>NW_004524641.1:2785650-2793656 GCF_000260255.1 Octodon degus | reverse complement strand
TCCTGCCTCAGCCTTCTGACAGCTGGAATGCACCACTACTGCCAGCCTGTTATTTCTTTAGGTGATTTCAGTGTTGCTATGGAACACTACTTTACAGTATTTCTACATTTTTCTGAAAACAACTTTTTCCTGTGTAGAATTAGAGCCTATGGTTAGTTGAAATTGTTCTGTTAAGCAGTGATGTAACCTGATACAATCTTTAATGTGTTTACCATTTTGTTTTGCTTATCTGGTACCACATTTTTGTGAGTTAGGGTGATAACAGTGTGACTTGGGTCACTCTAGTCATGGATTAGGTGTAATTTATTGCATTTGTAGCTTTTTCCTGGTAATTTGTAACTTTTTCATTTGTGTGACCTTGTACCAATTAGTTCACCTTTCTGAAATTCAGTCTTCTGGGAAATGAATAGTAATACATACTTGCTGCATAAAAGTTGTGAAAAATAAAGGGCATGCAGGGGAAAATGAGCAGTGCTTCTGATATATAGTAGGTGCTTTGCAAATGTTAGTTTCCTTAGTGTCAGTATCTTGATAATAGTTTTTAAAAAAAAATCTTGTGTTTCTAACATTAATCCTGGCCCTGTTTGGCTTCACTTTTCAAATCTAAAATTTAGATTTTTTTTAAAAGTATTTCTGTTTATACGAGTATCAAATCTTTACTAACATACTCTTTTAAATTAACACCCAATAATTTAAGACTTTTTTTTGGGTCTATATTGTAAACTCTGTAAATGTTCACGTTATCTTCTCTCTTTTTTTTCTTTTTTTCTCGTGTTGTGGTTAAACAGGGCCCCATGTACCCACCAAGTGTTCCACTGCTGGATGACCCTTCCATCTCTTTATTATTATTTTTTTTAAGTGAGGACATTTTAAAAATTATATTTTTATTCTCCAATTAAAGTAACCTAAATTTATTTGCAGGGGAGAAAATTTGATCTTTTTGTTATTGGATTATTACTGTATTAGAATAAGGCAAGTACTTGATAATAACTACATTTAAGTACTGCTGAGACATGCTGTTTATTTGGGGAGATTTTTTAAAAAATGTATTTTAGTATAGGGTCTACAAGGTCTCATTACACAGATTGGGCTTGAAGTGATCCTCCTGTTTTCAGCCTCCTAAGCTCTAGGATTGCAGGCGTGCACCACCACACCCAGTCTCAATATCTCAGAGTGCCCTGGAGGTGGGGCTGGCATGGCATGCGGGGATTGAACCCTGGTCCCTGCACCTGTCTAAGCAGGTGCTTTAGTCCACTAGGCTATTTGGCCAGCCCTTGGGGAGATAATTAAGGACCATAGATTATAAGTGTACATTCTAATGCACTTACCCTAGTAATTACTTAGCATATTTTCACTTAAAACTTTTTTGAGTATCTCGTGTTCTCTGAAACAATCTTAATTTACTTCACCTGCCCTCCCTCCTATCCTTCCTTCCTTCCTTCCTTCCTTCCTTCCTTCCTTCCTTCCTTCTCCACTGAGCTACATCCTGAGCCCTTCTTCAATTTTATTTTCAGACAGTCTTGCTGAATTGCCCAGGCTGGGCTTGAAGTTTTGACCCTTGTGCCTCCTGAGTAGCTGGGTTTCCAGGCATGATTAATACTTATTTATTAATCTGACTTTATTGAATTGTTGGAAAAAAAAAAGTTATTTAGTCTACAGAAAGTTGAATTTAATGTACATTTTCAGTGTAATCTGAAATCTCCAAGTTCTTGAATAGTTTTTCTGTGTATAGGGGATACATTCTTAACCCTAAATTCTGAGTCTTATGTGTTTTGTTTTCAAGGACACTTGAAGAAATTGCAGTTACACTCTTAAGTCAAGTCTCCTTAGTTTAATGACTTCACTCAAGGGTTTCCCAAACATTGCTGATTATACTTTCTTAATGCTGATACTTTTGGATTCAAGTTAATGGCCATTAGCAATAATTCACTGCTTATGAGTGCGTTCCTGTACTTTTTGGTTAGAAGCACTATTAGAGGAAATTAAGATTTATAGTAATAAAATCAAACTAAAAATTCTGTATCTTCACTAAGGAAAGTAAGATATAGAGATTATTAAATTTTCTGAGAAAATACTTCTTTTAAAGTCAGTTGTTATATGAACAACTTAAGCAATTACAAAGCAATTTCTTTTTATTTAAAAAAATAATACATGTTGAAGTATAAAAAATCATTTATACTTTGTATTTAAGTACAGATAATTTCCAATAATTTTAACTTTTTGTATTTATCCTTCAGGACCATTTTCTAGGTATATAACAAATACATGGTTATATCTAGTTTGTGATAGGAAACAGGATTACACTGTACAATCTGTTCTTTATATTAATGTTTCAACATGAATGAATGAATGAATGAATGAATATAGGTTTGTGTTATTTTTACTTATTTTTGTTGTACTGGGGAGTGAACTGAGAGGCCTTGTGTGTATTTGATGTGCACTCTCCTCTGAGCTATATCCCTATCCCTGTTTCATCATTTTTTATTTCATACAATTTTTATGATTTAATTCATGGCCTACCAAACAGTCTTCTTTTTTAGTGTGTGGTTAAATTATTCTTGATTTCAAAATTACAAAACAATAGATAAAATACCCTTTTCTGTAATTTCTTGGATGCATATATCTGATCAGTTTCTTTGGGTAATCTCCTGGAAGTTGAATTGCTAGAGCAAGAAATCTATGCATTCCCCAAGATTCTGGGGATACTTACAGCCAAACTGCCCTTTAAAACTTGGTACCAGCTAATATTTTCAGTAGAACTCTAAGGTTCTTTATATTTTACTTTACCTTTTACTTACATTTTTATTTTAATATTTCTTTAACTGCTACTGAATGCAAACTTTTGAAATGTCCTCTCATTTTGTGAATTGGTTATTGATGACTTCTGTTCATTTCCTTCAGTAATAAACAGATTGTTGTAATTTATCTGTGAAAAATGTGTTGGATTCTTCTTTCTTAATCAGGTATCAGGAGATATTTTTAGGATGATCATTCTTTCCCATTGTACCTGTTTTTTTTTTTTTTTTTTTTTTTTTTGGAACTGGGGATTGAACTCAGACCTTTGTGCTTGCCAGGGAAGTCCTTACTCTACTGAGCCATCTCCCCAGCCCCTGTACCTGGTTTGTTACCTGTGCAGTATGTCATATACATTTCCTGGTCCTCCCCTTTAATTTAGTCACTGCTGGCTGAGGTTTTGTGTTTTGTTTTGGTTTTGTGTGCAAGGAATCTAACTTTGAGCTCTGTACATCTTAGGCAAGTACTTTACCACCAAGCTATATCTCCATTCCCACCCTGACTTCAGTGTCATTATAGTTAATATTTCATCTTTTTCATTCTGTTTTTTCTCCAAAATGGGATTAAAGGTGGTAATAAGGCAAGAATAATTTTTCCCTAGTATTCTCAGCATCTTCTATAGTGCCTGACATGAATAATAGTGCTTCATAAATAAGCACTATGTAAATGAATGAATGGATGAACTGTAACGTATTATAATTGCTACTTTTAAAGTCATTCTTTGATCTGTGGAAAATCCTAGACTGCATTGCATTTTTGTAAAAAGTTTTTCCATTGTTAAGTTAATGAATACACTTAACCAATTTAAATCAAGAGGTAGGTAATAATCTTAGAAAGTTTTTTCTTATATAACTTTTATACAACTTTACCTGAATGAATTACTAAAAGATACTAGAATTTTTTTTCCATAATTTTATTGAGAAACAAATAGCAATGAGACAGTTTCAAATCAAATTAGTAGGACAGTTTCAATAATTAATATATTGCATATGGTTTTCTTAGAGGTTATTCATTGTACAAGATGCAGACACAATATTTTGTTTACAAACACTTTTGGAACAAATCTTTCTATTCATTGAATTAAGAGAAGGTATCTGTATATCTATCGTAACTATTTTGAATATACAGATACAAAATGGTCATTCATTTGTATCCTCTTTTTTTGCTTAGTTTTGTCATTTAAATATTATAGGTATGTGAATTCAGCAGGATATTCCAAAATAGTCCAGGATACTAGAATTTTGAATGACATTACAATTTATAATTTAGTCCAATATTTTAAAAATAGTGTTTTCTGTAAATGTATGAGTGTATGTACACACATATTGACTGATACCTAGAATTTATATCCTGTGTTGTATTAAAACAGGTGGTTCATATGAAAGTGGTTACACCTAGAGGTGTGATAGAAAAAAGTTGTCAAGGACCTCGGATGTCTGTAGGCCCTGATATCCATCACTTCATCATGGGATCTGAAGGTAAATACAACTTCAAATTTATTATGAGAAAAAATACAAGTTAGTCACTCAGTTTTGTGAAGAACTATTACTGTGAAAGGTCTTTGTAAGACCAAGATTTTTTACAAAGTTTTAATTAGTACTTCATAAAGTTTTTAATATAAGAACATGTTTTAAAATTTCCTCTTAGATGTTGCTTTTTTACAGGTAATATAGTATAGTTTTTATTTCATTTTTTCTTTGAGAGTTTTTAATGAATTTTAGGAAAGGTAGTTAAGGTTTAAATGTTTTGTTTTAACATTGCCTATTAGAATATTCTGTAATATTGTTGAAGTTATCAGAGGAAAGAACTGATAATGCATTATCTTACTGTATTTCTCTAATTATATCTTATTATTTTGTTTTTTTTTTTTTTAAAGGGAGGAAAGATTTATTTGGCTTACAGGTTGTAGAGGTGTCCACAGTCCATAATTGGCTGGCTCCAAGGCAGGTGTCACATGCCAGAGAGGCACCACTGCATGATGGTGGAAGACAGCAAAACCCTCATTTCATCTTTAGAAGAACTGAAATTTAAATTCTGCTGATTCACATATATTTTAGAATTTTGTTGGTCACTTAATATTTACTTTGCGAGTAGTAGCCTTGCTTGGTTTTTAATGTTTGGTTAGGTAGATCAGAATTCCAAAACATGGAATTCCTGCACAGATTAGAAGAAAATTCACCAGCTTCCTGCTGTTCTGTAAACTGTTATGTATACATGGTGAATTTTATGGACAAAGTAATACTGAGCTAATATTTTTGTTCTTAGAATGCCTTAAATTCAGGGCAATAGGATAAATTAAAACAGGAATGTGTCCCTGAGTTAGTAGAGAAACGCTTTAGTCATTTAAAAGGCTTTTCCAAACCAAAAAAGATTTTGGACACATTTAGCAATATTCAGGAATAAAAGAGAAGTTATAATGATATAAGATGACATAAGTTCTAATCTTTGAATGTATTATCAAAGGAGAGGGGAAATGTTTCTTAGTGCTATGATAGAAGTTGTATTACTAAGATACCATAGACTGGGGACCAGTGGTATAGCTTAGATTTTTTTTTGCATGATAATCAATTACAGATTTCTATGAAGATATCTTACCTGTTTATTGTTTATTCCTTTTCTGGTCAGTATACTTTTCTTTTGGGAAACAAAACTATAATTTTTGTAAGAGAAATAAAATATTTAATTATTTTAAAATAGTATTCTCTATTATTTTTCTGAAACTTAGTAAAGGATCATTTAAAAGTTAAGAATATAGCTTACCATTGGATGTCAAATTGAATATGTGTTCATAATTGGAGTCAACTTCTAAAATATAAATTATCTTTTCAGTAGCCTCATCAAGAATTTTTTTCTCAATTAGCATTTAAAAAACTCTTGTTCTCAATATACTTCGCTTGCACACTTAAAGACACAAGTGATAGACCACTACACTGCAGAAGAAATGCAGACAAGGTCAGATTGCTGGGTGCTTAAGAAGGCTTCTTCTAAGGAGTCTTATCTGAAGTAGTCATTGAAGGTTGGTTAAGGAGAAAATAGCTCTGGGTCAAGTTGAGAGAAGAGAAAAGGAAGTTGCCCTGTAGAAACAGCATGTAAGCAGGAGGACAAGTGAGAAAGGTCCAAGTCTGCTTGGTCATGAAGCTGCCAGAATTTCAGTGTAACTGGAACCAAAGATTTAGTTGCTGAGTAGACTGCAACTAAATAGAGACTGTAGGACTAGGGACAGAGAGGTGGGGGCTACAGGGAGCTGAAGATACAATTTTTTTTTTTTTAATACTTTTAAAAGTAGTTTGCGCTTAGTGGTGTGCACCCAAATCCCAGCACTCTTAAGAGGCTGAGGTGGGAGGATCACAAGATTGAGGCCAGCTTAGTGACTTAGCCCAGTCTCAAAATTTTAAAACTTTTGGAGTGTAGCTCAGTGTGAATGCCCCAGCCTTCAGTCTCCAATACCACCAAAAGAAAAAAGTTTGAGCCTTTAATCTAGAAGATTGGGCTACCACCCTCATTATTCAATTTTATGAAGTTAAAGAATATGATTTATGGAAAAATAAATAATATAGGCTAAATTACTAGTTAAGTAAGATTATTAGGCATAATAGCATACTAACTTAAGAGCATGAACCATGAAGTCAGTCAGATCTGGGTTTAAATACTGGTTTACCCATTTGTATTTCTGTGACTTTATGTGTGCTAGGTAATTCTCTATGTCCAATATCTTCAGCTGTAAAATGGAAATAATTAAATACCATTTTCATAACTTGTTAGGATTAAATAAGATTATGCTAAGCAATTTATAAACAGGTGATAATGTGCTAAACAAATACTATTATTTTTAATGTGACTTTATTGTTTTGATATCAGTGATTATGATTTCTAATCAGTAATTCTGCCTGGATGGGAATAGTTATTTTAATAGAGGCTAAGAATAGCGTGATTGAAAAAGTAAGTTGGTGTGAAATCATATTCTTTGGTAAAACATATTTTGAACTACTTAGTAACTTCATACCTTAAATGTAATAAACTTTTTTCAAATGTAAAAAAAGTTACTTTTGTTCTAGTTAAATTATTTGATAACAGCCTTGAAACTGTTTCTTCAAAACAGTTCTGCACGTGACTAACCACACAAAGTTTAATATGCTTTGTGATTTTTTTCAGTAAACAGCTTTCAGCCATTTTAGATTCTATAATATCAACTTAATAAAACTTGTAATGAGTATTCAAATCACTTCAAATACCTTGCATTCTTTTCCTATGTTTAGAATTTATTAATAACATGATTTGCTCTTTTTTTTTTATTTTTTTTATTTATTTGAGAGAGAGAGAGAGAGAGAGAGAGAGAGAGAGAGAGAGAGAGACAGAGACAGTAGTGTGTGTGTGTGGCCAGCTCAGCCCACCAGGGGGCGGGGCTGGCTGGCATGTGGTGCTGGGGGATTGAACCGCGGTCCCTGATGCTTTGCCAAGCTTGTTCTAAGTAGGTGCCTTAGACCACTGAGCCATCTCTCCAGCCCCATGATTTGCTCTTTTATTGAAGAAAAGGAACATTTAAAAAAAATTTTTATTTTTATTTTTTCATGTATCAAATAGAGTAACTTTTATTGCAATCATTTCTTGCTTTTCCTATTTTCTACATGTCTTTTGTTTCCTCTTATCTAAGAGATCTCTTTTTTGATAATTCCATTGATTGCTTCAAGAGACCACTAGATGGTGTGAGTGGACACGGGGTGATTTTTGTGAGTCTGGAAGGAAGGACACACCTGAAGGACATGAGTAGTCAGAGCAGAGAAGAACATTTTTATTTTTATTAAACAAATTTATATACATATATTTTTAGCACAGGGTATCAGTGTGCAGCTCGGACTCGTAGTTGTGTTTCTGTTTCAGCCTCCCTAGCAGTGGGATTATGGGAATGTGCCACCAAGTCCAGTCTCAGGCTTGCTCAGTGGCCAGTTCGGCACACCCAGGGAGGGGACTGGCAGGGTATGTGGTGCCAGGGATCAAACCTGGGTCCTTGTGCTTGCCTTTGCAGGCACTTAGACCACTAAGCTGTCTCCATGGGCCCATTTTTCTTGGAAGTAAAGAAGTATTTCATAAGAAAACTAGGAACTGAAAGTTTATTTTATTTTTTTATTTTTTTTTCTTTTCAAAGTTTTATTGATAAACATATAGCAATGAGACAGTTTCAAATCAAATCGAGAGTACAGTTTCAACAAATAATA
>NW_004524641.1:2781371-2783830 GCF_000260255.1 Octodon degus | reverse complement strand
GCCTCTCCAACATTTGTTGTTGGGTGATTTCTTTATGATAGCCATTCTTTCTGGGGTGAGATGATATCTCAATGTAGTTTTAATTTGCATTTCACAAATGGCTAGCGATGTGGAGCATTTTGGAACTGAAAGTTTAGTTTTGGATAGAAAAAATTTCCTTCTAAAGCCAAGGTTATGTTGATCTTCTCTGAAGAATTTCATTCTGATTTTTTTGTTTGTTTGAGCAAGTATTTATAAAAGGTTGTTTGAGGGTTTTTTTTATAGTCTGTGGACATTAAATAAATTCATTGATTCATGTCTTTAGAAATTTATGTGTGACAAATTTCAAATTTGTTTGAAGAATGGACTTTGAACATCAGATGTTCTAAGACCACCAGGAACTTCTAAAAATGTTGAAAAAAGGTAGAAAAGATTTGCAGATAAATTTAGCAATGATATCAATACAGTGAAAGGACATTATCTAAAAATTAAAGTGATATTACTTGTCTTGGTAAGAAGGGATATGTATGAGATAAGATTCTATGCTGGTGACTGGTAAGATAGCAGAGAACTAGTATAATAGTTTACCTATCAGCCTCTTCTCTGACAAAGGATTAGAAAGTAGTTCATCCACAAAGAAACCCTGTGCTTTTTAGCTCAAACAAACAAAAAAATCAGAATGAAATTCTTTAGAGAAGATCAACATAAACCTTGGCTTTAGAAGGAAATTTTTTCTATCCAAAACTAAACTTTCAGTTCCAAAATGCTCACACCCCCTTCCCATGCTCCATCTCTCTTAAGTCCTAATTACTGATCCAATATAGAGTGACCTATTTTAGGTACTACACATAAGTGGATTCAAGTATTATGTAGTGTTTGCTACTGACTTCTTTAACCTGATGTTTTCAAGATATAGTAGCTCTTTATTCTCTTTGCGACTGAATCATTTCATCACATGGGTATACTACATTTTATCTGTTAATTTTGGTTATTTCTATGGTTTCGCTATTCCTTATGCTATAGTAAGCATGTTCAAATTGTGCAAATGTAGTGCTTTTATTTTTTTATATATATCTAGAGTGGAATTTTTGGTTATATAGGTCATCACAGTCTGAAGAACAGCTGGCCTGTGTTCCTGCACTGATATACCATTTAACATTCCTACAGGCAGTGTGTGAAGATTGCAGATTTCTCTACATCCTTGTCAGTACTTTTTATAATATCTATGTGATGGGATAAAGTAGTATGTCATTGTTTTTTGTTTCTTTTACTAATGGTGAATGTTAAATTTTTTTGTTGTTTCAGTTTTTCCTGCCACTTGTATATTCTTGGAAGATGTCTACTTAGAATATGCATTTTTAGTTGAATTATTTGGATTTATTATAGAATTGTAAGAGACCTTCCTTTATTCTGTATACTAGTTCTTGTCAAATCATTTACAAATATTTTCTCTCAGACTGTAGTTTTTCTGCTGATATTTGAGCACAGAAATTTATATTTGGTAAAGTTTGGCTTTGAATTCATTATGTAATCCAGGATAACCTTAAACTTGTAGCCTTCTGCCTCAGTTTTCAAGTGCTGGAATTGAAGGTGTATGCCACCATGACCAACTGTTGTTTTTTAAGCAAAGTTTAAAGTCAGGAAATACTACTATTTCTTTTTGTTGTTTTTAAGTATTGTTTTGGTCATTCTGGGTCCTTTGTAATTCCATATGAATTATAGAATTAGCTTGTTAAATTTCTGTGGTGGAGCTAGCTTGTATTCTTACAGAGATTGCATTGAATCTGTAGATCATTTGAGGGGGAGTATTGCTCTCCAAAGTTTGTTGAATTTCCTTTCCATTTTGTGAATGTGAGATATATTTCCAGTTATGTACTCCTGAATCTTTTGCACCTTTCAGAAAAACTTTGTAGTCTTCAAAGTATAATTTTGTATTTCTTTGTCACATGTATGTATGTATGTATGTATGTATTTTCAGATTTTTTTGGTTACAGGGTCTTGCTACACTATTCAGACTTGTAGTGACCTTCCTGTCTCAGCCTGCCTGTTACTGGGATACAGGCATGCGCCACTACTCCCAGTTCTGGGGTCTGCACAGCATACAATACTGGGGATCAAACCTGGGTCCTTGTGCTTACCAGGCAGGCACTTAGACTGCTGAGCTATCTTCCCCAGCACCTGTCACATTTATTCTTTTTTTTTTTTTTTCCTTTTCTTTTTTTCTGTAATTTTATTGAGAAACAAATAGCAGTGAGATAGTTTCAAATCAAATTGGTAGGACAGTTTCAATAATTAACATATTACATACATTCCTCCTAGTGGTTAATTGCTGTACAAGATGCAGACATGATAGCCTATTTACAAACACTAGTAGAACAAATCCCTCTGTTCATTAAGAGAATGTAACTATCCTAACCATTTTGAATACACAGATACAAAATGGACATTTATCTGTATCCCCTTTTTTTGTTAAGTTCCAT
>NW_004524641.1:2773313-2779051 GCF_000260255.1 Octodon degus | reverse complement strand
TTCTGTTTTCAGCCACAGAAGAGCTGGGATTACAGGTGGTGCCACCACTCCCAGTCTTAATTGCTATCTCAGTGTGGCCCGGAGGCAGGGCCGACACATGTATCTTATATCCTACAAACTTGTTTTTTTAAGTTCTATTTGTTTATCTGCAGTTTTTTCTTCTTCTTTTTTTTTTTTTTGGTGCTGGGGATCAAACTCAGGACCTTATGCTTGTGAGGCAGGTGCTTATTGCTGCTATCTCCTTGGCCCATTAAGTTCTGTTTGTTATTGGATTCATTAACATTTTATATATGCATGATCATGTCATCTGTTAGTTTCATTTTTAATGTGGTTCCTTTTCTTTTCCTGGCTAGAGCCTTCAGTATAATGTTGAAAGAAGTAGCAAAAGCATAAATCCTTGTCTTATTCCCAATCTTAGGAGAAAAGCATCCAGTCTTTCCCCATTAAGTGTGATGTGAAGTATGGACTTTATCAGGTTAGGGAAGTTCTTTTCAGTTCGTGGTTCTTCTGTTTTTTCTTGTTATTGTTGTTAGAACACATTTGTAGTCCATAATGATTACATTTATCTTGAGGAGTTGGTACATGGACCCTAAACATCTTAATTCCTTTTTTTGGTCTCCTACCTCTCTCACCCCTCTGTGGTCTTCCTAACTCTTGCTTCCCTTGCTATTTATAAAAGCTCTTGTTCCAATTTTTTCTTCAGTTCTTTTGTTTTATCCCCCTCCTTATTTCCTCTCCCACTTTCTGTTATTTGCCTTCCCATTTAGAAAAGATCGTCCTACTTCCTATTATTTTTGTTCTTTTAAAGTATTGTTTATTTTAATCTTTAAAATTTTTTTTATTAATTTGCTATAAGGTCTTTCTATGCAGCTTGGACTCAGTAATCCTCCTGCCTTAGCCTCCCAAGTGCTGGGATTACTGTAATGGGATTTGAATCTTTCTTCTAGTGATATGTTTTGGAATGTATTTAATTTTTACATATTGTGAGTTTCCCAGTTTTTATTCCTTTTTTTTTTTTTTTGGCAGAATTGAAGTTTGAACTCAGGCCCTTGCACTTGCCAGGGAAGTGCTTATTTCACTGAGCTATCTCCCCAGCCCCTCCCAATTTCTTTTTTATTGATTTCTTATTTCATTCCACTGTAATTGGAGAACATATTTTATATTATTTCAATCTTTGTAAATTTGTTCAAGTTTGTTTTATTGCCTACCTACCATGTGGCATGCCTTGCAAAATATTCTGTATGGACTTCAAATAAATGTGTATTCTGCTGTTGCTGAGTGGGATATTCTAGTCTTTTAGGCCTGCTTGGTTTGTAATAGTGTTGTTATGGTATTGCTGTTCAATCTTTTTATTTCTTGATCTTATGCTTAGTAGCTGTGTCCATTATTGAAAGCGAGGTATTGAAATTTCCAAAAAAATTTTTTTAATGTATTTAGTATAGGTTCTTACACACAGTTTCGACTCTTAGTGATCTTCCTGTCTCAGCCTCCCCAAAACTGGGATTACAGGTGTGCACCACTATGCCTGGTCTTGGTAGGTGGCTCAGCATGCCTGGGGGCAGCGCTGGCATGGCATGTGGTTCCGGGGATTGAACACCAGTCCCTGCACTTGCCTAACCAGGCGTTTAATCCTCTGAATGATCTCGCCAGCCCTGAAATTTCAATTAAGTCTCTGTTTCTTTTATTTCTGTCAGTTTTTTCATCAGATGTTTCTGTATCTTATATTGGGTATTATCTGTTTATAATTATTATTTCTGACTGATGGATTATCACTATACAGTGTCATTCTCTTGATAATGTTTTTGTTTAAAGTCTGTTTGTCTGATAGCATATTAGTATTTAGCCACTTCACTTTTCCTGTGGTTACTGTTTACATGATATATCTTTTCCCATATGTGAATTTAGTTGTATCTTTAAATTTAGTGTGTGTCTAATATAAGAACAGTTGATTTTTTTTTATAGTCAGTATTTTTATCTTGATGCTTTCAAGGTTTTTTTGTTTTGAGCATTTTTACTATGATGTATTTCTTTATAGATATGTTTATATTGACCCTACTTAGTGTTAGGAAGTTCTCAGACATTGAATACCTTCTCCACTTCATTCTCTTTTCTCATTGTGTGTGTGTACGCGTGCGCATGCGTGCGTGCACATGCGTGCGCACGCAGTCATATCTTTATTCAGTGGTTGTTCAGTTTCTGCTGGAGCACTGTTTCTTTTATCCTTCATACTGCATAATATCTGTCACTCTGTCTTTTAAGTTTTTCTTTCCCCTGTCAATCATATATGTTGTTGGGGAAATTACTGACTGAATTTGTTTTTTTTTTTTTTTTTTTAAATTACTGAATTTGAATTAAGTTGCTATACTTTTCAACTCAAGGATTTTATTTGATTCCACTCATCACTTAGGAGTCCAATTATTTAAATATAAAATGACCAAAATTGCATTTTTCATAACAAAATATAAAAATGAGAATTTTGCCAGATTTATCCAATACAAGAATCATCTGGTTGAAATGACACCTTCCCAGGAGACTCTCGGGATAGTCAGTACATAGACATGATGCTTGGGGTAAATTGCTAAGTATCTCTTTCTTTGTGGAATTTTTATTGACATGACATTACTTGCATGCCTTTCTTTACTTTTAAAATCATGGTTTATTACTGTCCTTTGAGCACATTTAGAGCAACTACTTTGAAGTCTGTTTAAAATCTGACATCTGGTCATTTCACAGGCAGTTTCTGTTTGCTTTCCTCCAGCATAGAGATCATACCTGTCAGATTTTTTTTTTCTTTTGGGTAGAAACTTTTCATTAACATTAAAGCCACTCGGTATATTATCCTCTCCCTACAGAACATGTTATTATTTGGTTATTTATTTGTTTAGGGACTAGCTGTATTATTTTAGGGAGGTCTGTTCACTTGTACCCTTTCCCTTTGCAGTGCTAATGCTTTGGGTCTCTTTTACTCTTTCCCTGACCACACCTAGGTAGCTGTTTATCCCACAGGTTGTAAGATGGTTGTCTTAGTGTTTTCAGTAGTGCCTGGGGACACAAATTGCTATGCAGATTAATCCAGTAAAATTCAGACAACTTAGATGGGATAGATTGAGATACATGGTTGTCTGTGAGAGAGACTGGGGGCTCCACTCCAGTGTTCCTTTCCCAGGATAATTAGATAGCCTATATAGTTTATTCTTCTATCTACCTACCTGTGCTCTCCCAATCTTTTTTTTTTTTTTTTTTTTAACAGTGACCTTCACTGTTTTTCGGAGGATTCCTAAGCTAGAACACTTCCATTCTCTGTTGCAAATGAAGTAACTTCTTTTGGAACAGTTAGGAGCTATTGTATGGTCTGTATTTCTCCTTCTGTAGAAAATTCCTTGAACCAAGGCTCTGGAGATGAGATGGCGTAGTGACAGAGACATGTTTCTCTTTGAGTGACACCTCTACTTTAGCAGTGTTGAAGGTACGTGGGTAAGGAAAGTAAGTCATTACAGGTTGGCTTTTTCTGTGAAGAAAGCAGCTCATTGTAGAAGTGGCAAGGACAAATGGGAACATTATATATCCTTGTTTGTCCTGGTATCATTGCCCTATTAAGGTAGAACCTTTGTCCTATCAGCTGTAGCTGAGACCAAAAAGTGAGTTCTGCCTCTTAGCCATGTCAGCCAGATGTTGTAAGGAATAGAACCAAAGATCTTTTCTGAAATTAAGCAAAGTCTTGAGGTATATATCCAGGAGTAAGGAAAGCATGTTCACATACAAGTTTTTGTATATGTTGATAGCAGCATTCATAGCAGGCCAAAAGTGGAATCCCAAATGTCCGTAGGCTAATGGATAAACAGAATGAATTATACCATAAAAAAGAGTAAGTAATATTTTGTAATTAAAGTGAATGAAATACTAATATATGCTATAATGTTTGAAAACATGTTAAGTGGAAAGCCAGTCACAAGGCCACTTATTCTGAGATTGCTTTTATATGAAATTTTCAGCATCTTGTAATCTATATAGACAGAAAATAGATTCATAGTTGCTAGACTGTGGGTATATGAAATAGAGTATATTGTTTAATGGGTACAGTGTTCTTTGTGGAGAGATGAAAATGCCCCAAAGATTATAGTGGTTGTTTTGTATGTCTTTGAATGTAGTGAGAACCATTGAATTCTATACTTAAGGTGTATTTTACTGTCTAAATCATATGTCAAAGTTACTAAAACAAACGAGAAAGTTTAGTTACTTTGTGTTTTAAATTTTATAACACATACCTGTTTTCCCTAATACGAATTGTACTACACTGGCAGAACTTTTATAAAGGTCATTGAAGTTATAAAAGGATCATATTGTATAACCCCAGTTAGAAGTCGTTTGCATCTGTGGGGACTACCTTGTGATCTAATGCAGCTAGCAAACTTTTCATGAATTCATATGAATTTTAATACTGTCTTATACATTGGTAAATTTGCTGTAGTAGGTCATAAGTGTATTGGTAGCTCTGACTTTTGTGGTACTTTTATTTCTAGGCTTGTAAATAAGTTCTACAATTTCTGTAACTTCTTAATACTTTCTAAATGATTCTTCAAAAATGTTGATAATATTTCTACCATTTTTACATCAGAAACCACTAATTAAAAAAGCTTAGCTTTGTTGAATATATTACTTTTTAATCCTGTCTCTTCAAATATTTTGGCATAGCTTGGTCATGTGCTTTTATTTACTTTGATTTTTATCCTTTCTAAAAATCCTTTGCTTCTTAATGTAATAAAGCAATGTTTCATTGGTGGTCCTCTTGTGCTAGCTATTTAGGATAACTTGTCTCTGAATACGTATTTACAAGGATACCTCAGTAATGCTTTTCTCTGTATTCTCAGGAAAAAAGGGATAGTAATAGTTCCTCAAATTTCTTTTACTATCTTTTTTTATTTTATGGAAAAAGGTAAAGCAAAATTTCATAACAAAATAATAGAATAACAATAGTTAGTACATTATATGTTGTTATCTTTAAAATAGTTGCTTAGGTTTCTTTTATCATCTTAAGTTTTCTTAAAGGTTAAGTTCTTTTTACCCCAGTAAATTGTTTTCACAATAAAATTAGGCACACATATCTAGGAATAACGTGTCTTAATATAAAATCTGTTTTTTTTTTTTTTTTTTTTTTTTTTTTTTCTTTTAGTTTAGTTAGCTATACTTTAAGATTGATTGATTGATTGATTTGGTACAGGGTCTCACTATGCAGCTTGGACTCATAATGATTCTCTTGTCTCAGCCTTCTCAGTGCTGGGATTACAGGTGTGCACCACCATGCCCAGTTTCAATGGCCAGCATAGCTCAGGCCAGTGTGGCATGCGGCCCCGGGGATTGAACTCAGGTCTTTGTGCTTGCCAGGCAGGCACTTAGACGGCTAAGCTAGCTTCCTGGCCCTATAATACTTTAAAACCATTTGAAAGTAACCTTGGAAAAAGGTTACTTTAAAATGTTTTAAATATTTATACATAAATAAGAAAAGCTTATTCTAATACCTTTTTTTAAATTATAAAATTTGCTTAATTGCTTATCTAAAAAAACTGAATAGCTGTTACTCCCTAAATAGAATAGATTAAATAGATTTAAATATGAATACTAGGATGAATTAATAAAATAAATAGATTAAGTAGTTTTAAATATGATATAGAAACTTGTCATGTGACATATTGGATTATTCCCCCTTCTTTTTCAGGAACTCTTGGTGTAATAACAGAAGC
>NW_004524641.1:2769671-2773093 GCF_000260255.1 Octodon degus | reverse complement strand
GCATTGTAAAATCATCCCTTTAGGTGCAGTTACAGTTTGTTTCAGTAATTATGTTGTTATCACACCCATTTTTCAGTTTAAAGAGGGCTCTGTGATTTTAAGCCAAGGTAAAGTATATACTTGGATTGATGGTTATTTGAATGATTTTTTTTCTTCTGAGTGTTATGTTTCTTAAAGTATTTTTGAATATTTTGTGATTAATAGAAATGATATTTATCATAAATTAAGATATTTATTGAAATTAGAAGTAATGGCTGGTTATCATTTACCCCAGAGCTCAGCAATTAAAATATAGGTAATCAAACTTTACTAACACATAGAGTGTACTGCTAGGCTGTACCTTATTTTATAAAAGTATTTAGGCTGTTAAGTAATATAATGGAGGATATCATATCTAGTAGTATATTTAGCTGTAAGCTAGAAAGAATTCCAGTTTTTTCTTCCCTCAATAAAAGAAGTTATATTTTTAAAGTTTTTAAACTAAATAATGCCGTGTAATCTTCTGTATTCAGCTTTGTTTGTTCATGTAGAATTTCTATGTTTCTTTAGGCTTTTGTTTACTGTTTGAGCTGCAGTAGTTGATACATAATTTTTATTGCAGTATTTCTCAGCAGGAAGTTAAGAAAATATATTAACCTCTTTCTTCTTGCTTTTTTAAAACTCCTGGATTTCTTGAAGTACTTATTGTCCACTGTGCCCAACTAGGATCTTGGGCAAAGAGGCTTTTGATGTGATCCCACTTAACCACTGTGTGGTGGATTCTGGAGCAGCATTGTGGGAATCCCTTATGAAGCAAAGGAGAACTGTTTAGCAAGCTGCCCATATTATTGTGGCAGAGTCTTCTTTTTCACCATCCCAACACAACCATTTTTATTGTTTAAAGAAATTTAGAACCAAAACACAGATTAGATTTACCTATATGTATTCACCTTTTAGTGCTCTCTGTTGCATACATTCAGTTTCACTTATGTTTGTGTGTGTAGTTGTTGTTTGATAGCGTCTTGCATTGTAGCTCAGGCTGACCTTGAACTCGTGGCAGTCCTGCCTGGCCCTACTGAGTGCTGGGTTGCAGACATATACTATTGTGCCCCACTTCAGTTTTGCTTTCTGAGATGCTTAGTCTGTCTTACAATTTCCTATTTTCAAGAAATCTAGATAATATGAACACCAGATTTAACAATTAAATTTTATAATTTTCAAGTAGCTTTAGTTATTTATCAGTTGGATTGCTAGACTTGTCAGAGGCCCCTTAATTACCTGTCTCCCAGGCTGGGGATAAGATTCAAAAGGACATATAGTTCTGACGTGGGCTAGGTACTTTGGTTGTATTAATTCAGAAGTGAATATTAGCGGTTGAAGTCTCTATGTGAGATCTCCTAACTTACTAGAACTCTAGGTGATGTATTAAGACTGGGGAGTTAGCATTGTAAGTATTACATCATGTTTCCTAGAATGATGGAGGACAGTAATATTTTAAGGAGAATTATTAAAGAGGTAAGTTTCAGGAGTAAATCATACTTACTATACTAAAATAGTGTATGAGCTCTGAGGTGTGAAGCTCTGAGCAGTGAAGTTCAAGTGTATTGACGCTGTTTGTGAAATCTTCTGCCAAGGAAAGTATAGTAACATCAAATTTTAAGCTGGTCTAAGTATTTGGAAATTAAAAATAAATCATAAAGCTTCATGGTTTTTGATTTAATATCTGGATGAATGGAAGCTAGAGTGCTTACCTAGCATGTTGGAGGCCCGTGTTTCAGCCTCCAAGACAGTTTCTCCCTCCCTTCCTCTTTCCCTACCTCTCTCCCTCCCTCTCTCTCCCCCTCCCTCCTCTTCTCTATCCCTTCCCCTCTTCTCTCTCTCTCTACCTCCCTCTTTTTCCTCTCTCTCCCCTCTCTCTTACAAATAAAAATAAGCCCTATACTGGATCTATCTTGGAATAGATAAAAGTAACAATTTCTAGGAAGGTGCCACCTTTGTACACTATAGTTAATTTTTTTTTTTTCCTAGCAGTGGACAGTTTCTGGGCAAATACTGTGGATGGAAAAACTTGCCTTAGTTACATAAAAATCCAAATGGATAATACTTTACTCTCAAGTGTTGCTCTTTTTGTGAAACAGTTGCTAGAAAGTTACTGTGATTTGAGGATATTATGTTATTTTTGGAACCCATGTATTTTATTTATAATATGCATGTAGAAAGGCACTAATTTTAAATGTATGAAAGATTTTCAGTCTCCTGAAAATCTTTCATACATTTAAAATGTAAGAGCACTGGCTATTTCGTCTGTGCCATTACATTTTAAATGTATGAAAGATTTTATACTGCTTTAAACATTGTCTATCAGTTAGATTTTATAAATCTTACATATCAAGTGGGGTACTATTTGTTGTTCTTTTTTTGTAATAGTATTAGGCAGAAAAGGTGAAAAAAATGATCAGATTCTGGCACTAGTCATTGTTCAATTTGGGATTTGGAATTTCAGCTGATAGCAGGAGAATTAAGATCCATTAAAATAGATAGTACACGGTTTATGCTTATGCCAAATTCTTGATTGAATAATGAGTTGGCTGCTTCTAATTCTTTACTATCATTTCATAGCACTTCCATTTTTGCAATATTTTTAGACTCAACTTGCTTTTGAAATGAGAAACAATTTTGGATGAGTATCTTTTGGAAAGCAGCATACAAGGAGCAAAGTGGGCTTTCTGTATGTTTTCATTACACTATTTTTACTGAAGGAAATAAACTAAGCTACCTTATATGGGCAGCAGAAGGATTCTACTAAGGTCTCTCTTCTGATCTTTGTCCACGTGAGGAATTGTCCTCTTTCGGTACCTCACTGCTTTGTGAGGAGCTAGAAAGGAAGATCTAGTAGATTAATGTGTTTCTTTCTCATAAGTGGCTATCCAGTATTACTTCCAAGTTTATTCAGTAGATGGATAAGTGATTTTTAAAGATTTCTCAGAACAGGTTTTCTGTTGGAGCTTCACAAGGGGGAAAACATGCTATTTCTAAAAATCAGAATATCAGTGTCAGAGATGCAGTGTTTTATTCCCTTTTATTGTTTGCCTGGCAATGACAGTGGTGTCTTTACAAGGTTTGAAGAGAAAACTACGTATTGAAATGAACTCAAAAGCAGTTTTCAAAGTTTGTAGTTTTTTGTTTTGTTTTCAATAAAAATTTAAGAGTTACTCCCTTGTGATATTGAGAGGTGAGCATTTATTCCAAAAGGGCAAAGCTGTCTGTATTTGGGATGATAGTACTCATTGTCCTACCAACTGTCTTTCTCATTACTAGACCTAAGTTTTTAGGATTATAATTAAAAGCCTGCTTTTTCTTTCATTACCTTTTGACAAAGATGGCCTTTTCTGCCTTCCATGACATTATTGTAATCACTTTTAGACTGTCAAGTTTTTTTTTTT
>NW_004524641.1:2765322-2769571 GCF_000260255.1 Octodon degus | reverse complement strand
TTTTTTTGGCTGCCTCCGAATGCCTTCAGGGCAGGTTTGGCTGGCTTGAGTTCTGGGGACCGAACCACAGCAACCTGAGCCTGACTGCTTTATTGAAGCAGCCACTTAAACTGAGCTAAGAGGCAGGCCCCCTCTAGTAACTTTAAAGTACAATGTTGGAGAGATAGTTCATGAATTGTTTTGATAAAATTTATCCTTCAGAGATTCAAATAAATTGAAAGTATTGTTTAACATACCTTATAAAATAATTAAAACTATATACAGCTGTAATTCTGGGGAGTGTTATATATAGGGAATGGAATTGTCATTTTAAATTGTGTTTGTGTATGTATGTATGTATATATGTATGTATGTGTGATACTTTGCTCTTTCTGAAACACTGAGAATAATCCTAGTTAAATGTTTGGTTAGTTAGATTCTTCCTATGTGATCCAGCAAAATGAGGACAGTTGTAAGATATGCGGAGTCCCAGACACTACTCAGAACAAATTATTTTAACATTCTTAAACTGAAATTTATCATTAGGAGACAGGCCTAACTATTGACTTTTGCCTAAGTATGAAATAACCACACATACATTATTTCATTATTTGAAAACCATGAGGAAATTCTCTTTTAAAGAAAACATTATTGTTTACAATATAGTCCCTTTGGATATAAGCCAGTAATCTTAAATATTATGACTTTATTATATCTACTCTGCTATTAATAAGTTAGAGGAAGAATCTGTCTACATTCTAAGTTTTAATTTTCAATTATCTTCATTCAAAAGATTTCTCTTTTTCGAACATTTTAAATTAATTTTATCATCATCTCTTGCATGACTTACTGTGGTCTTAATTTTATAAGCCAAACAGTGTAGTAGATAGTATAAAAGTTAAATAGACATGGTTCCTGCCTTCTAATAATCAGTGAGGATAACACCTACTGTTGTAAATTCTCTAAATTTTTGTATAGCATTGTACATGGGATTTAGTTTTGATTCTCCTACATGAAAAAATAGGTTATAATATAGTCTATAATTCCTTTTGGCTTAGGAATTTGGGCTAGTTTTAGATTCTTCACAGAAAGTTTGATTTATCCATTAATGAAACAGTCCTTTTTAATTCAAAGATGACTCCTTAGCCATGGTGCCAGAGATAGAACCATTCACCATTTATACTTTTATAATTTAATCCATAAGAACTGAGTATAGTAGAAATCTTGCATTTGAAATATATGTTTAAAGTCTTATGGACTAATTAAGAAATATCAATATCTTTATTTTAACTGAACAAACAATGATCACAGACCTCAAAGTACATGTATAAGACTAAGTCAAATTGCTGGCACTTTAACCTCCTTCAGGGTACTGCAATTAGGAAGTTACTTAAATAATCTAAAAAATAAAAAATTTGAAATATATGTTAATATATTTGAAATATATTATTTGAAGTATACGTTAATACTGAATTCCTTTTGCCAGTATCTAGCCATTTGAGAGAGATCTTCTCAAATAATGTGCCTCATTTGAAATTGTGATTTTTGTCTGGCAAAAAAGAACAAAGATGTGTTCTAGCAAAACAGACTTCATAGAAATCTCTTGATGTATTTCTTATAGGAGCCATTTTCTTTAATAATAATATTTGGAATGAAAAATCTCTTGCTTTTTAAGTTAGTACAGTGAATATTATTACTACAACTGAATAAAATAAGACTTGAGAGTGAATTTATTTTTTAGATTATTTAAATAACTTCCTAATTGTAGCACCCTGAAGGAGGTTAAAGTTGACTTTAACTTAGTCTTTTTGACTTTTCTTTTTTTTTGACTTAGTCTTTTTTTTTTTTTTTTTATGAGCAGAACATGTTTATTGAAAGAAAGCTCCTGTCCCTAGAGAGGGACAGGAGGGAGGGCCCGAGCGGGTAGTTCCCCCTTGACTTAGTCTTATACCTGTATGTTGAGGTCTGTGTGATTATTGTTTGTTCAGTTAAAATAAAGATATTGATATTTCTTAATTAGTTCATAACACTTTAACACTTTTCAGATTATTTGCTATTAAGTCAACTTATGTGCAAATCAGATGACATGAGAGATTCTAAAGTTTGAGTAAGCAATTTTTGTCAAATTTCTTGTATTTGTCATTAATCTACTATTAAGATTGATTAAAATACTCTCTCCTGTTAGTTATGATCACTTACCAGCAGGGGTCACTTTTAACTCAGGGCCCTTTCCAACTCTCTTGTAATACACCAGTCTCAGTCTAGTACACTAGGGTGACATGGGAATGAATTTAGAGTACCACTTATTTATGAATTTATGTTCTTTTTAACGTTAAAGAGCAGTCTTTTGAGTTTTTTAAACCTACCAAATTAGTTTTAAGGCCATGGAAACCACCTAATCTTAATACTAGATGTAGTAACTCAGATTGTTTAAGAATAGGAACATTATTTTAACTTTTGATTATAGGAACTTTTGTTTAATTAGCTGCAATGATAACTAGTTATTTCAAGCTCTTGATGAATATTTTTGTGTTTAGGATGATGTACAATGATTTACAAGTTCTCAGTTGCCAGAGAATCACAAACCAATCGAGATGTTATTTTTCAATTTTATTGCTTTACTTGAAAAGAATTTTCTTATGCCACTAACTGCAGAAGTTCCACATATTAACATCTGAAAAACATGGCACTATTAAAATATGAAACTTTGAAACTCTTGTCTTGAATTGATTTCAAAACAGTGTTAAAACAAGTTTAATGTTGAAACCAACTTAACCAATTTAAAACAAAAATACAAAATGTCCTTTAGCTTCTTACTAATACTAGTGTCTTCCCATCAACTATGTGTCTCAGTATAAGTAGTGTGTTGGATAAGCAAATAGATATGACTAGTTTGTGAGATTCAGCTGTCAGGTTAAGATCAAATCAGTTTAACTGAATATTGGTGGTTGTATAGTTTAGCAAGTTCTATGAAAATTTATTTTTCTAATCTTTTAGTTTAGAAGTTTTAAGCATGCAGAACATTTAAAAGAATAGTACATCAGTCACTTTTATATCACCCTATATATTCAACAGTATTTTGTTCTATTCTGTATGTATGTATGTATGTATGTATGTATGTATATGTATTTTTTGTACCAGGGCTCAAACTTGAGACCTTGCACTTGCCAGGCAGGTGCTTATGCTGCTAAGCTTTATCACTGGCTATATGTATGTTTTCTAAGCCAATTCAAGTTGAAGACATCAAAATATTTAACTTCTAAATATTTTAGCATTCGTCTCCTAAAAATTAGAAGTGTTCTTCTTTATAACTGCAATAACATTATCCTGTCTACAAAACTGTAGTAACTTAATTCCAGCCAGTACTCATTCTGTCATCAAATTATCCCAGTTGTCCTCAAAATATATTTTATGGATAATGTTTACAAACCAAGAATTAAGACCTACATACTATATTTTAATTGTTTTAGAGATTAAGCGCCAGTAGAAATTTAAAGTACTACATGTAGTGTGCTTTTCTTCCACTTTTCTGTAACAAGTGTTTATGTTGGTTTTTTTCATTAGTAACACCTCCCACTGATACATTGGACTCTGATGGGAAGTAGATGAACTTGATAAGTTGTTGATAGGATTTTGAAAAATTGTTTTTCTAAGAATGAAAAGATCACTGTGAATTCTTTCATATTTTGTGGGTATACCTAACCCTAAAGGTACCAATATGTATGTTATGTGGATGTTACTTATTTTATGAAGAAAGGAAACCTGGTGTAATTAGACTTCTTGTATTTTATTAGAAATTCATGTGCTAATTCTATTAACATTCCAGATTTGTAGATGTGAAAAAGTTTGTTTTTTTTTTTTTTTTTTAGAATTTTGGAAATAGGGAACATTTTTAATAAAACCCCACAGATACCTTGTATCAATATTTGATATTACTCAGGTTGTAAACTCTTTAATTTTTTTTTTAGCTACCATACTTTTAATAAGACTACAAAGTCAAGTAAGCTGATTTTCATATAATTTTTGCTTCCCATGTGAATTTCAAGTGATGTGTAGCATGTCTTAAATTTTTTTGGAGGTTGTGTGGAACAGTGGAAATAGTGCTCATCTTAGTGGTCAGATGCCTTGGTGTTACTTCTCTCTTTACTATTGAACACTGAACATACCTTGAGCAAGTATTTTTAACCTCAATGATTTTTGTGTGTTCATGTGAAAAAGGAGCAGTACCAATTCTGTTACCCTAGTGGGGTATATCCTTATATGAAATAAA
>NW_004524641.1:2751454-2765222 GCF_000260255.1 Octodon degus | reverse complement strand
ATATATGATCACCTAGTACAGTTTCTTAAGTCTTGGCAGTGCATTTTAAAAAATGAATTATCCTATTTTTAGAATCAAAGGGAAAATAAATAGGGGAGTAAATAAATTGTGTAGCCTTCAAAATCAGAATTATATTTTGTCTTTTCATTGGGTGAAATTAAATTTGCATTATGTTTTTTATGAGAGATGTTCAATTAAAAGCAAATGGTAGTAAAATGTTTTGATACATTTAACATATGTATTGTTTTGAGTGTCACATTTGTGTTGATACAGATTTTATTGACAAATATGACAAGTGCTTTAAAAGTTCATGGAATTTGTCCACATTTTGTGGTCTGAAAGCAACCTCTTATAAAACTTCAGTTATGTTTAAATTTGAGTAGAAAATTAATATCTTGTTTGAGGTTCAGCTTACTTACTTCAAATCTGTGGAGAAAATGAAGCTAACTGGAACCTTGTTAGAGTTTGTGTTGTTGTATTCTATCATCAAGAGTGTAGGTTGAATATACCTTACCCAAAATGCTGGGGATGAGAAGTGTTTCAGATTTTGGAATTTTTCAGACTTTAAAATGTTTATTTAGCAGTCAAGCATCCCTGATCTGGGAATCCAAGTGCTACAGAAGCTGGAACACTTTACATGACAAGGCAGAGCTTGAAGTGTTTGGGATATTGGAGAATTTTAGACTTCAGATTTTTTGGATTAGTAAAGTTCAATCTGTATGTGCTTTTCTGTTTAATTTCCTTGCAACTTTTAGCCTGAATAAATACAACAATGGTGCAGTTTTTGATTCTTTTATATATTTTTAATCTTCACAGTTTCATTGCTGTTTTCATAAAAAGACTTAGAAAGAATTTAGTAATCTGGATACTTGATGCATTTTCTGTTTAAAATGGATTATGAGAATAAAAAGAGGGAAATATTGCTAAAGTTATTTGTAAAGTCATGATAATTTTTAAAGTTCTTTCAGTACATGAAAATTTTCACCACCATTGCTTCATTTTAAATGCAAGAATTTAATATAGTTGATAAATGGTATATTTTTTGAGGCTTTCTTACATATGGAAGCTTCTCTCCATATGTATAGAAGCTACTGATGTTTTATTTGTTATGAAATTTTATGTATATATATATGTTAAGATTCTTTTCTTCTGTATATATTTAAGAACTAAATTCTTGATCTTTTTATATACAAAAGATGGCATTTGTGTTCTACATGTCTAGGTTTTTACTGTATTTAATGAGTACCATAATTTTTTCCGTCTTTAAATAGAGATGTGCTCCTGCGTCTATCCGCCTCATGGACAACAAGCAATTTCAGTTTGGTAAGTGTGGAGTGGTGATTTTAGAATCTTCTTATTAAGTCCCAGACTTGCAAAGCTAGAAAGCTGAATATCTCAGTCTCGTTGGGATGAAGCCATGCACTGAGGGAGACAGTTACACAGGTGGTGAAGAATGTAGCTGCCCTAGGTGCCCTTTGTGAAGGAGGCCTCATTCTGTTTGGTTTTGCTCAAATTAGGGAGTGGACAGTCCAAAAAAGGCTTTTGAAGGAGGTTTATTCTTTTTTTTAATTTATTTTTTTCCATAATTTTATGGAGAAATAAATAGCAATGAGACAGTTTCAAATCAAATTGGTAGGACAGTTCCAATAATGAATGAAGGAGATTTATTCTTGAACTCAGTCTTCAAAGATGAGCTGAAGGTTTGCTGGAGATTGTCTTTTCTTCTAGAACTGCTACCAAATACATTTATTTGTCAGCAAAACTGAGAAGTTGGGAAGCCTCTGTGGCATGTCGTGGGTTTTCGAGTAGGGCTCTGTGCCTCAACCAGAGAGTAAGTAAAGAATGTTATATGAGAGGAAGTTGATTGGACCATTTTGGACTTCGCAATATAGGACTAGATTTTATCTTGTCAGCAGTAGGGTTTCTTTGTCGAGGGGATGAGATCAGTCAGCTGTAGTATAGAAAGCTCATTCTGGCAGTATTGCTCAGGATACATTAGAAGGATTTAGACTGGAAGAGATGCTAGGAGGTGAGAGAATTGAAGAGGTAAATTTGGGGTCCAGATGTACTTTGAAGAAGTACTAATGGAAGTAGAGACTATAGATTTTTAAAAAGTCAGCTAACCATAGGGATATGGAAGGTTGAATAAAAGGAATAATTGAGGACAACCCCAAAATTTTGATTGGGTGGATTAAAAATACAGAAGTAAAATGCTGCTGTCTGAGGAAGAAATCTAATACTGTATTATATATAATACTATAGTGGATATTTGGGTGGAGAATGTGGTAGGTAGTTGTGTCTCAAAACATTTTTCTTTTTCTATTTTGGCTAAGGCATTACACTTTCAGCATCATTTATTAATCATATTTTCAGTTGTATTTTTATTGCCCTCATATACTTTTCATATGCAGATATATACTTTGGAATTTAAGTTTATAGAACTTAAATACCTTCAAAATAGTTCCTGTTATTATGGAAATGATTGCTCAGTAATAAATACTAAAGGTTAAGACAGGAAAATTTTGATTGTCATATCTTAGAATAGTTTAGATTTTATTTAGGAGAGAATATATAAACTAAGGAAGTAAAGTCCATAATATATCCAGAGGTAGTTTTTAAATTAAATTATTCTAAGTTGGTCACAGTTACTTAGTTCTTTAAGTAAATTACTTTCAAAACAGTAGTTTTCATTGGGCCATGGAGATAGCTCAGTGGCCCAAGTGCCTGTTCAGGCAAGTGCCAGGACTGGTGTTCAGTGACTCCCGGTACCACATGCCTTGCCAGCCTTGGGCCAACGGAACTGGGTGTGGCGGTGCATGCTTGTAATCCCAGTGCTGGGGAGACTGTAACAGGAGGATCACGAGTCCAAGCTGTATAATGAGACCCTGTAAATTAAAACAACAATAAAAATGTTGTTAAAACAAAAAAACAGAAAAAATATAGTTTTGATAGAAGTTAACAGTAAATTTGTCCTGTAAATAATGAGATATTTGAATGCAAATCATGCCTTTTGTTGTTTGGGCCTGCATTTAGGCATGTAGATTGGGAAACATGTTATATGTTCATCTGTTAATGTTTCAGTAAATCATGTCATACATGGCAACCTTTGTAATATTAGCTGTAATTTGAACACACTTTATTGATTGTATTTATAGTTGGGATCTAGTGAGAATTGACTTTCATCCTTGTTGTCGTTTGCACTGTTATACTTAAGGCATACTTACCTATGCTCTTATAGCTCCATGGTAGGCCCCAGTCTTGACTGTGCCTTCTCTCCCTCTGCCCTTTAGTGAGCTACCATTGTCATACAGATCCGGTGCTTCTTGGTTGACTATGACCTATTACATTCCTAAGTGTCCTTTGAACTCTTTCCATGAACAACTTATTGTCATGACTTTATGTTCAGGCAACCAAAGGAATAGTGGTTAACTCAGAGGTATCAGAACTCTGCAGAAAGCCATTTTGATGATTCATCTCTATTTGTAAAGTACAGGCTGTTTTTATTAGTTGTTAATATTTTTAATATCACGACTTTGTCTGGTACAACTGAGATTCAATTCAATCTGATTCCAAAGCCCAAGACTTTTTCTGTTGTCTCAGACTGCTTCTTTGCTTGACATACTTAAAAGCCAGTATCACTTTCACAATAAAATTCTTCAAAGCTCACATTAGCTCAGTATTGGCAATATATGTGATTAATTCCATTAGTAAAATGGAAATTATGCACATAAATGTCAGTGGGTTAACGTGAACATTTTCTTTTAAGGATTATTTCATATTATAGTAGTAACATTTGGAGTCTTTTAAGTATTAGAGGAAGATGTGGATTAGAAGACTTTGCTATGTAGTATAATTTCCATTTCTTTTTGAAAGAGCACAATGCATACTCCACACATTTATATTATTTCAAGTTGTTTATGTAGATTAGTTCCATTTGGTACAGAAAGTGGATGTTAGATGATATATTATTTCTAACTATATATGCTAGAAATGGTTATCTTTTTTAAAACACTGGTTGTGCTAGAGAAGAATCTCTGGTAGGTTAGAATAAAAAACTAAATCAGATCTTTTGTTTTTGATCTAGGATTAAGAAGATTGCTAGATTGATCTCTGTCTAATCTGCAATTTGTTTTATTTGATTGTTGATATGTTTCTGTAACTCAGTGATAGCATAATAATCTAACTCTTAGCTTCTGGGTAAGATATCCTCTGGTCTTTCGTGTAACACAGCTTCCTATTATAATAAGCAAAACTGTGGTAAATATTATAGATTCAGATTCTCAATTTTAAAAATAGGTCAAGAAATAAAAGACTACCAGGAATAGGTGTTGCTGTAGAAACAGCTTGTTTGCTGTTTGCATTTATTTTAAGGAAATAGGTAGGAAAGCCCTATATTTTAGAATAAGCAAAATCCAAATCTTCAAAGCCTTTTTTAAAAAATAAACTTTTTATTTGGAGATAATTTTAGATTTACTAAATACTTCAAAATTTCTTTATAAAAATTCTGTATAAATGATATGCCACATTTTTCTGAGTCAAACTCATAGCTCCACAGCCAGATGCATGACTCTTAAATGTAACAGTCATGGGAATTGAGATGTTGCTGCTCTCTGAAAACAATGAGAAAACAGTAAAAGCTTTTCACTCAACTAAACCTAATCTGCAGGCAATGATGTTAATTTAACAGACTCTGAGACACCACTTATGTTATTTTGGCAATTTCAACTCTCTGGGTGTGATTAAGGAAGCAGTTGCTAGTTTTATGCCAAGAATTCTGCATGAGTTAAGAATTAAGAAACATCCTTAAACTTTGCATCAACTCCTTATGTGGTTATAGTTATAAGTATATAATTAAAAAGTAAAATCACCTGCTACTGGATGTTCTTAATAAAATAAAAATTAGTGGAGTAATTTTACTGTATATAAACTGTATTGAATGATAAACTATGTATAGCATTAATTACATATAGTAATTTGACTTAACTGAGAATGGGTTTTGTAAATAAATATGTTTGTGACTTTTAAAAGATTATATATAAATTAAAATTAGTCATAAAACCTTAAACTTAGGATATTAAGTTGAAGTAGCCTTTTGCTGTTAATTTAATATATAATCTTTTTCTCTTGTAGGTTATGCTCTTAAACCTCAGGTTTCTTCTATTTTTACTTCATTTGTGGATGGGTTGAAAAAGTTCTATATTACAAAGGTAAGAATTTTTATAAAATGCACCAATTTTAAGTATGTAGTATACTATATTAATTTTGTTTCTTCCTTCTTCCCCTCACAGCCATTATTAGGATGCTTTTCCATGTTGCTTATTTTTTATAATCAGTATTTTATGCTTTTTATGTTGGAGTAATATTTTGTCAAGTGAGTCATGCCTTCCAATTTAGAAATTTTCTCTTTCTGGTTTGAGTTTCTAAAAAATAATACTCCATTAAGTAGTCTTATTCTTACAACATTTTCTAAGAGTATGGATTTTTGTTTTAACCTTTGACCACTGAATTGCTGTCCTAGAAGGTTATACTAACTTGTACCACCACCAGAAATACAAATGTGTCATTTTTTGTTTGATATAGCCTTATTAGTACATGTAGTTTTTTTTCTTTTTAATCATTTTGCTATATTATGATTTAAACTTAGCTGGGGGATGCAGCACTTTGCTTTCATTGGTATTTCTTAAATCTCAGTGAGACTGAACTTTTCATTATTTTTTAGATGTAATTTTCATGTGAATTAGTTGGGTATGATTATTTTGTGAGGATGACAGAATCTTGTTTCTTCTTGGTGCTTTGGTTTGGAGCCTTTTACTGATAGAATTATGGACCAGGGAGATAGAACTCAAGATAGAACTGAGTTCAATCCCCAGTACCACAAAAAAATAAATAAGTAAATAAAATAAAATAAATAAATTATTAGCTGCTCCTCATACATTTTGTAAGTAAGTGTTTCTTCTTTTTTTTGGTGGAACCAGGAGTAAGTTTCTAGTAATATGACGTTTTCTTCCATAGTGGTAATGTCTCTTATTTTTATTTCTTTTATTGTGATTATTTGCTTCTAGCTTAGAAGGTCTTCTTTTCTCCAGAGAAATTATGAGGGTCTCTCCATCTCTTGAGTTAAATGGAAATTATTTTCTTTCTGTATTATTTAAACTTATTTTAATTTTATAACATGTGTAAATATCTACATTAATCTTTACTTCCTCTTGCTACCTAACTGCCAACTGGTTGTGTCATCACCATTAACTGGATAACCCTTGCTTCACTTACATTGATTTGCCATGCCTAAGTCATTTTACATAGTACTTATCCAAGAAATGTACCCCATTTTAATGTATTTGATTCTTTTTAGTTACCTTTTTATTCTTGAAAAATTGAACTGATGTAGTTGTTGTAAGTCTATTTTCCGTCTTGCTATTCAGAACTTCATTGTCATCCCATCACTGCTTATTATTTAAGAAATTACTCATTTCAAAAGTCCATTAGATTTGGAATACTTTAGTATTAATTTAGTCAAGTATTGATAGGTATATAATACTGAGTTAATGCATTCATGGGCATGTTTCTTTCTTTTCTTTTTTCTTTTTTTGTATTTTAGGGAAGTGTCTACAGGGTGTTTAGGGTCTCACTGCTAGATCGGACTTGTAGTGATCCGCCTGTTTATAGCCTCTCAAGAGCTGGGATTACAGGCGCACACCACTATGCCCAGTCTCAATTGCCATCTCAGTGTGCCCCAGGGCAGGGCCAGCATGGCAGGCCCAGGGATTGAACCCCTGGCCCCTGTGCCTGCTTGCAGGTGCTTCAATCTGCTGAGTTATTTGGCTGGCCCCATGTTTCTTTTCTTAAACATGTTTTCATAATGAATTTATATCTTTAGTCTTAGTTCTTTTAATATTATGTACAAAATTTCTTTTGAAAAATATTACTTAGAAAGTTATTGATAAATTGAGTTGTTGTGGGTCTTTCCCTCCCCTTACACCAGCTGCTTTCTTCTATCATCTAGTACTTTTTATTTGATTCTTTTTTAGAATTAAAATTCTGGGGCTGGGGAGAAACCTCAGTGGTCTTAAGCTCCTGCCTTGCAAGCGCAAGGACCTGGGTTCGATCCTAGCTACCACGTCATGCTGGCCCTGGGTGTGCTGAGCCACAGAATCTGAGTGTAGTGGGGCATGCCTGTAAACCCAGCACTGGGGAGGCTGAGACAGGAGGATCACTATGAGTCCAAGCTGTGTAGCAAGACCCTGTACCCAATAAATAAGTAAATAAATGATTAAAAATAAATATTTCTGACAAATTATTACTTGTGTTTGCTTGCCAGTGTCATTGTTGATTAACACCATGGCTTATTTGGAAGATTTTTTCCTATACTGTATAATTTGCTGCATTGTAATGGCCTTAGTAGGTGCATTAAGCATCTTGTTGATTGACACGTAAAGTTCCGAAGCTCGGTTTTCAAGTTGGTATAGTAGAGCTCAGGTCAGAAGGAAAAGGAAAATGTGTTTGATTTGCTCTTTTGCCCAATAAAATTTATCTGCACTAAAAATGTTTTGCTTTTTTTTTTTTAGTTTAAGGGATTTGATCTAAATCAGCTAAGTGTAGCTACATTATTGTTTGAAGGGGACCGTGAGAAGGTTCTTCAACATGAAAAACAAGTGTATGACATTGCTGCAAAATTTGGGTATGGTTTTAAGTTCATATTATCTATCAAGAGAAAATCTAAAATTATGTTGTCTCCAAACATTTATTAATGTGCCAGGTATTAATGTCTCTAAACAGTTGGCTTGTCTCCAGACAGTTATTAATTTAAATTTAGTATTAAATTTGTGGTATTTTATGATATCAAATTTAAAATACTATTTTATGTCTAACATTTATAGTAAGTTAATGTGTATTGCTCTTGTCTAATTATATATTTGTATATTAAATATTTCATTGTTTAGATTTTTATGCTAATATCTATTGTAATTTGTTTATGATGTTAGAATAAAATAGGAAAATATTCATTGTCATGTTATTCTTCAGTGAAAATAGAGTATGTATAAAACATGATGCTATTAGTCTTTTTAAAAGGAAATTATATTTAATCCATGATATTTGATTAATTGTCTGTACTCCACCTCCTGTCACTTACTGTTTTGTTCTGGTATAAAGAAACAGAAAACATTTCACACATATAACCTACTGAGTAATGATAGGGTGGTTCCTGTCTGTCTGCTTGATGAATTATAAGATTGATTGATGAGAACTATAGTGGAAATGCCATTTATCAGGACTGCATTTTTTTTTTCTTCTTTTAAAGTACACAAACTGTTCTTTAGGTATTAGTCATTACCTTTTTTATTTTAGGATAGACTATATCATATCCATTATGCTTGGTGTGAATTCTCTGCAAATATTTGCTGCTGTTCTATCCCCTTTCTTTAAAAAAAACTTGGAGCTGTGTGTTTTTCAGTGCTCCACTTTTTATTTCCTTCTTAACTTTCAAAGTTCCAGGATTGTTTGAATTTAAGTACAGTGTGGAATAATATGTGACCTTAAACTTAATCGTTCATTTTTATACTGCTTAAGTATTAAAAAGTAATATATCAGTTTTATTGTATTTTAAAATTGGCAAGTGTGTTTTAATTTCTTTAGTAAACTATGAAGTTTGCTAGCCTTTCAAATTCTTTCTTTCCATATCATCTTATTTTGGAATTACTTTGTTTTAACTAAACTATTTTAAAGTAATCATGTTACAAAGATTCATTTAATGATTGAGTGGCTTAGAATTCAAATCATCTTTTTTGTTTGAATTTTTGAAATGCAAATTTTTTTTTCCTCAGAAGGAGTTTAGTACTGTATGTACCAAATTTTTCATTTCTTAAGTTGTATGAATAATATGGTTATAAGGCTTTTTTCCCTTCCATTCATGGTCTGAGTCAGAAAAAAGTAAAGGAATTTAAATTGAAATCTTTTGTTTGCTCTAGCCTTAAATATTAGGGACTGGAACTTGAAAAAAATTGTTTTTCTTATATGTTTACATATTTGATTGGGATTGTAGTATTTTCCAGAAGGATTTGGGGGAAATTCAAGAGGACAGTTTTCTGTAGCGTTTGAATCACTGATAGAAAATTAAATTCACTTAGTTTTACCCTCATTCTTTCCCTACTCCTAGCGTGTGTGAATAATTAGCATTTAGAGCAGCTAACCAGTCATTACTAGTTAGTACTATGCCACATTTCCTGTTTGAATAGGGGTAGGTTGATTGTAAAAAGTGCTGTTTTACCTTATGTATGATTATAGAGCATGATATATGTCTTCTTGGGGATCATTGACAATGCCTGGAACAAACTAAGTGCTTGGTTAAATTTTTGCCAAATGAATTAAGCTGAGGAATGTGCTTTTTCCTTGTATCTTTTTTTTTTTTTTTTTTTGGTATTTCATTTACTTCTAATTAAAGAAAATGGGTTTCAATGTTTAGATATTTGTCAGTTTTAATTTGAGGCCTTGTCAATATCATTAATGTCAGTTTGGTTTTCCTATGTAACCATTCACAATATAAAAATAAATTCAGTTCTTTAAGATACTAGATCTATCTGTCTTCAGATATCGATACTAGGTCCCAGAGCCATTGGTTTCACTCCAGCAGTTTTGATTGCTCTAAATAAAGCTTATGTAATTTTTACTCGTTAAAGATATTTAGTAAATAAGACATCAGTTTAAAGCAAAGATTACTCTGGCAACAAAACAAAAAAAAGCAAACATTACATATTAAAAAAAATTTACCCAGATTGGGGTCCCATTTCGGCTTTCATTTACTCCTTGTTATACTTAAAACTGTAATGTACTTTAATTTTGTGTTCCCTCATTTAGGTAAGAAAATCTGTTTTTAACAACAAATTTTCATAGGGAAATGATTTAGGCCAGTTTTGATTTTTTAATACTTGGAAACTGGAAGCACCTTCAGGTTTTCTAGTGGAGGTCTGGTTGCACCTCCCCTCCCATTAGTATATCTAGATAGTAATTTTTTGTTCTGATTATTGATGACTTGGAGATACTTTTCTTATTTAAAAGGTCACTGCCGTGCTCAATCCTGAATCTTCAGTCATTTTGCTTTTTGCTTAATAGTTTGGAGGAAAGTATTGTGACATTTCTTTAAAGTTTTTATATGTTTCTCTAATGTATTTAATTTTAATTTTTATGTATTAAGTACAGGGTCACACAGATCGGACTTGTAGCGATCCTTCCTGTTTTTCAACCTCCCACATGCTGGGATTACCAGTGCGCTCCACCACACCCAGTCTCAATGGCTGTCTCAGTACGCCTTGGGGGTGGGGCCAGCTGGGATTGAAGCCCTGTCCCCTGCATCTGCCTAAGCAGGTGCTTTAATCTGCCGAGTTCTCTGGCCAGCCCTAACTAGGCATTATTAACCTATCCTTCATTTCCTTTCCTTTTCCTTTGTTTTCCTTCTGTTCCCATTGCTTGTTAGATTAAGTTAATTGCTTTTAGAAACATATTCTCTCAACAGTTCAGAGTATTTTTCTGTGTTGTCTTGGCCCTTCACTCCCTCACCCAACATTTTTTAATACTTTTGAACACATGGATGACCCAACAGAACATAGTAGCCAGACATTGAGTAATCATACTCAAGTCATACATCCATTGTTTATCCATGTTTGCCACTTTTACTTTGCTAAGAACTGAGCAGAATAAACACTACCTGTCAGCACTCATGACAGGTGTTTTGACATTTACCATAGAACTGAAGGTAATACGTTATTTTTAAAGTATGCTTAAGTTGTTTAACATAATCTAATGTGAGTGATTAGGTTCCCCAGATGGCCCTTTTATATGAAATGATTATCTCATTCCTCTTTCATTAGTCTTCCTCTCTTTCCTCATGGAATAGCTTTCAATTTCAGAACCTTGTGAATTGAGGTTTGAAGTTTGTGGGGAGAACACAAGTAGGAGGTGCATGTTCCCACTTAAAGCACTTTGAATCTGAGTGTAGTTTTTTGGAGTGGCTGCAGAAGAGGTGATATAGAAGCACTTAATTTCCAAGCCTTGGGATTGTTTACATACTATATTTTAAGGTAATTCTAGCTATAAGTCTGACAGCTTTAAAAGCTTTAAAAAAAACTCCAAAAGGCTGAATTTAAAGGAAAACTTGATTCAGAAAAGCAAGCCCAGATTTACTTTTCTTCTTTTGAGTTTATAAATTAGAATGGATATCCAGTTGTAGTTTCTTTCTGCTTTAGATTTTTTAAATGCATGGGTTTCTGTGTTTGTCCTATGGGTTTCAATATGCAGCTCTTTCTCCCCCAGATGTTATAACATAATCTAAAGAAGGTAGCTTGACCTGGGAGAGGAAAAGGAGGACAGTCTCATCCTGATGTAATGAAAACAGGCCTACTAAACTAAACACACTGAGCATGTTCCTTTTCAAAGATTCTCAGCATAGGTTTATTGTTTCTTTTTGTAGATTTAAATCTCTTTTCCTTTCCTTCTCCTTCTAGGTCCAGGATGAATCATAATTATTTCCTAGATCTATAATGGATTTTTCTTGATTCTGTTTCATATCTAAGCTGGTTTCTGCTGTCTTTGTACAAGCACTTACTATTGCAAAATCCTGGCTCTTTTTCAAAACACTATTTTGTGCTACCTTTAACCTCTTCCATCAAGAATTGATGTATCTTCACTTTCAGACAACTTAACCTAAGTTCTTTCTTGTTGGCTTATTAACATTCTAGTAATACAATCTCCCTCATTTGATTGTAGTTGTCCTGATGTAGTTCTAGACTAAACCTGCTTCTAACAAGTTTTATCCACTCCTGCGGATGGCAGTGTTGTACACATATGTCTGTAGTAGTCAAGCAAGAAGTTCTTATTTAGCTTGTATATTCTACCCTCAAATTGTTTTCAAGCATTTCTATAGAACAAGCATTTATCTACAGTGTATTACTTATTTAGCTTTAAGTGTAGCAAAACTTCAGAAAAAAAAAGAATTTAATTATGTGAAATGAGGAGTGTCTTAGTTACTTTTCTCTTGTTGCTGGGACAAATACCCGACACTCAAGCTTAGGGAAGGAAAGGTTTTATTTAGCTCACAGTCACTGGAAGTTTCATAGTTTAAAGCATCCTGAATTACATAGTAAGACCTCGAGACACTGCCATCACGTGCTACAAGGTCTGGAAGAGAGGCTGGGGCTCCATGATGTGGAGGATGATCTGCTCCATACCTCCCAAGAAAGGTCAGGGGCCAGGTAGGAAGCACATGCTGTCACTTTAACAGTTAGTTTGTGCCTCTCTGGCTCTGCGCCTCAAGCCCCACCGTGGTTCTCTGGCCATGCCCCTTGTATGCTTAAGTGTTCAAGAAACTTTCTGGTATTTGGGACTTTATAGCTCATTATCCCAGTCCCTACATATGAATAAGATTATAATATGACTAAAGATATGGCACAAGTTGAGTATCCTTATCTGAAATGCTTGGGACCAGAAGTGTCTCACATTTTAGTTTTTCAAAATTTGGAATACTGGCAAAGACATAGTAAGATATCTTGAAAATGGACCCCAAGTCTATGCACAGTTCATTTATGCATTATAGATATCTTTATACATAGTCTAAAGGGAATTTTCTTTTTGGTGCACCTCTACTTTAACTTGGTTCCCTCACATGACATCAGGTATGGAACTTTCCACTGTGGCATCCTGTAGACACACAGAAAGCATTGGCTTTTGAAACATTTCAGATTTTCAGATAGAGTTGTTTAACTTAAAAGAATAAAGTAAAAATATTTTAAAGTTGTTTTGCTATGATTTTGAATAGTAAATTTAAGCTTGTTTTTCATGACTAATTCTTTTTCTGCCTCATTGATAATATGAGATGTAGTTGACTTGAATCAGTTTTATTAGTGTGATAGTGAAAGTTCAAAATAATATTTAGACTGGCATAGTAATGTTTTTAGATTTTTGTTATCCAAGCTTATTTTCTTGATACTTTTTTGATAAAAATGAGTAAGATAAAAATGAAATGGAATGGAATGTTCATCTGTCGGCAGTTATTTTGAAGTACCATCAATCTAGTTAGTTTTATGTATTTTAAATCGTTCATTTAAAACCTAGTAATTTTTTTATAAATTACAGTGGATTAGCAGCTGGGGAAGATAATGGACAGAGAGGTTATTTGCTGACCTATGTCATCGCATACATGCGAGTAAGTTGTATTTTCCTTGTCACTTAATTTATGTTATGAGCAATATTGCCTACTTTGCATGAATAAAGTTCTTTTTAATTTTCTTAAAAAATTTAAGCTACTGTAATTTAGCACATCATTTCGCAGGAACCACAAATTAGCTCTGACTCCTCAGAAGGCCATTTAAATTTTTTACATATACTTTTTTTTTTTTTTTTGTGGTACTGGGGATTGAATGCAGGACCTTGTGCTTACCAGGCAAGCACTTATTCCACTGAGCTATCTCCCTGGCCCTACATATACTTTTAAAAGTTTATTTTTTTGAGGTGGGGGCATCACAGTTCAAGAGAGCCTTGAACTCACTAGAGAGCCTAGGCCTACCTCACCCTCATGTCAGTCCTCTTACGTCAGCCTCCTGAGTGCTGAGGTTACAGGTGTGTGCCACAGTGCCCAGCCCTGTGTATACTTTCAGTAACTTAAAGATGATTTCACAGCTTTCTGCTTCTCAAAATAATGGAGCCATTTTCTAAAATGTGAACTGCCTTTTTAAACGTTAGTTGATTAGAACCAACATATTTTATTCAGTAACATTTCTTA
>NW_004524641.1:2735817-2751354 GCF_000260255.1 Octodon degus | reverse complement strand
GTCTTTAAATTGGTATTAAACTTGTTACTGAGTTATTGTTTTAGTGGTGATGCTTATATAAAAATAACATGTATATTTGAGTGCTGAAATTTTTCTAATTATAGATTTTCTACTTAAGAGAAACTTCATGGGCTCATATTCAAGTTAACTATACTTATATTCTTTTTAACTTTTATTTCTTCAGTTTTCGTGTCTTGACTGTAACAAACTCTGATGTCTTAATCTTTTTGTTGTTACTTTTTCCCCCAGAATTACCTGCTATGTAGTTTATCTTATTCTGAAAAGTCATTTCTCAGATATCCTACTGAGACTATTTCTTTCCTTTTTACCTTCTCTTGGTTTTTTCATCTTAAGGATCTTTTATGTTGATTTTGTTTGTTTGTTTGGGTGTGTGTTTGTTTTGAAAGAAGGTCTTGCTATGTAGTTCGTGCTGAGCTTGAACTCTTGGCAATTTTCCTGCCCCAGCCTACTGAATGCTGGGATTATAGGTATGTGCCACTTCGTGTGGAAAAGCTTTTTTTCTTAAACAGTACTGGGGATTGAACCCAGGGCCTTTTTCATTTTCTTTTATTTTAAGTCAATGTCACACTAACTATCTAAATTGCCCGGACTGGACTTGAACATGAGATCTGTCCCTGAGTACTGGGATCATAGACCTGCACCACACCTGAGGTTTGTATTTAGGCCACTAAAAATCTATTCTGCTAGTCTTCACATGTACATAGACATTTCCTAGAGAGAGATTCCATTCCGTGGAGAAATATTTAAGGTCCTGTTCTGTGTCAGGCATTCTGTTAGCTACCAAGGATTTAGAGGAAATCAAGACAGATAAAGTTCCTGTCCTCAGAAGGCTCTTTCTTACTGTCAGGGCAAACATCTAGTGGTCTTAGGAGACAGGTAGTAAAGGGCAGTTGAGATTAAAGTAGAAATGTGTAATACTGACAATTACATCAAATACTAATATTTTTGATTATTGCATATGGTGTAGTTTTTGTTAATTTCTGTGTGTCTTAACAGGACCTGGGTTTGGAGTACTGTGTAATAGGAGAATCTTTTGAGACTTCTGCTCCTTGGGACAGGTAAATACAATAAAATGCCTAGTATTCAAACATACATATGAATCACTCAATTAGTGTATCTTTATATGTCAATATGTAAAACTTAAACATTTTATGAAGAAACTTTGAAATAAGACATGAACTTTTATTTAAAAATATGTTTCCTAGAATGCCACATTTGCAAGTCCTCCATCTTTGGGTAGGAGGCAAATATGTGATCCAAAAGGTGAAGGTATTGCTGACGTTTATATTTTTGAACAGCCTTACTGAATGCTAAAACACTATGTGATTCTGCCTAGTTTAAGTGATTTATAACGCTTCAGTGATTCCTAGAACTTCCTGTCAAATTACACAGTTGCTTAGTCCTTTGCAATATATATTTAGCTTTTGATATTTGTATGTGTATCTGTGTTAAGCAGCTGAAAGAAATATAATTTAAGAAACTATGTATTTTTATTTTTAAATTTAAGCAAAATTGTAATACTAGAGGATATTGTAATATTGTAACTATAGCTCAGGAGAATTTGATGAAATGGGTAAATGGGGGTAAGTGTAGATTTCTTTTCAGGAAATCACACACACACACACACTCACAAGAAATATGTGTTGGATGAAAAGTGGTTAGGAAATGTGAAATAGTTTTATTAAAAGTGTACTCAGAATTATTCAGTAATTAAAAAACTTTTTAAAGAGATTGTCGGGCTGGTGAGGTGGCTCAGTGGTCTAAAGCACCTACTTAGAACAAGCTTAGCAAAGCACAGGGACCGCGGTTCAATCCCCCAGCACCACATACCAGCCAGCCATGCCCCCTGGTGGGCTGAGCTGGCCACACACACACACACACACACACACACACACAAATAAATAAATTAAAGAGATTGTCGTTTTTATTTTCTTAGAGGATGCCTAGATTTTTGTTTTTTGGTTTTTTAAAAAATGTATTTAGTATAGGGCCTACAGGGTCTCACTACACAGATTGGACTTGTAGTGACCCTCCTGTTTTCAGCCTCCCAAGAGCTAGGATTATAGGTGCATGCCATCATACCCAGTCTCAATCACAGTCTCAGTGGGTGCCCCAGGGGCAGGGCCGGCACGGCATGTGGTGCTAGAGATCAAACCCTGGCCTCTGCACTCTGCCTAAGTAAGTGCTTTAGTCTGCAGTTTTTCTTTATAGAATTTATAAAATATTTCACTTACATAATAAAGTACATGAGATTTGACAAATACCCCATGAATGACCTTTTTAGACATTACATGTCTTAACATTTTATTCTCTCTCAGTGTTGGGTATTTTTGTTTGTTTGTTTTTTTGGTGGTACTGGGGATTGAACTTAGGACCTTGTGCTTGCCAGGCAAGTGCTTACTCTTCTGAGCTATCTTTCCAGCCCCTGTTTGTTTGTTTGTTTATTTCGTTTTTTTGATCCTTTAGAAAACTTCTAAGATTGTATTTATCTGTGATGAGTTATTGTGTTTATTTTTGGTACTGGGAATTGGACTTAGGACCTTGGCATTTGCCAGGCAGGTGCTTATGCTGCTGAGCTGTATCTCTGGCCCTCTGTAATGGGTTATGTTTTTTGGTAGACTGCTACTTATATTCCATGTGTTGTTAGATAATTATCCAGTTTGTAATATTACTGTCAAAATTTTTGATACTTGTTTTTAACAAGGGGAATAAATCTTACAGATAAAAGAATTACTAACTCATTGACATCTAATACTTTTGAATAGAAGAAATAGTCAGCTCTTCCTAGTGATATCAGAGATGTTTTAGTCTTTAATACCTCACCTTGCTTGATATCTCACTTTGGGCAGCTATGTGAAATATCACAGACAAAAAGATTTTATTTCTGAGAGTTCTGGAAGATTGAAGTCCAAGATTACAGTGCCATCACGAAGACTGTCTTGCTTATTTGTCTAGATCCACCTTCTCATTTTATCCTCACATTGTGGAAAGCAGAGAGAAAGCAAACCTTCTCGTGTTTTAAAAGGGCACATATGCCATTCTTGAGAGCTCCATCCTCATGGCCTAATTACCTCCCAAAGACCTTACCCCCTAATGCTGTCACATTGGAGGATAGGATTTCAGTGTATGAATTTGATGCAGGCAAACATTCAGTCTTTATCACTGGAGTAAGTAGATTAGTATTGTGTTGTCTTTTCTGCATTATAAATTGCCTTGTCATCAGTTAATACCGACTGGTGATTACTGTCTTACCTTTTACGCTCTCAGTTGTGGAAGCTAATCATATCCTTTTTGTCTTTGTTTATCTATTCTTGTTTATGTTTACATATTTACTTAACTGATTGGTAGTTTCTGTTTTATGTAGTTGAGTTGTTTTCAAGTAATTTCTTTAAAGTTTTAATAGCATTAATGAAATATAGCTACATTTTTTTTTTTTTAATGAAAAGGTACTTGTTACCCATTTAACAGCCTCCTTTGTTTTTCTAAGTCTTAGCTAGCTAGTGACCAGCAGTACCTGAAGAACCGGGGTTTTCAGCTGAACACATTATTAGGTCATCGGCCTGTTTATGTAAAAGCCTTGTAAGGCATTAATCCATCATACTAATCTTTGTGTATCTCACCGTGGCCTCCAGAGTATCTCATTGCAGCTGTTAGGTACTCGGTGGATATTTTACATAGGGTCCTGTTAACTCTGGCATAGTGTGAGAATGCAGCCTAGAACAATAGAACAACTATCCTACTGAGTTGGAGATTTTAAGTTTTGGAGATACCATAGGAGTCTTGTGATTAAAACTCAGGAAGTGGAAATGAATACTTAGATAGTAGTATGGAGTGAGGGGGAAAATAAGGCCTGTGGAAGAGGTCCCCAGAACCTCAGCATATATGAGAGAGTTGTACAAACAAAAGCCAGCAAGTGAGATTTGAGGAATGGTTTCTAGAAAATCCAGTGACAAAAGCCTAGGAAAGATTTTTTTTTTCAACAAAGAAGTGATTAACAGTGCTAAAGTTGTTTGTTAAATCGCTTAAGTAAGAATTTAAAAATATACACAGTTGTGTTTATGTCATAGAAAGTGACTAGGCCAGTGGCCTATATTCAACTTTATATAGTACTCTGCTCCCTACAAATCTTTTTAGAAAGTGTCCCATTAGGGATTATAACCATTCGTATTCTTTCTTTCATTTGCTCTTCATTACTCAGCTACCAGAGAGGGTTTAGCTATAATCAATTCTTAACATGTCTGTGTTTTTTTAAATTACATTTGGGATGAATAAATGCATTAAAATAAATTTAAACTGAAACATAGTTCACCTAACAGTTTAACGTAAGCAAGACTACACTAGCAAGCAGATCGGTTGGATTAGTATCTTTAGACTGTTTAATGATAGCACTTAAATTCCATTTTCTAGAGCCAAGATAAAGAACTTGAAAATTTTATTTACAAGAATTTCAGATTTGAGCGGGCCAATGAGATAGCTCAGCCGACTTAAGTGCCTGCTTAGGCAAGTGCAGAGCCCATGGTTTGATCCCCAGCACCACATGTTGTCCTGCTGGCCCCACGGCCAGGCACTCTGAGCTGGGCCACGGAGTTGAGACATGGTGGCGCACGCTTGTAATCCTAGCTCTGGGGAGGCTGAAAAACGGGGAGAGCTACAAGTCCGAGCTGCATTGTGAGACCCTGTAACAACCAAGTACATTAAAAAAATAAATAAAGATAAATCAGCACTTTTTAAGATTTTGTAGTTCTCATTTGAAAACATAATACTGTATTCAATTATCTCTTCTAGGGTTATAGATCTCTGTAAAAATGTAAAGGAAAGAATAAGAAGGGAATGCAAAGAGAAGGGTGTTCAGTTTGATCCTTTTTCTACATGCAGGTGAGTTTTATTATTTTAATTAATAGTACTTATTCTGAAAAAATTTTTTGATCAGTAGGAAAATACAGTGTGTCAGCTGAGAAGCTTCAGACTACTTCACTTTGCAAGCTTTGCTGAGCTCCCTACGCCTTGTTAGGATGTCACTAGGACCCTGTGGGAGTAGGAACCCCCACCCCCTGCGTGAGCCTTCTGCATATGGTCAGCATGGCAATGAAGAGCGAAGTGTCTCGGCTCTTGTGAAAGAGAAGGACTCTTTCATTCACTGAAGCTGTAAATGACATCTGTAATCAAGAAACTGTAAATTACATGCTTAGTCAACACTGTTCTTCATTGGAGAGAAATCACTTTGCTGATTAAGTGAGTGGGAGTGGAATAAAAAAAAAGGAGAGGAGCAAAAGCTTCCTAATTGACTCTGTGTTCTCTAGTAGGTCTTCCTTTGTAATGTAGGTACTCTGTATTGGCAGTGCCCAGTATAGTAGCCACAAGCCCCTTGTAGTTTCTAAGAGATTAAAATGTGACTGTGGAACCGAAGTTTAAAAATTAATTTAAATGTAAAAAACTACATGTAGAGCTAGTGTCTTCCTTTTGATCAGTGCCTGGCTAACTGATGATGTTGTCCTCTTTGTTAAGTAGCAGCAGCCCAGAAGGTTTTTCTTAAAATGGAAACTTGGTATTCAGTCTTTTAATATAAGTTTTCTTTGTTAAGTACCAGAATTTAACTGGATACAATTAAGTTAAACATTTTATTTCTTTATAAAGTTACAGAATTAATTGGAATGGAGAATAAATGGAATCAGAACTGATCATGGAAAGGGGAACCTTAAAGTAAATGTCACAACCTGCACTTTAGGCTGTACAGCTGCCTCACTTGTTCCTCTTGTTTGTGTGTGAGAGAGGATTCAGTCCCCAATGTTACACTTTACTGATGAATGAGTTAAGTAATTTTGGAAACAATGTTTTTTTTTTTTTTTTGTTTTTGTTTTTTATTACAATCTGCTTCGTGCTGAACTTCTAAATTAGGTGTGGTTCAGTATTTTCTAGATGCCTGAGTATCCCTGACCTGCAGTGGCTTGATTTAAGATTTTTTTCTTACTTCACAGTAGAACAAAAGCATACCCATACAGTCATTCTGCTTTTCAGTACATTATTTGATAAGATACATGAGATTAGTCAGCACTTTATTACAAAATAGATATTTTTCCCTACTGTAGACTAACTAGTGTTCTGGGCATGTTTAAGTTGAGTTAGTCTAAGTTCGGGTGTTGGTAGTTAGGTTTACCAGATTTTTTTTTTTTTTTTTTTTTTTGAGACAGGGTCTCACTGCAGTTCAAGCTGGCCTTGAACTCCCAAAATAGCTCAGATTGGCCTTCAATTCACAGTGTTCCTTCATCAGGCTACTGAATGCTTGGGATTGCAGAGTGTTTCACCATGCTTGGCTTATATGATGAATTTTCAATTTCCAGTATTTTCCCCTTACTATGGGTTTATTGGGACATAGACATAATCTCCTTATAAGTTAAGTAGTAGCTGTATTTCTGTTCATGATACTGGAATTACTTCATCTCAGCCCAGAAAAAAACATCTGAGCCTTTGCCAGCCAAGTACCAGGGCTTGGCCACCCCCTTAGCTAACATGACAACTTTCTGTCAACTTTTACAATTTTTTATATTGCCAGACTGCATTTGTTTCCTGCCTGTTCATAATTAAATCTTATCAAGCTCTAATTTTATCATGAGTATATTTGTAGTACTATCCCTTGATCAGACGTAAGAATGAAATGAGGAAACATGAAAAATGCTTTCAGCTAAAAGAGCTATACAAATGCTGTAGTATTATTATGATACAATTGCATTAAGTTTAAGACAGTTTATACTAGTATGAATAAGGAAAATTTGGATTTTTTTTTCCTAGTGACAAGACCTCATGAACACATCCGATTGCTAAGCCTACTATTTATTTCTTTTGACAAGATGACATAGCATGATAATTTGTCTATCTTCTATAAGGCTAGAGATCTTTCTGTGCTCTTCAAACTGCTATTTGTTCTGTGTGTGGCTTTTTTTTTTTTTTTTTTTATCATAACATTGTCATATCTGGTACTTCTTGACTATCTTGTATTCTGTTTATGCCTCCCCTGGGAGACATATCCCTTAGAATTTGATAAGTTATGCTCCTGTAGGGTAAGAAAGTAAAATTCTAACATGAAATCTAAGAAAACATCCTTAATTTTTCACTGTTCATTTCAACAAGAAGGTTCTTCTTACAGAATCTTTTCTGCTTCTGTGTGGGAGGCCCTGTTGATGTTTGAAGAGTATTGCAGAAATTACCAAGTCAAGTCTGTATGCTTCAGAATAAGTGTGTTGGACTAGAATTCAAATATAAAAGCTAAAAATATGGGTTTTAAAAATTGTTGCCTGTGCCAGGCAAGGCAGGGCAATTGCTGTTGAAGGCAGCCTGAGCCACATAGTAAGCTCAAGGTCAGCTTAAACTGCATAGTGAATCCCTGTCTCAAAAAAAGAACATAAGAAACTGCTAACAACTTGGTACATGCTAATTTGGTGATTGACTTGGAGAAAATCACTCTACATGAAAATATGAGAATGTATATGTTACTTGTTAAATTTGGGGGGATATCATTAAAAATAATTTTGAGTATCTTTAAGTGATAGAACTAAAATTATAATAGCATAAATATTTTAAAAGGTGTTGGATCTGAGTAACTTTCTGAAATAGACACAAATCAAGATTTTCCCAAAGGATCTTTTTGATTATTTAAGCTTGATGTCTCTTTGAGTTACTGATTGGTTAGGCCTATTGCGCTTTGTTGTGATTTAGTAATATCTGTGAACACTAAACTGTGTAATATACATATCCTAAGTTTGTTGTAAGGTGGCAGTGTGTTATTAATATTTAGTTATATTTTTATTAATAATTCTCTTGGAGTGATATATGTTCTTCTGATTAACATTTATTTTATTCATTTATCCTTTAGGTTTTATTTGAATTTGATTATTTCTAATGATAGTATCCTCATATGTAAAATGGTTCTCCATTTTTTCTTAATTTTTGTTATTCTGGAATTTCAAATGTAAATAGTCAAAGGATCTTTTTTATGAGTGTGAATTAACACAAGAAGAATAACACAGCTGGCAAACTGATAGTAACATTGTTAAACAGTTCATTTCTTCTGTTCTGAAGCACCTAACATTTGGCCTAAAAGGCCATTAAAATTTTAGATTAGATTCTGTTTGTATTGTGTAGTAAAAAGAGTATTTCTTCTGTATTTGCGCCTTCTGTTAAATTAAATTCTTTGTGGGAACTCTGTCAGTTACACTTGGAGATTTGACTATGAGTATCTGGGCTCCCTTTTAAGTGCTTTCTTAATTGCATTTTGGAGGCACATTATCTTGTACATATGATTTAGTAATTTAATATTCTTGATATTTTTTATATGCAGACATACAACATGTATACATGTGAGATCACAGACATTATTTTAAGGTCTTGTCAGTGTATTTAATATGATCATTTAATATGCTTTTCAGGTCTTTACTACTTAGTAATGTAAGCTTGGTGATGACGCAGTTTTTCATTTAGTCTCATCCTGCTTGATATTTGAACACTTCTTGTTTCTGAGCTCTAAGTTCTCATACTTATTTCTGCTACTTTGAAGAAGTTTGGGAGATTTGTAACTGATCATTACGTTCCATCAAATCTGCTTGAGATCTCTCTAACAGCAGTATGCTTTTTTTTTTTTTTTTAATTTCTACTGAGAGAAATGGGGGCTTTGTTAATTTCAAGTCAACTGAGGAAACATTTACATAGCTCTTACATTTTTTAATTTGGGAGAGGATAATAATCCACACTTAGAAAAAAAGTCCCCAAAGTAGTGTAGGTAGTTCCTATATCCCTTCCACATATCTTCTCAAAATGTTAATATTTAACATAATTACAGTATGTTTATTAAACATAAAAAGTGTTGTTACAATGCTATTAACTCATCTACAGACCTCTGTTTATCATTTTCCCTATCCATGTCTTTTTTTTTCTGGTTTAGGGTCCCATCTGAGGTTAAGTAATTTGTTTAGTTCCCAGGTCTCTTTTATCTTCCTTAATCTGGAGTAACTTCTCACTTGTTCCTTATTTTCCATATCATTTTTGAAGAACACCGGCCAGTAATTTTTAAAATTTTATTTTAAAGAGAGGATAAAAAGAATAGTAAACGGTTCCACAACAGGTTAATAGAGTTACAATAACTAATACGTTGTATATTGTCTTTGTAGTAGAATACAAGATATAGGCATGATATCTTATCCAAATAATATTAGTACAAGCCATTCTTTTCAGTGAACTAACAGAAATTAGCTGTATAAAACTATCAAGTTTATAAATATATATTTTTCTATATCTTCTTCTTCCTTTTTCCCCCAGTACAGTATCTTTTCTTTTGAAGTTTCTTCCCAATTCACAATATCAGTTCTTTTGTAAGATGTCACTCACTTTCAATTTGTCTGATACTTCCTTGTGATCAAATTCACATTATAAGGGCCAGCCAGATAGCTCAGCAGATTAAAGCGCCTGCTTAGACTGATGCAGGGGCCAGGGGCTTGATCCCCAGCGAGCTGTGCCTGCCTCGCCCCCAGGGCGTGCTGAGACGGCGAGATTGAGACTGGACATGGTGGTGCTTGCCTGTAATCCCAGCACTTGGGAGGCTGAAAACAGGAGAATCACTGTGAGTCCAGTGTGTGTAGTGAGACCCTGTAGACCCTGTGCTAAATACATTTTTTTAAAAAAAATCATGTTAAAGATTTTGGCAAGAATGCCACAGAAGTGATTTGCCAACCTTGATGCATTATACCAGAAGTGTCATGACTTGAGACAGATCATTATTGATGAATTGAACTTTAAATCACTTGGTTAAGATGGTGCCTGCTTGACTTCAAAACTTTTTTTTTTTTTTTTTGTGGAACTGGGGATTGAACTCAGACCTATTCTACTGAGCCATCTCCACAGCCCCCTGGTTTCAAAACTCTTAAACATTACTATTTATTTTCCATTTTATTTTATATTACTTTGAGACTGGGCATATTTTTTTATTTCTGATATCCTAATCATTATGCTCCATTATTGATTCTGGACCATATTAGTTATTATTGTAATATTTCCATGTAGTGATTTTTTTGTTTTTAATCATTCCCTTTATCAGTTGAAATTCATTGTAAGGAACTATTCGCCCTCACTTGTTATCAGTATGGACTCGGATATTTTACTATGGGTTATAATCACTACTTTTCTTTTTTTTAAGATATGTATCTGGTTGTTATAGGATCTCACTAGGCAGCTTGGACTCGTGGTGATCCTCCTGCTTTCAGCCTCCCCAGTGCTGGGATTACAGGTGTGCGCCACCACACCCGGACTTTGGCCAGTTCAGCCTGCCCTGGGGGCGATGCTGACATGGCATGTGGTGCCAGGGATCAAATGTTGGTCCCTGCTCTTGACTTAAGCTTGCCTAAGCAGGTGCTTTAGTCCACTGAGCTATCTTGCTGGACCTCACTATTGTTATTATTCTCTTTTGTGTTCAGATTTTCCCAGATTTAGGCATTGTCTATAAGTTGGCATCTGTGTCCCTTTGACAGGAGAAAATACTTATTCAAGAGGAATAAAAAATGTAACTCATGCTTGGGAAAGGTCAGAAGTGAAGCAGAATGAGTAGCATAAAATACAAGTTCTAGGGAGGGAAGAAAGCAAATCTGTGACCCACTGAAGGTCTGTGGGCTGTAGAATTGGTACTACATAAAGACACATCTCCCCTGCTTCACATGCTAGCCCAGCAACTGTAGCCTTTGGGCCACTATTGCTCCTTTGATCTTGGCTTCTTCCTCATTCTTCAGATTTTCTTATTCTTAATGTTTGAATTGTGATGATCTTCAGTTTACCCTTCCCTATTCTGTTCCCTCTGTTTGCCCATCTGCTTCCAGTGTTTCTGGGTGTCTTTTTTTAAAACTCTCCCATGTGATCTCCTGTTAATTTATCTTGTACCTTGAAATGTGGCATTTTATATGTAGCACAGTATCTTTTATCTTCTGCCAGTCTTCATTCAGGCATAGCTTTTGTAGGCACCTTTTCTAGTCTGACCCACCAGATTTTCCTATTCTTTGTTTTTTGATAACCGTAGCATTTTCTGTCTGTGTAGTCTATATACTGATATTCAAGCTACATTAGAACTGTTGGTGTTGTCTATCTTTGCACACACCATCAGGTGTTTTATCATACTGAGCCCAGAAGTACCAACATTCTTCTCTCCCATTACTTTATATCCTGAGATTATATCATGTATTGATTATAGAGAGAGCTTAGAAGTTTCTCCTGCATTTAAGTGATCTGAGTTGAAAAAAAAAAAGGTTCCTTATTTGTTTGTTTTATTTATTAAATTACAAACAGGTGCCTCCAGGAGATGGCTCAGTAGAAGAAGCGCTTGCCTGGCAAGTGCAAGGGCCTGAGTTCAATCCCCAGTTCCACAAAAAAAATAAATAAACTTACAACCAGTAAACAGCCATCTGTCTAATAGCCCCCATTACCTCAATTTCAGTGATTTACATTTTTTGCCCAGAATCTTTTAAGACTTTTGAGCCATGAAATCCAAACAAATGAAAAATTCCTTGTCAGAGCACTTAATGTATTTTTAGGAAGTTATAACTTGCCTACATTTTGTCAAAGTATATTTTTTAAATAATGAAAATTGATTTTAGCCAGTGTTTGCATGTCTACGTGTATTTGATGTTTCTGTCTCAGTAGGGATGGTGCCATTAAGCAGAACACCTTTCCTGTTTCTCATATAACTTGTCTTTCTCAAGGAGCACACACTTCATATCATGTCTGATTACGAAGACAATACAAAGTATAATCAGCATCTACACGCTGGACTTGGTTAATCTTTTTGTGTTTCAGAAATAATGAAGCTACACTATTTGTAATATGGATGTTCTTCAGTTATATTGTCTTCATATAATCACAAGAAAACTAATTGTATATAAAATTAGTTAAATACAGGAAAGTGAAAATTGTTGCAGTATTACTTTTGTCAAGCTATATGTACTTTTAAGTGGCATGTTATTTTCATTCTGTATTTTAAAACAACTACTGCCAATACTTACCTGATGACTTCAAATATATTTTCTCACATAGCTCTAAGTACCTCTGGTTAATGAAACAGCTTTAGTAAGACCACTGAAAATGGCATCTTATCATAGAATACTGATGAAATGTGTACGAATTTTTGTTATTCTTACTTTAGTAATATGACAGACAAGAGAAAGATTAAATATGTGCTTATAATATTGCTACTTAAAGTTGCCACTAAGTTGCCAGTTGTCATTTAAAGAGAAGTACAACCCTTTTATTTCCTACTGCATTCTTAGTTTACCTGCTTTAAGCAACAACTCTAGAGAGAGACAGTCTACATTCCTTTTATGCAGTAGGCAGTTAGTGAATGAGAGTATCTCTTATATTAATCATTCAGAGGATCTTGCCTTTAAGTTTCTAGATGTTAAATCAGTTTCTACTTTATTGTAAAGCCCTTGTGGGGATTCTTTCTGTTTGTTTTTTAGGGTGACGCAAACTTACGATGCAGGTGCATGTATCTACTTCTATTTTGCCTTTAACTACAGGGGAATTAGTGACCCACTGACTGTGTTTGAGCAAACTGAGGTAACTTTGCACAACTGCATATAATTTTCACATTCTTTTATTAGTTTAAATATATCTTAGTATTGTTTTGTGAATTTTAGTGACTCTTTAGTCATACATGGTTTACCTGGCTGCTAGTTCATAGAAATGAAAAGTATATTTGTTACGTCAGATTATTTACTGAACTGTGGGTCTAAAATTAATGTTCTATACACCTGTAGTGTGTGACTATTTGATTATTCTTTATTTAATAGCTGATACTCAGTAGGAATTCTAGAGATTGTTGGACTCCTTGATATTACTTTGCAGCCTACCCATTTCCAGGTGGTAGCTGGTGTTGGAGATCAGCATCCCTTATTTTTTTTGGTCTTTGTTATTGTAATGTCACCATTCTACAATTGTAAATTCTTTTAAAACTATATGTAGGCTATTTACATTCATTTACTGACAGTTTCTATATTTTTTAAGTGCCCTTAAGGTGCTGGTTTTACACTTGCAAGCAGGCACAGGGGCCGGGGGTTCGATCTCTGGGCCTGCTGTGCCAGCCCCGCCCCCAGGGTGCGCTGAGACAGCAAATGAGACTGGGCGTGGTTGCGTGCACCTGTAATCCCAGCTCTTAGGAGGCTGTAAACAGGAGAATCACTACGAGTCTGATCTAGTACTGAGACCCTGAACACCCTGTAGACCCTTCCCTAAAATACAAAAAAAAAAAAAAAAAAAAAAATTTTTTTTTTTTTTTTTGGAGGGGGTGGTACTAGGATTTGAAACCAATGATTTCACCCTGAGCTACATTCCTAAACCTTTTATTTTTTATTTTGACACTGGGTCTCTAAGTTGCTAAGTTGTCCGGGCTGGGCTTTGAACTTGGAATCCTACCTGAGCCTCCAGAGTGCTGGAATTGTAGGCATGTGCTGTCATGCTCAGCTAAGCTGCTAATTCTTATAAGTCTTCTGCTGATATCTAGTATTTCTCATTATAAGTATGTATAGAGCAGACAGAATAGTCAAAACTCTAGAGGATCTTAGAGGAAACAAATTTCTTAGTGTCAGGTGTCCTAGTGTTTTAACTCTTACATGCTTGCCAAAGAGCACCTGTAAGATAATTTCAGTGGGCAGCACTTTTAGACCCAAACTATAGTGAGGATTTGTTTGGCTCCCTCCTACCCGTCTTCTTCCTCCTCTTTTTTCTTTTTTAGTTTTTTTGAAGTGTAATTGGAATACAATAAACTACATATTTGAAATGCATAAACTGCTGAATTTTAACATATGTATACACCTGTGAAACCATCATCCCAATCAAATAATATTCTCATCCCCTTAGCTTTTAGTGCTGCAGTGATGGTATCAAAGGTCCCGCCCCTGCAGCACCACAGTGAGATTGCTTCCTCTTTCCCAGGATGTACCACTACAGCCGAGATTAGTATACTTCTTGTTCTCTCATCCCTAAATCCTCAGGAATGACAGTTCTTATCTGTCCTACCTGGGCTCTCTTTTTAGGGTTAAGCCGGTATGGCCAGTGCAGCATGAATGACCAGGGACCTAAAAGCTTTGTTTTAGGGGATTTTTTGTGACTTTTTTCTGTTTGTTCGTTTTTGGTTCCACGCACACTTGGATGGAACTGACAATTTGACCCATGTTATTGATCTAAAAAATGATCTTCATAAAGGTTTTTATGATCAATCCCTAATAGCTTAATAGTAATCTTGACTCTGATGCCTCCTGTGTATTAAACAAGTAATTTACCTTATTTAAACATTTTTCTTTATCTGTAAAATGGGAATGATCATATAATACAGTATACCTTGGTTCACAAACTTGAATTCCTTCCATGATTCTGGTCACAAACAGAGTTGAATGAGAATTGAATCAAATTTGGATTAGGTTCAATGTGGACCTCATGGGGAAGTATGATTCAGTTCTTGTCTAGTTTGTTGTGCAACCAGGATCATGGAGAGAACTGAGTTTGGGAACTGAGGTACTGCTGTTTTTCATAAGCAGTAATGAAAGTAAATGAAATGCTATAGGCAGATTGCTTAGTGCTGTTCCAGACATATAGGAAGTAGTTGGTAAATGTATGCTAATAATATTTATTGGTTTGAGAAATTAACCAAAAAGTAGAACCTGGTTCTGCAGTCACCGCTTTTTACTGATTTAATTATTAACTTAGTGCTGCTGAATTACCATTTTGCCTTTTTTCCCCTACTAGAATCATGAAGTAGACTTTAAGTATTGTAACTGTTTACTAGGAAAAAAATCCTGTAGAATTAGATTGTGTATTTTAATTGGTTTAGAAACAGTTAGCATAAGGTGGGGGAAAATTATGTGCTTCCTTCAGGATTGGGTCTCACTAGCTCCAAAGTGAAATCTAAGTAGCAATGATATGTTGTGTTGTTTCCAAATACAGGCAGCTGCTAGAGAAGAAATCCTTGCGAATGGAGGGAGCCTGTCACATCATCATGGAGGTATACTTTTTGGGGGATATAACTTCTAGTATTTCACTTCTTAAATTATTTGCTTCTATAAAATATGGGGGGAGAGTCATGATGTAAGTATTTTGAGAGACCTTGAGATTTTTTATACAACTTTAGGTCTTAGAATAGCAGTGACTGAAGTAGGGAGGTAGGTTATTGTAGTAACCAACAGAAGCTTGTTTACCAAGGATATGGAACCTGGCCACCATCTGAGTTCTGGAACTTTACCTTTTTTTTGCATTTTAGGACAGGATCTATAGGGTGTTCAGTGTCTCACTACTAGCTCCTCCTGTTTATAGCCTCCTGAGAGCTGGGATTACAGGTGTGCACCACCACGCCCAGTCTCAATTGCCAGCTCAGTGTGCCCTGGGAGTGGGGCTGGCATGGCAGGCCCAAGGATCAAACACCCAGCCCCCTGTGCCTGCTTGCAGGCCCTTTAATCCGCTGAGCTATTCGGCCGGCCTACAATTTCTATTTTATTTTTT
>NW_004524641.1:2727105-2734559 GCF_000260255.1 Octodon degus | reverse complement strand
AAAAAAAAAAAAAAAAGATTTTCACCATTAATGGCTTGCAGCTGAACATAAGTTATACATATATTAAAGGACTGTTTGTTCTGTTCACTTAAAACTCAGTAAATTAATCAATACAGAATATGAAAAATTATCTTTCTTCAAGATTTTAATTGTATTTTGTTTTACTTAATAGCCATTTATTAAGTATCAGGTTTCTCAAAAAATTTATCATATCACCAGTAAAAATGATTGTTACACATGAGACACACGGACCTGTGTTACTAGTAGCTAGCTTAGGAAAGTAGTGTGAGAACATCCTATAGAAGTTAAACAGTGCCCACCACTCTGTCATTAAAATTGTAGTCTTGAGATTATTCAGCAGTTCTCTGTAACAGACATTTGTTCTTAGTTTATCCCTCCATAAGAGTTGATGCTTAAAAAAACAAATATCGATTTTTAAGTGTTAATAAGTACTTTTTAGAAAGGAGCATATAACAAATGATTACTCAGTTTAAAAAATTGAACTCATGTATAAGGCCTGGACTCTCCACACTCTTCTTTTCATACTTCATTTTCATTCACAACGCTTACTATCTGATGTACTATGTATTGTATTTTAAAAAGTTACCTCTTCCTGCTGAAGAGTTAGTCCATGAAGATGAGGATTTTTGTTTTGTGTATGGCTGTGTAGCAGTACGTGGAAGGCGTGCCCCAGTCAGCCTCTTGTGTTCACTCACTGAGGGAATGAAAGAGCCTGATGGAAAAAGGAGTGGACAGTAGAGGACCTTTGTCTACATCATATTCTCAGTGCCAGGGCTGGAGAATGCTAGTGTGGATGAGTATAGTAGATAATTCCCAGCACCATTATATCAGGTTAATATTTTGTGTCATCTTACTCTTTCATAACTCTTGGCAGTAAATGTTTAATTTTGTTGGCTGATAAACAGTAAAGTGAATGAATTTGTCCTTTTCCCACTCCTCATTCCCTGTCATTTCCTAGCAAATGTGACAGTGAAAAAAGTAAAGATAGATGGAAGATGGATATTAAAACTGTCTCAAGTAAAATTAAAAGCTCTTGATTATTCTAAGTTTAAACCTAGTTTTGGAAATTTAAATAAGAGGTATTTCATTTAAAAATTTAGAATTTTAGCTCTTTTTTTTTTTTTTTTGGCGGAACTCGGGATTGAACACAGGCCCTTGTGCTTGCCAGGGAAGCACTTCCACTGAGCCATCTCCCCAGCCCTTTAGCTCCTTTATGTTGTTCAGAAAGTCATATAAATTGTTTAAAATCTTAATTCTACTTCAGGATGATACTCTTAATATGTAAAGAACTTTAAAACTAGATGATATCATGAAGAATTCATATATTCATTTTAAATTGGCCAAATTGGGGAGAGCAAAATAATTTAGATACATTTACTATTTCAAGAAAAATCTGAATGTCCTTTCAGTAACCAATAACTTTATCTTTTGGTATTTGTCAAGAGCCAACAGCTCGCCTCTGAAATTGGAAAATGTAGATTCTGTGTTTACAATGATAAAAATGAGAGAGATAAAACTCTGGGAAAGGGTAAAAAATAGTTGAGTCAAGTGTATAATGAGGAAACAGACTCGTAGTTGTCATTTAGGTCATTGGCTATTAGATGAATTTTCCTCTTTAATTGTGAGATGGTCAGTTCACTCAGGCTTTCTAGGGTAAAAATTCCAGAGAGGTTGGAAAATGATGAGCATTGCCGAGGAAGGCCAAGGCAACAGACTTGTCCTTGGTGGTGGTTCTGAATCTCTTCAGGACCTGAGGATATTGGACCTGAGGATACTGAAGCCACTGTGGTAGTGCATACACTTGAGGTGCTCAAGCACCAATGTTCCTTCATCAGGTTTTGGGGAGCATCTTGCTCTTTCTCCCAGAACCTACATAAGTATATTTGATGCATTGTATCACTACAGAAATAAAAAAATAAATGTAGAGATTTAAAGTAATAAAATTAAACACCTATAATAAATTTACTTGAAATTTAGATTGTATTTACAAAAAGCTATGGTGCTAGTGTATTAATCAACATACAGAAATAGAGTTAAAAACAATAATCAATGGGAAAAATGTAAAGTTTATGTATTTATTTTCCTGTATTTTAGGGAAGGGTCTACATGGTGTTCAGGATCTTACTACTAGATCAGACTCTGTAGTGATTCTCCTGTTCACGGCCTCCCAAGAGCTGGGATTATAGGCTCACACCACCATGCCCAGTCTCAATTTCATTTTTTCTCCCCAGTCTCAGTTTCAGTCTCAGCATGCCCTGGGGGTGGGCCCTGGGCCAGAGCCGGCATGGCAAACCTGGGGATTGAACCCCCAGCCCCTGCGCCTGCTTGCAGGCTCTTTAATCCACTGAGCTATTTGGCCGGCCCCTGTAAAATTTAACCTATAATGTCATGATTATTAATTTTGGCTTCAAAGTAAATGATGAAAATAGTGCTCTGTGAGATTTCAGATTTATTGTGTGTACATATGTTTGTACTGAGGATTTAAGGCTTCGTTATTTTTGATACAATGTATGCTGATGCCTTTTAATATTGTATATATTTTCCATATTGCAAATATACCTGGTGTGCTAGAGGTCCAGTAGAATAAAATATTTCATTTCAAAAGCCACTGATCAAAATGGTGGGATAGTAACAACATCACACTTTAAAAGTCCTTTGATAAGCAGTCAAAGGATGACTTTAATAAGTATGTAAATGTTGTAGATGCGGAAACACTGAAGAGAGTTGATAAGATTTATCAAAAATATTAAAAAGAATTATTTTAAAGCTGTAAATGTTTGTTATGGGCTTTGTATAACTTAACCATGTTTAATCTGCTAAAAATGCAGCAAGTAGCTATTATTTCTACAGATAAAGATACTGAGATACTCCTAGTGTGCAGTAACTGGCCCCAAATCAGCAGTAATTGTTAGTGTCAGAATTTGCATTTTACCTCAGGTCCTCAGGGCTTCAGTAACCTAGTGCTCTTACTTAATGGCTGCACAATGTCTGAAATGATTGAAATCTAAAAAGATTGAAATTGACAGCCTTTGAAAGATACAGATAATTTTAGAAATATAAGAAGAAATACACATTGTTTTTCTTAAAAATATAAAATCTTTAATTTTGACATTGTCTAAATATCTACTGTACTATATGTAAAAGAGATGAACTGAATTTTAAATTATCTCATCACAAATATTTTCATCATTTGCTCACTTTGTGCCCAATATCCATTTTATATTCTGATTGTTTTTATATTTCTTGACTTGCAGGTATCTATAACCAGTATCATGAAGTAAATACAGGATAAATCATGTTGAAGTGAAATTATTTGTACCACTTATTTAGAAGTCTTTATTTGTTAAAGACTCCAAGTTTGGTGAAATAATTTGTTTTAAGAAATTAATTGGCTTGAAGTTGAATGTAGCAAAGTTTGATTACATACTAACTTATTGAGAAACATGCATTTAAATATAATTTCTTTTTTTAAATTATTTATTTATTTATTTTTACATTTTATTTAGAGTGTGTGTGTGTGTGTGTGTGTGGCCAGCTCAGCCCACCAGGGGGTGGGGCTGACTGGCATGTGGTGCTGGGGGATTGAACCGCGGTCCCTGTGCTTTAGCTAAGCTTGTTCTAAGTAGGTGCTTTAGACCACTGAGCCATCTCTCCAGCCCCTCTTAATTTCTGATATTTTATTTTCAAAAATGTAGTACATGGATACAAATTACAAGCTCCCTGATGCTCCCTAGTACTGAAAGGAAAGAATGGGGACTGCATACAGCATGTAGTCAGATGAGACAATGCAGTAAAGGCGCTTTCCCTTTGCCGAGTTGCTCACGGTTCATTCTTCTATGTTCACTTCTTTGGGATTACCTTGGTCCCCTGACTTTTAAAAGACCACCTGTCTGCTCATGTGTGCCGATGGCACCAGGTACCATAAGATACCTCCCTCTTTCAAATCCATGTTCTCTCCTTGGCCAGTTCAGGGGCCTCCTAACTGAGCCGTCTGTGTTTACTCTGCTGCTGTGTCGTGGTTTTTGTTTTGTTTTGTTTTGTTTTGTTTTGTTTTGCTGCCTGAGCAATCTGACACTCAGAAATAAAGCCCAGACTCCTTATCATGCCCTTCAAGTGGTGTATCTTTTATCTTTCTTTCCCTCATCTTGGATTACTTTTTCCCTGTAACAGCACTGGTCTTCTTGCTGTTCCTCAAATTGTCTTTCCCTCCAAGACTTATGCTAGCTGTTCCCTTTTAAGAAAATCTTTGTTTCTCAAGTTCTCCTCCCACTCCCATATATCTGTGTGGCTCTCTTTCCTCCATCATTTAAGTCTCGCAAAAATGTCAACTGCACAGAAATACTTCCCTTTCTCCTTATGCAGTTTGTGTGTTCCTCATTTGAATTCAGTTCAGTGAGGATGCTGTATTCGCCAGTCTCTGAACAATGACTGGCTTCTCTCTGTAGTTCTGTGTAGTGGATGCTCATGAATATGTTAAGGGGTAGAGAAGAGTGTTCCCAAGTGCCCCAGATCTGGGACCCTTTCACAGGTTTTCAGACAGCTCTGAAGCTGTCAAATTAAAGTTGGCAATACTCTTATTGCTAACTTAACTGCAAACATTGAATAACCAGGCCTTGTTTGAATAGAGGATCACATTTCATCATAGAAGGACTCAGTTTATTTCATAATACTTCTGGAAAAGTAAATTAGAGTCAGTTATTTATAGAGAAGCAAAATGAAAGAATGTATGTTTGTATGCTGCATTACCATCCTTTTATTGTTCTAGCATAAATGCTGTATATATGCAGAGATCTATTCAAGATTTTTCACATGTAATTATGAGGGGCTGATGAATAGGAAAGAATATAGGCTTTGGGATCAAATCTGTGTTAGACTTCTAGCTTTGCATTTAACTAGCTGCGTGACCTTAGGGAAATTTTTCAGAGCTGCAGTTGTCTTCACCAGCAAAACAAGAATAATGAATACTACCTACTTCTTAGATTTATTGCATGACTTAACTGTAACTGTGATAACGTAGGAAAAATATCTAAAATCGCTTATATATAAGTAGGTGCTTAAAAACTGTGATGTTTTCTTTGAATAACAGCAGTAGCAGCAGGAGGTGGAACTCTGGTTTATATTTATAAGCTCTTGCTAACAATTTTAAAAGATCTATATATTTAGGGGATATGATTCAACAGTAGTCTTAGCACTTTTTGTTTATAACCTGCAGTTGGTCTTCATAGGAAGATTTTTTTTTAAATCTATACAAGAGAAAAATAAATTTTGTTTTCACAGTTGGTTACCAAGTTGTTGTAGGAGAATGTCTGTATTTGTAATAGCTCTGTTTTAATCATCTAATTTGTAAATTTCAAATGTCCATTGGTGTTAGGTGTAGGTTTATAAGGCAAAATCCTTCCCAGTATGAATTTTAGTGTGTTTAATTATCCTACTCAACTTAATCAAAAGTAGAGCTTTCAAAAAATTGCTCTATATCTATTTGTACAAAAGATTTTTTTAGACTTGTACCCTGAACTGAAAACTTATCTTAACCTCTGAGTAGCATCTATATTTACTGACCTTCATTTCAGGCAGTGTCATGACACCCTGAATACCATTTTGAGTTTTAAAGTAAGTGGAACTGGGGGTTGGGAGAATATTGATGCAATTTCTCTTAGAAGGGTTGGCCTGTAATTGTGATTAATAACAGTTGCTTTCACTATCTGGAAACAGACTGGCTGGTTTGTCTGCTTACAATCATGCTTTGATAAATGGAGCTATTTTAACTCTGGTTTTGTGTATCAAAGAAAACAGATGTAGTCTGGAACTGGAGGCAATAGGAAATATAAAGCCTGCTTAACTTAATCTTCATATTGCTTGTTTTTGTAACTGACGAGCTGGTCAGTTTGAACAGCAGAGTTTATGTCAGCTGCATGTTTAATTTCAATTTATGACTCAATTTTTCAGTTGTTCATGTGCTAAAATTAAATACTAAGTCCTTGTCATTATGTACAAAAAGCTTGATCAAGTATAACCAGTCCTAGTTTAAATATTGGTTCTTACCTAACCAAAATTGTTTCCTTTTAAAAGCATGAAGTAGTAGCACTTAGCTCTGTGGTTTTAAAAAATTCTTATATAGTATCCAAAACCTTTAAAGTAAAAGAAGCAAAAGATCAGTTTTAGGATCATTTTATAAACCTATACTGAAATAAATGTCAAAACTATTGGAGAGGAAGAAATAAAACTTATTGGAAAGGAAGAAGTAAAATAGTACATGGTTATTTATATAGAAAATTCTAAGGAATGTATACAACAGCATCAGCAAGATAATGGAACACAAGACCTACACACACATTAATTACATTTCTATATATGATAAACATGTAGACATCAGAAATCTAAAGCATAGTGCCATTTGCCATTGGTCAAAAGAATAAAATAGGATAATTGTAACAAAACACATATAAGGCATAATTCTCACAAAAAAAATATAGGACCCATATTCTAAAAATTACGGAATGCCAATGAGAAGTACCAAATAAAAACTAAGCAGATGAAGAGACACAAAGCGCTCATGGGTTGGTGGAAAACCTGTTGTATTAAAAATGTTTTCTCCAGGTTGATTATCTTGACACATTTCCTATCAAACTTTCAGCAAGAATTCTTTTGTGGATATAAGAAAGATTATTCTAAAAATTATGTAGTAAGGCAAAGGAACTAGATAGCTAAAACAATTTTGAGAAAAGAAAAAGACAGTCAGTTTAGATAATCAAGATTGTGTTGTATTGAGGAAAGATGCACAGATCAGTGGACAGAATAAAAAACCCAACAATAGTCCTACAGAAGTATATCTAGTTCATTTTGACAAAAATACAAAAGCAACCTAATAAGGAAGTTTCCTTTTTCAAGAAATGGTACTAAAGCAGTTGTACAATTGTAGGCAAAACAAACAAACCTTGACCTAACTCTCATATGTATGAAAAAATTACCTCACATAAATGAATGACATTGGATATAAAACACAAAGTTCTCTTTTAGGAAAAAGGAGAAAATCTTCAGAATGTACAATTAGATATAGGTGCTTAGATTGGACACCAAAAGTATAATCCACAAAGGAAAAATCAGTGAACTGAATTTCCTCAAAATGAAGTTTTATTCCATGAAGGACTTCACAAGGAGGATTAAAAGATGGAGTACAGAGTAGGAAAGAATATGGAAATCACATATCCAACAAAAGATATAAATATTCTCAGAACTTAATAGGAAGAAGCAACAATTCAATTAGAAAACAGACAAAAGACAGGAAGCAACATTTCACTGAAGAGAATTTGCAATGGCAGATAATTATTTGATATTAGCTTTATTCATAACACCAAACTAGAAATAGTTCAGATAGCCTTCCGCTACTTAATAAACTGGTATAACCATGTCAATTTTTTTTAAATCTCTCTCCC
>NW_004524641.1:2701079-2726938 GCF_000260255.1 Octodon degus | reverse complement strand
CTCCCTCTCTCCCTCTCTCCCTCTCTCCCTCTCTCCCTCCTGTCTCAGCCACCCCAGCATTAGGATTACAGGCATGCCCCACCTTGTCTGGTTTTGGTGGCCAGCATGCCACTCCCGGGTTTCCAGGGTCCGGCATGCATGCGATACCCAGGATTGAACCCTGGTCCTTGTGCTTGCATTTGCTGGACAGGTGTTTAGACTGCTGAGCCATCTCTGGCCCTAGCTATCTCCTCAATTCCCATGTCAGTGTTTTAAAAAATGAATTATTGATGCCTATAAGCAATTTGGTTGTATCTCCGAAGAGTTACCTGAATTTATAAATGCCAACCCCAAAAGGTTACATATTTTATAATTCTGTAACATTTTTTAAATGACAAAATTATAGGCAGAGAACAGATCAGTAGTTTCCAGGAGTCAGGAGTAGGGAGGAAGTAACAATAAGCTGACAACACAGTCTTTTGGTGGTGGAACTGTTCTGTATCTTGACTGTCCATTTCATTATTTTTTCAGAGCCACCATATGTGTATAGCCTTTCCAGTATTCAGTCTTTATAATATTACTGTAAGAACCATAGAAAATTTGTTTTGCCCTGTAAATTAATTTTTTGTTTCTTTTTTGAGTGGCCTTTTTTTCCCTCAAACTTAAAACACTATAGATTTTTTCCACTAAAGCAGTGTAATAAGTAGGCTAGAAACACAGACTGTAAAACCAGTTCAACCCATAGTTTAGCTGAACTTTCTCAGCAGACAAATGTATATAGTAAGGCCATACTGATCCCACCTATGCCCCATGTAACTGTGCAGATGTTCAGTCTAAGACAACGGGCCACAGGCAGTATTGACACTGCTGTGTTCTTCCATTTCTCTTTGGACCACTAAAAGAGTATTTTCTTTGAAAATTTTATTTCTAGGACCATTATAATTATAATTAAGATGTGTGTCCCTCTGAGAAAAATATACATTATTGTTACAGAGTACATAACTTCCTATCATTTCATGTGATCAATTAACACTTAATCCTAATAGATATTTACCTAATAGATAACTATAGGTAAAGTTTATTTTTTATGTTTTATAGCTGTCCAGTTTAGAATCCTGTAGGATACATGTAAAATTAAAATTAATTAAAATTCACTTCCTTAGTTAGACTAGCCATATTTGAAGTGTTCTTTATCCACATGTAACTAGTGAATACTGTATTAAACAATGCAAATAGAATTTTTTTCACATAACATTCTATCAGACAATATTATGAAAGTTATTTCATACATATTTTTACCTATTAGTTGGAAAAATGGCCCTAAATATCACTTAAACTTTTTGTTTTTAGAAAATTAAGTCTTTAGGCATTAACTTCTAAAATAAAGTCACCCTTGTTATTAATCATTGATGTTCTTACAGTGTAGCTTCTGTCTACTCCTTTCTCCAAAAATTATCTTCAGTTTGGTTGACAGAATCCATTTGTTGCTAATTTAATTGGTTGTACCAGTCAACATACACCTTTATGAAAATTATGTGGTTTCTTAATAGATAAACACATACAGTAACTCCCCAATTTATGAGTATTTGAGGTGCAAACTTTCACAGGTGTACTTTGTCAGACTTACAAGTGAATCCAACTCATGAACCTACTCCTGGAACAGAACTTGCTCGCAAGTTGGGAACTTAGGGTAGATACCAGAATTTCTTGATCTTGGTACTGTTTACATTTTTGGCCAATAATTCTTTGTGGTGGGGGTGGGGGTCCTGTGCACTGTAGGGTATTTAATCTTGCCTGTGGCTCCCACCCAATAGATCCCAGTTACACTGTCACAGTTATGACAACAGAAATAGCCCTAAACACTCTAACCCCATGTGGGCTAAAGTCACCCTAGTTGAGGACCACTGAAAAGATTTCAGAACCCTAGAGATTTTGCAGGAAATGAGAAGTTTAGTTTCCATGACATACTTTCTGTTGTATAAGGTACTATGGAATAACTATGAATACATCCAAGAAATAATGTCAGAATTTAGGGAATCCAAGGCAGATACGGTAAAAGGAAATTAAGGAAACATTTTAAGTATTGATAATAAAAGGAAAATCTTATATTGGATTTTAATTATTTTAGTGAAGTCCATGGGTTCTTGAACTTTTTCTGATATTAGAAGTCTCCTTAGTAGAAAACAAGCCAAGAGGACTTAAGGAAATCAAGTATGACCTTTAGTATCCACAATATGTTACATTTAGTTTTTAGGGAGTCTTTTTTTTTTTTTTTTTTGCGGAACCAGGGATTGAACTCAGGCCCTTGCACTTGCCAGGGAGGCGCTTATTCCACTGAGCCATCTTCCTGGCCCCTAGGGAGTCTTTTATAGTAATGGTCCCATCTCATCTGGCTGGGTATTATCATGCCTTAGTTAGAGGTCTGTTTGCTGGTGTTCAGTATACAACTCCACAAAAATGAGCCAACCAACCAGAAATTAGCTTTATAACATAGGGAAATGGACAGCTAAGACCTTTTCAGGATGAAACCGAATACTACTTGAAGATACAGTAACATAGGCAGATTCACCATGTAACTGAAAACATAGAAATTGTCCATTGTATTTTCAAACTCTGACCCATGGATTAGTGTTCAGGAGGCATCCAGGATGCTCAGACTAGAACTTTTGGAATGCAGTTTTTTTATTAAAAAAAAAAAAGATTTGTTTGGGTGCTGCTGAGGATCATACCCAGGGCCTGTGCTTGCTATGCAAGTGCTGTACCATTTAGCCATACACCAGCAGCCCTTGAAACAATTGTTGTAATAGTGGTTCATTGCTTTTTGCTTTGGCTAAATTCTACTTTTGAGTTTGAGTTTCAGTGAGCATCTAAATCTTAATTTCCTTTTACTGTATCTGCCTTGGATTCCCTAAATTCTGACATTATTTCTTGGATGTATTCATAGTTATTCCATAGTACCTTACACAACTGAAAGTATGTCATGGAACCTACACTTCTTATTTCCTGCAAAATCTATTTTAAATTATGAATGGCCCTATTCATAATTTGTTCTTTTTAATGTGTCTATAAAAGTCTTTCTAACCTTATAATTTAACTTTTGTGTGGAAAAGTTAAAATATATCTAGCTACAAAGACCTCTGTGAATGACAAATCTCAGATTATCCCTTTTAGGATGGAACCGTTAAGTAGTTTCTGCTGAATCTACAGTCCCTTAAACCACAAAAAAATAGCTTCACGTAGCGTTTGGTGGCACGGTTGCCATCATGTCCATATTTTGCATCTTGTCCATATTTTACATCACTTCGGCTCCCCTGTGCTTTCTGTATATGTCTGTTCATTGTTTTTGCTGTTGATTGTATCACAAAATACACTGTTCCTTGAATCCATTACAATCCAAAGGGAAATGCAAAGGTGCTATATATTGCAGAACACATATGAAACTTGCTTACCCAGTCTTACGTACGTTTCTAGAAATACTGTGCAGAGATTAACTCCACTTTTAATTTAAGCAGATAAAGATCCCCCACCCTATTAGTTTTCTATAATATTCGGTATTTGGATCATCTTTTGTATCTCATAAAGGCTTTAAAATATTTGACTTAAATATCTAGGGTATTCTTTATTTAGAATAATAGTGAATTGTGGACTGCAGAATCCTTTATTTTCAAAGATGGTATACTCTTTTGGGTCTCAAGTGTTACCTTCTCGGCTAAGAATAAGAATCTGACTGAAGTCAAGGAAATGTTCTTGGGTCAGTAGCCATGAAGATTCCATATGAGATGACTCAGGTCTAGAAAGAGTTAAGGAGCTTCACTCAATATTAAAGAATACGTGCCTCTTCATGTAATTGTCAGTACTAGGCACTATATGTTGAAATAGTCTTAGGACAGCTATTATTTGGAATTTTTGTTCATTTATGTCTTCTGTTTCAGAAAATGAGCTGTGCAAATGGTTAAGCACTTACTGTGTAACCGTATACATGCATGTTATGTGTGTGCAGATCAGTAGAGTCACTTAATTTCTGAAACCTAGCTGTGCCAGTCCATGATTATACAAAGACATTATTACTATGTAGCTCTGGAATAAGCCTTCTACTGTACAGTGTCTTCTTTCTCTGGAATTAGACCTATGGCTGTTTGTTTTTTTAATTTATTGATGCATCTGAGGTAACAACAAAATGAGTTCCAGGGTCTTACAACTATTTTCAACAATTGCTTTGTTATTCAGTTACTCAGGCACATTATATATTTTCATTTAAGCTGTATTTTCTTTTATGCTTATTAAGCAAAATGAAAGATTTCTAGTCCCTTTAATTACACGAGCCACGGCTTCTAACCCCATATCAGCTTCTTTTATCAGTAACAAAAGTAGCTAGCAAAGCTGTCACCAAGGGGTTAAATTTTTTCATCATGTGTGTTTATGAAGAACCACAGCTATGTTGGCTGTACTTTTTTTTTTAAACTTTCTAGTTCACTAATCAAATGTATGTTAGATTGATTATTGTAAAAGTATAAACCATAGAAAATTTGACAAGATAGATGTGTAAATTATCCTTCTGACAGAACTAATGATGCACTCCAAGCACCTTCTGTTTTCCACTGCTTGGTGAGCGACTTCATTAAATATGCAGTGGCTGTTGGGTGGCTTCTGAGATGATAGTTCAGCTCCTTGTGGAATTGCATTATTACTAGAGGTGTAAAACCAGGCAGACAAGCTAGCTGTTGGGCATCCTGCTGAGCTTCTAATATGCTCCATCTTGTTGGAGCAGTTGTTTGCAGTCTTTTCAGGACAATTACATCTATAACCACAGGACACATTCAGTGAAACTATATTACAGATAACAGTGGAGAATGGCTTTGGCTGTTCTTCACCCCTCTGTGGAGCTGCCTCTGTGTGGGCGGCTGATATAGCATGACAATGCCCCTGTTCCACTCAGAGTAGTTCCTGGTTTTTTTTTTTTTTTTTTTTTAAAGTTCACAGAACAAATCTGAAAAAAAAAATTTTTTTGTTTTGAAGTGCTTGAACTCACAGAATATCAGAATCAAAGAGACAATAGATTCTAATCCATTTTTAGATGTGAAAACTAAGGCTGAAGCATAGTCGTGGATTGTCTCTTAGGACATGGTTAAAGGTCCTAGCAGAACATCTTTTACATGGAACAGATTGTGTGAGTAGGAACTTACATTGTTGAGCTTGTAATTTTAGAGATTCCATAAAAATTTTAATTTTAAATTCAGTTTTTTTCCTCCTGAACTTCATTTCCCCTCATCTTCACATGAGAAATTCGTATTTCTAAAAGTCAAGCAGAAATATCTGAGGGTATCATGCCATTTATTATTTCAATGACAATTTGATGGATTCCTGGAGAACTGAACACAAAAGATGGTTTGAGTTGAACTACAGTGATATTTAAGGCTTTTGAAAAGTAGATGCTGTGATGTATCGCTGCAGCCTGATAAATGGGAGTGCATTTTGAAATGACAGGTTGAATACTTTAATGAAATAAAGTTTCCCGTTTCAATTAACCAATTAAATCACCATTGATGACTTTGGATCATTAATGAACATTTGTGCAAAATGACTATTTGAATTCAATTATTGCAATAATGCATGTATTTGAGAAGTGCTAACGGCTTATAATTCTAACTGTAAATTAAAAGACATCTGTATTGCCATAGAGAAGTAAGCACATTGCATTGCTTGCAATGCCAAACCAAGTTGACAGTTCAGAATTTTTTTGCATAGCATTTCTTATGAAAGTTGTACTTAGAAAAGGTTATGTTTTCCATTAAGTGCCTTTAAAAATATAATTATGCTAATCATCATGTTACTTCATTCTTAAATTAGAGACAAAGGAGGAGGAGACATCACATAGCTTATAAAAGCAAAATGTTAAGTTTAAGATGATTAGGTAACTAATTTTTTTAGTGCCCCAAAATTTCTGAATATAGAAAGCCATTAGGAATAAAGCAACTATTGTTATATGAAAATATGCAAATATATTTAAAAGTGCTGTGACAAACAGTATAAACAGAAAGTTTTAAGCTTGATAACCAGTGTCTTTTTCCCATGTGCCTATTAAAGATTAGACTTGTTTTCTTGTAAGTTTTGTGCTCCTGAAAATATTTTAGGATCTATACACTAATTTTTTAGCGAGTATAGCCAACAAATTCATCTCAAAATAATTTTTTTTTAAAGTTAGCTTCATTTTCTCTGGAACTTTGGTGTGTTTGGTAGTTCAGATGAGAGATAGATTCTTTTGAAATCTATGTTTTCTCATCTTATGTTTGTAAAATGGGCTGTAGTCTCAGTGTAGGCTTCCTTCAATCTCCATTTCATAGTTTACAGAGAAAGGAGACACTTTGGAGCACAGACTTCCCCTGGGAATGCATTGGGCTTAATGAGCTTGATAGTCTGGTGGGCTCAATAAATCAAATAAAGCAAAACATTTCTCATTTTTGAATAAAAGCATTTATCACACAGTGTTTGTTCACTCATGGTCACAAGATTGATTAGTTCTCAGCATCATAGTGTATATTGAAGCATTTTTTATTTTGTTTTTCCAGTGGGCAAGTTACGGAAGCAATGGCTAAAAGAAAGCATCTCTGAGGTCGGCTTTGGGATGCTGAAGTCCGTCAAGGAGTATGTGGACCCCAGTAACATCTTTGGAAACAGAAACCTTTTATAATCTATTAGTATCATTATGAAAAATGTCACTTTTTCTTTTTAAGACTTCAACAATGGTTATACCAGTAATCAAATATAATCCTAGACTGTATTTTGACCCTTTTGTTTGTTGTTTTAAAGTAAGTTTGTTTTTATTCTGTGGTTTTCTCATCTATGGATCGACAAATGGTATTCCTACATCTCCTCTTGTAGGTATATCAGTTTATAGCCAGCGGTTGTCACTTCACATCTTGGGTAGCACAAGTCTGCTCGTTATTTTGGAAAAAGATGCTGCCAGCTGTTTCATATTGATGCTTTCTCTTGGAACGGGCAGATTTTGGTATCATCTGTTGTTCATCTAGTGTTTCTTTAAAAGACTATTTCTGACAAGCAAGTATCTAGAGAGAGAGTCCACTGAGAATGATACATGTATCTTTTCTAAGAAATATTCTACTGTGAGTAGGCCATTAAGGGAGAGTTTTCATAAAAGAATATAGGCAGCTTTTGCTAGTATGCCTTTAGTTCGTAAGGTGCTTGGTCTACAATTTTCTTTGAAATTAGTAAACAGTTGTAAAAACTTTAAATCACCAGTATAATAATTCTGTGAGAGGACACATTTTTGTTCTCCATGTTTCTGTTTCTACTGAGGTATAAGTTGTATTTGTATCACTGAGAAGTAACCTATTGTTATATCCTAGATCATTCATAATATGTTTTATAAGAAAAGCTGACACCACTCGTATGTGAAAGACAGGTTTACCGTAAAGTGAGCGTCTTTATCCATCCCAGAGTCCTAGTGTTTCTGCTGTTGCATGCTTGTGACTGAGCTGCAGAGAAGTTGCAGCAGGATCAGAAGGAAGACTCCTGACCCTAATGTCTCCAGCTGAAAGAATTGTTTGGCGAAAACACTCATTGTTCAGCTATTGAATTTCAAAGCCTCAACAATTTCAGTGACAATTTTTTTTTAACCCAACACAGCATGATAAATTTTCATATAAAAATAAAGTGTGAATTTAGTTCCTAGTGGTTTAATACCTTTTTTGAATTACTGGTTTAACCTTGATTTTAAAAGAAATATATTAATGCAAATAGCATAATCAAGTATCCTATTTCTTAAATAATGAGAGCATTAATCACAGAAAACATTTTTACATTCAAACCTGGCTATTAAAATACATGAATTTATTAGTTTAAATTATTGTCTGTCAAGGTTCATGATTCACATTTTGAGAAGGATTCTTTTCTTAATAAAATACCTAACTTTTGATAATTTTTTAAAGTTACTATTTAATCAGATTATGTGGGTCATAATGCTGATTATCCTTTAAAAGGATGTGCTGTCTATCTGTGTAGCAACAGCTTCAAAGTATTTTTGGGCAGTTTGATACCTTTTTTATCTGAAGTAGCCTTAACCAGAAAAGTGAAAATTTCAAAATGATAAAAAGGTATTTTTAAGACTTCAAAATAATAATTTTTAACTATTAAAATTGGCCTCAAACTAACAAACTTAAATCTATAAGCAAATCAAAATTAAGTGCTAGTTTAACAACAAAACTGTTTATTTTTTAGAAGCTGCCTCTCTTCATTGGTGATTTATTTTTAATTATAAAATTTCCAGGAGATCTTTTAAGGCCTGTGAGGATTTGAAATAGTTGGACACTTGAGGAAATTGGCTTTAGAATTATAAAATTATTAGCTTTATAAACTGCATCTATTCATAAAGGTGATTTCTCAAATTGGTGATCAAAATGTAAAATATAGTAAGATACTAATATCTCCCTGGAAGTATGTACATGTTTCTGAATAATTTTTTAATAAAACATTCATAAGCAGATACATTCCTTTGCATGTGATTGTTATAACTTTCTTTCCCAGGGAGTTTAGATTACAACAGCCTCAGAAATCTGTACTTAATATTAGAAATTTATAAGTTTAACACTTGAAATTATTGTGCTCACTGTTCTACATGAACTTTATGGAAACTAGTGATTTATGTTCTTTTTTTTCTATGTATTCAGGACTCCCCAATCTTGGTTTTATAATGGTGACTGCATTTTGTAGTTGGAATCATTTGCACAGGGATCATTTTGAATCTCAAGAACATTTATCAACACTGTTTCGTTCTAATTTATTAAGGAAAGCCTTCCCCACACTCTCACCTACTCACTTCTGGGAGGTACCTAGGTCTATACTCAGTGAATGTGGAGGACTGAGTTCATGAATATGCACAGAAGCACTTAAATCATACCTCTCATTGCTGAAGTATTTGAAAATGGCTTGTTTATATGAGGCTTAACTATTTTTAATAAGTTTTATTTAAAAATATAAAAACATTAATTTTTTAGTACTGGGCATCACTGACTTTCTTGAGTTGTCCCATATTTTTAGTATTTTACTTAAATTCTGTGACATCTTTTGGGCTGCGGATTCAGTGGGAATGGGAACTTGCAGCTGGTAGAAATAGCATTGAATTCTAAAGTGTATGAACAGGCTTTATTGGTCCTTAGAGAAACTGCTGCCTTAATGTTTGGTGCAGTGTAAGCAGTGCATAAGGGTTTAGTCTTGTGGTAGTAACTGAGTTTTTCTGTGTCATAAGAATTGTGGAAGACACATGTTTATTGTGTCCAGTATTTTACCAAGAGAAGAGGATTAAAATTTTTCCTCTTCTGAAAAATAGGGAGTTTTCTTCCTATAGTGCTTACATATTATAGCACCATCATTCTAAAGTTATTTATGGGGCTGGAAGCCTTCTAGTGTACATAACTCTGTTGAGGTATATTTGGAAAACAACAGTGCAATAAAGGCTGGGCTGCCATCAGAGTATGTCTTAGGCTAGGTACAGATAGATGGTTGCAAAGAGCCCTTTTCTTCAGCATACTGCATTAGCAACTAAGTTGCAGATTGCATTTTTGAAAATTCTTTTTTGCATGTTGACCTCAAGAGATTTTTCCCTGGTCAAACTCTTTCACAGCTATCACTTCTTAACTGTAGCCGATCAGAGACATTCTGAAGTCCTAAAGTGTGTTCCTTTGGATCTTCAGATGGGGCTGGATTTGGCTGAACTTTATTCAATACCAATATTAGACCACAGTTGATTACTATGGAGTGATTCCTAAGTTGCGTGTAGTAGTGCTTGAGGTAGCCAAAGGGAATGAATGCTGTGGAAAGCCTGTCTACATTTTAAGGAACAGGGAGGCAGAAGTTAGTGACTGCTTCAGGAGCTTTTTGTTTAACACTTACTCTTTAGCAAGTTTGATTTTGATCAGGGATTTGCTCATGGTAGGAGAAAAGCAGAAAGTATCAGGAGTGCTAGGTTAGGAATAAAGAAATTTGAGTGTTCCTAAGTTGGCCTTATTAGTTGTAAAGCTTGGTTTCTTGCTTGAGGCTTTATGTTCCCAAGTGAGCCGTATGTCAACATATTCATTTAATTCTTACTAATTTCACTTTCCTGCAGAGGGAAGAGGGACGTTGATAGGGAAATCTAGACTGTGCTAGAGATTTACTTAAACTGTTGAAATAGTGTCTGATACAAAAGATGAAAGTTACTCAGATTTCTGTTCCCTAAAGCCAAATAGTGCTTGTCTTCAGTGTGAAATTTAACTGTAAAACCTGCCTGTACAAATGTCAAGAGATTATAGAAATATATTATTAATAAAATGGACCTGGATCTAAGAATTTTTTTTTCAAAGGGAGTATGAAGCTGTTTTTTCTTCTGTTTGCATATTAGCTCTTCTTTTAACCTTAGTTTTGCATCTTCCTATTTTTACTGATTTGAAAAACAAAAAAAATTTTTTTAATTTTTTTTGATGCATAATTAAGTACTAATCCCTTTGGATCTGTGGCTGAGTATATCATTACGTAGCTAGGTTGTATTAATGTCTAATTACATTTTATATCAGTGTTAAATTCCTAGGTGCTTAATCTTCTGTGATTCTAAAGCGTATCCCTTGTAAACCTTGGAAGTTCCTCAGAGAGCGAGTGGCCTCATGCTTTTCTAACCACAGTAATTAGTTCCTTTACGAAGGAGGGAAGGACCATGGATATATACCACACAAGCCAAAGAACCATGACAGAATTCAGTAACTTTAATTCTTTGAACATAATATTTCTCTTTTGGTTCCCAAAGGAAATTGTTTTATATTTTTTCACAAAATAAAAATAATACATTAAATATTGTTGTACATTTTTTAGATACTTTGAATTCCCATTCTGAGAGAAAAAAATTGTAATTTCTAAGTAAGATATGTATACTTTTTAAGACACGTTAGTGTTTTTCATGAACACCACAGGGCCCCTATGAAACATACTTTCTTAAATTAACCTTATTTGAATATCTAAAAGGACATGAAATGCTTGTACTGGCATAGTTCCTATAAGTAGTTACTTATTGACCTACTTAAACAGTACCCCTCAAAAAGCTTTCAGTGCCTTGTTGAGATTCCTCCTGCCCCCTTGAAATAGCCATTTCGAATGTGTGGGAGAAGATAGGTCTTTAAAGACAGGCTGTTTTGCAGTTAAAGGCTCTTCCTCTTCAGGAACATGTCAGGAGTTACATAGTTGTATGTAGAGATCCTGAGAATCCTTTCCACAGGGTTGGCTTGGCTCGCCTAGCGTGTTGAGTTGAGTACATGGCGGACCTCTACTCTCACATACATCTGGACAGTCAGTGGGGTTTGTATCCACTTTCATTCCTACATTTTTGTCCTTACTGTTCAACGCCATGGCCCTGCTATGTGGCTTGGCAGATATGGCACACTCGCCAAGCTTTGACACATTCCCTGCATGCTTCGGGATGTTTGCTCACACAGCTCCCTAGGAGCAGGGCCTGGAAGGGGGTTTCTGGTCCTTAACGTGTGTCTGTCCTTTTGTGTGATGGTGCCTTCAGAATAATGCATTTCTGTTCCTGGGCAGTGATAAATCTTATGAGAAATATGTGTAAGTTGCATCATCATTTTTGTCTTTTTGCTAAGCCTGTGATATATTTTGGCTCTGATACAACTTGAATAGTACCTTCTCCTGAGTCTTCCTCCAAGGCAGTGTGTATTCCTGCCAGTACTGTACTAATTTTTGGGAACTACATGTGGGTGAGCACTTGTATGTAAGCCATTATACTGCTGTAACTAAAGCATACAAATACTTCTCTATACGTTTATAGTCTAACAGTGAATAGGTGGGGGAAGGAAAATACCTGAGAGATTCCAGCGCAACTTTGTCAATTTGAACTGAGCCATACTGCTTTCCACAAGGGCTCACACTCGTAGTCTCTATATAGTGCTTTGAGAGTATGTTTGAATTCTCCTTTTATTCGTTTTCTTAGACTGTACTGTTCTATAAGCAAATGCCCATGTGTAATTTTTTAAAAAGATGTGCTGGGAACAAATAAACAATACCAAACTGCTCATTGTTTACAGAAATTTTTGTTTCTTTCATATTGATTTCTTGTAGCCTTTATTAATGGTATCGTGCTGTATTCAGGAAAAGAAAAAGATACACTGTGTCATAAGTAGCCTCTCTACTACATGCACAGAGACACTGATCTTGTCCCTGCCTGTGGCTTCCACATAGGCAGAGAAGGTTTTCGTTGTCTGCTCTGCGAAATGACTGATGAGCCTTCTTGCACTCTGCCTTATGTGACACATTTCAGTGACCATTACCACACTAAGATTTTCCCTTTCCTGATATTTAGTTGGTGAAAGAAAAAACCATTTTTTCCCCTGGCTTATGTAGGCCTGGACTGAACAAGCCTTATGAATCACTCTGTCTTCTACCCATCCTTTACGAATTGCTGTGTAGCCTTCCCCATTCTCCAGGCCCCAAACAGCCATTCTTCTTAAACATTTATTGTAAACAAACGAGAATTTACTACTTTTCCAGGAAGCCATTTTCAAGTTCTGAAATCTTCAAGTAATGAGACATGTTTGTCTTGTTACTAGACTTAAAATCTTTTCTTTTTCCTTCTATCCATTAATACAAGTTCTACCTTTTGGAGTTGTAACTGCCCACTTCTGGCAGCTCTTCACTGTTGAAAGGCAGGGTCCATGTTCCCCCAGATTTTCTTCAGTCCTTTGTTTATGTCATTTCTTAGAGCCTTCTCCACTCTACTGCCTGCCACATGTCTTTATTTGGTGTTTGTAAGTGAGCCAATTATACCTGAATGCGAATCTCCGAGTAATGTGAGTGCCTCCCCAGTCTAGTCACGCACAAATACCATTTTTGATAGACATCGAACTGTCAGCTCACACTGAAATTGGAGTTCTTTTTTCTCTAAGTCCCATGTCTCATGCAGATCTGCTTCACGGATCTGTGCTGGGAAGGCCGAAAGGTCAGTGGTGCAAGCTAGGAAGTGTATGCCAGTGGGATGATCTGTGCTAGCAGGCTGAGGGATCTGAACTGGAGCTAGGAAGCAATGCTCAAGGTAAGCACCAGTGCTCTCCCAAAAGTACCACAGCCATCCTCAGCAACAGTGAGGTCCTGAGCTCCTTCAGTGGTGGGGAAAGCCGAGTTCCTATCAGGATAGCCAATGTGACAAACTTCATGAGGCTGAGCAGTGCACCATCTTCCCCTCTGGAGCCAGGAGGCTATGCTCAAGATGGGGACCAAAGCTTCTCTACAGTTCATCAGCAAGGCCAGCGTGGCAAGGTCCTCCAGCAGAACAGCTCATGAGAACTAGCAGCTTCCAATAGTTTCTCCGAACAGCATCCCTAGCAGCATACCTGATAGCTTCTCCTGCTCTGCCTTTCTGCTGCTAGTAACAATCCTCAGGGGGGCCTCTCACACCCAGCAACATGCTAGTGTAATTCAGCTGGGTGTAATAAGTTGGCCACCTATTAGAAATCCACTACAGTGGGGTTTTAAAGTCTAAATTCAAGGAGCCGGGGAGATAGCTCAGTGGAATAAGCGCTTGCCTGGCAAGTGCAAGGGCCTGAGTTCAATCCCCAGTTCCAAAAAAAAATAAAGTCTAAATTCAGTGGGAAAGTGGGAAGAGTTCTGGGCATTTTGGGTGTGCTTCCTATTTCCACCTGCTGCTTACCTTCCATATCTGGGCCTAGTTTCTTTATAAAATGGACATCTCCAAGATCTCTTCTTAGTAATTCTGAGTCTATGTACTTCTGCCAAACATGACCCCTCCAAGTTCCTTATCTCACATTACCTAATAAATTTCTGTCTTTGGACATCCAACTCAGCCTTCTATAAGCAAATTCTTTATTTAGCCAAGCCTATCAGGCACTTCTGTATGGATTCATGATGCTCCTGTGAACCCTGCCAGGGCAGGGGTGTCATCTGGGGATACAGCTGTCTGCTTCCAGTGACCCACAGCCATCCCTGCACAGTTCCTGTTTCCCAGTGGGCTACTTCGTAGGCTGAATCAGCGTCAGTGTTACTCACTCTACACTTGACCTTCATAGATGGTATTAGTGTGAGCACCCATGCCACAGCCGAGACACATGCAGAGAGGAACTGTCAAGAATAGAGCTCCTCTGGCGTGCACGTCATGTTACTATTACCCAAAGGAGTCCAGATGTGTTTATTCACAGATCAAGTTCTTGTTCAGGTCTGGGAAAATGGATGCAACTATTTGTGTATAAAGACACACTAATTCTCTATGTAGAGAGATCTAGAGCTTAAGACAGAAATACTGATTTCTGAGCCTTTCTGAATAGATTATGCAGACATTATGAAGAAATAGTAAGAGCTTCAGAAATACAGGGACTTTTTTGTCAAAAGTGTTTCTGGTTCTAACATACATGCTTTAGGAACACTTAAAGCTTTTGATCAAATAGCAAAATATAACAGTCACTGTGAAGTCTTTTGCCTCTTAGAATCAAAAAGCAGAACAGGTGCCAGGTGTGGTGGTGTGCAGCTATAATCCTATTTGGAAGGCTGAGGCAGAAGCATTACTGTGAGTTTAAGGCCAGCCTGTGCTACATAGTGAATTTGAGACCAGCCTGAACTACATAATGAGACCCTGTCTCAATAAATACATAAAAAACAAAAACCAAGCAGAACAGGGTACTTAGGAAATGACTTGTGAAGCTATTCTTCTAAAAATAAAGGGCAACAAGGGCAGGGGAGTTAGGAATGCTCTCGCTCTCTCCAGCTCCCCCAAACCTCAGGTCCAGATCCTGCACTTCACAAGTGTGATTCAGGAGACTTCGCTCTCACTGTTGGTCATCTGCATCCAATGGTTACTTCCCTGGAAAGTCAGGGTAAGGAAGGGAACAAAACCCAAAATTGACATTTATTCCATTACTCAGTGGCAGGAGCAGTCAGGATTTCCCACTGCATTGCTAGCCAGGAAATCCCACTGCCCAGCATCAAGGGGTTAAAAACTGTTCTGAAAAGTATTTTATGTTCTGAAAGCTAAATTACACATACATGCAAACCATAAACACACAGCACCTGGGTAAATAAATTGTGGCAGAATATGGGCTGGGCTTTCTGCAAAAGGAACCTAGAAAACATTTACTTTTGAGTGGTTCACATTACTTACTTTATGTCTTTTTAAAAATAGTTTGCTTTAGAGGAAATGGGGAAACACCAGAATTTTAACGTGGTTGTTGAAAGTAAAATTTCAGTTCATTTGTTTTCCAAATCTTAAGGGGGCTATAGAGATTGAGAGGGCTACAGAGCTACTGCAGTGATACTTTTAATACAGAAGTTGTTAAAGAACAATTCCCAGATGTACAATATGTCTTGGGATCCCTTGAAGAGGTCATGAAACATCAGCTGTTGTCCGATTGTGAGATCAAGCATCACTGGTAAATGCTAGCAGCTCAGATGGCTAAGATTAAAAATGCCATTCAAAATTATTCAACGTCACAATAAGTTAGCTTTTCTGATCTACACGTAGCACTTGACATTACTGAGGAATTATGTTGAGCCTACATACGAGTTCCTATATTGTTAGTTTTTCCTTACGGGAAATTCATTATGCCAAGGGTTTCAGTAGAGAGCAATTAGATTGACTGTAAGAAATGACTAATTTTGTAGATATGTCAAAAAACAGCAATTTCATATGGTTCAACCTAATGGTTCCATTTTTTCTCTAAGCCAACTTGAGTTGGGGATTCATTCATGGAGAAAAAACATGTGAAGGGTAAAGAAACAAATACTAAAAATTCTATAAGACTTGAAAATAAAATATCCCATCAGAATGTGTGAGGTTCCCAATAGGATCCAATAAAGCTATTTGGGGAGCTGTGGAATGAAACTAACATTATACCTCTTGTAGTTTACAGAATTGACCTTTTTTTAAAATTCAGAGATAGGCATGGAAAGGAATTTGGTAAGGTTGTGGGGTATAGGAAAAGACTTTTCCTTGCCCAAGACTCTAGATTTGGGGAAAACAACTACAGCAAATTGAAAACACAAGGTCAATAATTAAAAGCTGAGTTATCAGGGCACTTCTGCTCTTAGTCTAAATAACTTTTGTCATGAAAAGCAGTAACAGTGTATGTATCTTGTTCATATATTCAAATTTTAACTAATGGAGAAATAATCATGGAAATTTGTTTCTTTGTTCATTTATTGTCTAGACCACAACAACATTTTTTTTTTAGACTTTTTTCTACCACGGAGTGAACTCAAGACCTTATGCTTGCCAGGAAGACACTAATGACACTGAGCTATCTCCCCAGCAACATATTTTAAGTGAACAAGATTATCCACTGAATCTTGCACTTTAAAGCCATTTATAACCTAAGGAATTTTTGTTAAAGCATTAGAAATATCTTAAATAGAGCTGGGGAGATAGCTCAGCAGTCTAAGGGCCTGCCTGGAAAGCACAAGAACCTGGGTTCAATCCTTGTACTGCATGCTGTGCTGGCCCCAGAACCCCAGGTGCTCAGTGCTGGCCACTGAAACCCTGTATAGTGGTGCATGCCTGTAATCCCAGTGCTGAGGAGGTTGAGGCAGGAGGTCACTTGTATAGCAAGACCCTGCATCAAATAAATAAATATTTTAAGTATCAAAATATCTTAAATGTTACATAAAATTATGCATTATACATTAATACCATTATAAGCATAAGTTATGAAACTAAAACTATCCCTGGAATGACTATTAAAAACTTACACATTCTCTACATTAATTACTTCTGTTTTACAGCCAGTGTCTGGTCCCTGAATAATGGAGTACATGTGTGGGACCCCTTAAGATACATGAAAGCAACCATTAAAAAAGGACAAACAACATCGTGAAACAACATCTCTCATTAGTTTTGAACTTTTCACAACTCTTTCTTGGCACAAGGTTAATATATTGTATATTTCAAAACAAAAAAGTTTTATTTAACATTCATCTCTTACAATGCTAAAGTGTACAAAGTTTACATGTAACAATTATAAAGATGCTAAGGGCTAAATACAACTGCAAAATTTACATAACAGATTTACAAAATTTATATGATGATTAAAGCCATTAACATTATTATGAGTTCCATCCTATAATCTCATAAATCAAAGCTTTCAACTGCCTGGACTCATATGTGACTGTGTTCTTTCCAATATGCATTCTTTCCTCTTCAAGTGGTTGCTCTATGACAGCAGGTATATTTCTGCCATGAAGTTCACAGTGTTCGAGAAACAGCACGCATTCTCGAATGACACTATCTTGAAGCACTATCATATGCTTGGACATATTTTCCAGTAAGGAGAGAAAGCATCTTTTGGCATAATACCACGTATCAGTTCCCAGTTTTTTATTGTAAGGTTCCAAGCTCTTGATAACGCGAGAAATACCAAAGTCATAATTTCCTTTGGCACAGTAGAGCGTTCCTATCACCAGATTGACAATGCACAGATGGTAGATTTTCTTTTCTGGGTCGACGTAAGACAGTTGCTCTTCCTCCTTTTCAATCTTCCTCATCAACTCCTCAGCTTCTTCATTCTGACTAGTCATAATATAGGAAACACAGAGGTTAGCTAATACAATCGCACTGACATTCAGGATGTTATCATAATGCTTCTTGACTATGGGTTCATAGAAACCAATGGCCTCCCTATATTTGTTTTCCTGCATGAAGAGAACATGAGCTACATTCAGCTTCCACACATCATGGTCATTACAGAATTCGACAGACTTTCGGAAAATCTTTTCCACCATTGGATAGTTTTCAAGATTCCAGTAGATTTTCGCTTGGGCCATCAACACAGGAATGTATTTCTCAAGAGTTTCATCATATTCATTTTCTGTTTTTTTGACAGTTTCTTCATCTCTGTTGTGTCTTGCTTCCTGTACTTGTTTGGTGAGTTTCCGGAGCTGCTCAGTCAGCATCCCAGATAGTCCATCAAGCTTAATGAAGGCCTCTTCTGGAGCTGTCTGACAAGTGATCATGGCATCCAGGAAGTCATAGAGATAGGGCGTGAGGAACTTATAAGTCAAATGGGCATTTTCTGCCAGAACATCTGCTGCCAGGTCAAAATACTCATACTTGCAGTACAGCAGCAAGAGGTTGCCAAAAGTCTCTGGAGGAAAGGGGTTCTGTTGGAGCAAAAACTGCAGTTTTTCAAATCCTTCTGTAGGTCTGGTATCCATGTTCATGAGTGCCTGGTTGTGCAGGGTCACGGGGTCCAACTCTTCCTCTGCCCTAGGTGGCATGTCAGTGAGGGCTTCCTGAGCCGCCTTATAGTTTTTCAGCTGGTACTCTATGGCTGCCTTGAGGTTGAAGGCTTCCACCAGAGCGGTCTGATGCAGAACTAAGGTGTTGCCAACACTGCGAGCATCTATACCTTCAGTGGTCATGCCCACCCCGAGCTCAGGGTGCTGGCGGATGCCATGTTTAATTATGTCGGCGATGTGTTTCTGGGCTGGAGCATATTTCTTGTTGCTGTAATAGGCCAGCGCCAGGTTGTAGGAGAGGTCTGGCTGGTAGCCTGAGGCCTGCAGAGCCGCAGAGAACTTGGAACACGCAGCTTCATAGTGTCCCTCTGTGTAAAGCAAACAACCCAGGTTGACCTGGCCATCGCGGTCGCTCTCTCCCGCACTCTCTTCTCCTGCCTCCCCACTCAGCTGCTGCTCTACTAGGCCCCTGGCCCCTGGCAGATCGCCCTCACTGTACTTGATGGCCGCCTGCAGGCGCAGGACCTGGCTGTGATAGGCGGGGTTGTCCAGGAGGAGGAAGGCCACCCGAGTGGCCTCTGGGTAAAGGCAGGCCTTGTATAGGGCCTGGGCCTGGTACAGGCGGTACTGCTCGAGTTCTGGGTGCAGCTGGCTCAGCTGCTCATAGCACTCCGCGGCCAGCGTGAACTCCTGCAGGCGGTAGTAGCAGTAGCCCAGCAGCGACAGCCCGGCGCGGCTCCTGGGGCTGCGCTGCAGCTCAGCGGCCAGCAGCTGCACCGCTTCGGAGTAGTGAGAATCGCGGATGAGCCGGTACACCACGGCGGTGAACTCACCGTCGGGGATCTGTGCGCAGCTCAATCCCGCCATAACTACTGAAACGGTTGTGTCCTCGTTTCCAAGGAAACGTCCTACCGGAAACGGAAGTCTGTCCACAAGTTGCTTTATAGACAAACCGTTAGGAATAAAGATAAACCGAAGACATGAGTCTTAATTTCTTAGGCTTAGTGTTCAAAGACTTAGGACAGAGAATAGGCAGAATCGGGAAGACAAAGAAAACGCCAATCTTTTCAGAGGACAAACTACTTCCCGTCATGCACCATTCTGGTCGCGTTGCATACTGGGAGACGTAGTTCTTATCTGTAGTAGTCACGCTTTAAGGGATGTCACTCTGTTTTCTCTGTTAAAGGGTTCCTTACCATTTCTGTTGCACTACTTTGGTCTCTGGAAAGAAGAAAAGTTTAGGATCAGAGGTTCCTTCTGATCTGCAGCAAGATTGAAAGTCGTGTTTTGCCTTGGGATTTCCTCAGAATTAAAATAGAGATTCTTGGGAGCCGGGGAGTTAGCTCAGTAGAATAAGTGCTTGCCTGGCAAGCGCAAGGACCTGAGTTCAATCCCCGGTTCCGCAAAATAAATAAATAAATAAATAAATAAATAAATAAATAAATAAATAAAATAGAGATTCTCCTCAAACTCTCATGAGAGCACATTTTCTAAGAACAGAGTAGTGCAACAAACAGGAGTTTGCTCACTTCCTGAGAATGAGGAGGGGAAAAATATTGTGCATCTTAACCTCCGGAGAGGATCATTTTAGATCCACGCACCTCCTTATTCCTTTTTCATAAATGACAAACACTGCCGAGTATGTTTGTGTTTAATTTAGCCATTCCCACCGGTGTAACTTCCATACAAGGTGAAATCATTGGGGGAAATTCATGACCTTGTCTGTTCCAAGGCTAGAAAAAATGCAAGACTAACCTGGCCTCTTATCACGCGCATTGTCAATCTTCTCACTCTATTTACCTTCACTATTAGACAGCCACTTGTAGGTGTGCGAGAGACAGAAATACTCTGTATTTACTTGTCACACGTTTAATGATGTTTTTGGATATTATCGAACTGATTTTAAAATGGATTTTTTTTTTCAGTTAAAAACAAATTACCGGGGCCAGGGAGACAGCTCCTAGGCATAAGTGGCTGCCTGGCATGCGCACGGTCCCCCGTTCAATCCCCTGTACCGAAAAACAAACAAAAAAACAACAACAGAAAAAAAAAAAAACCTCACAAAAAACAAATTACCCAAATCTCTTCCTTTTCTCTGTGTCCAGCCTGAAGATCTCTGGGCAGATGTGTTGGCTGTGCAAGAAACGCTCTTGCTTTTCATTGCGTCTTTTTTCTTCATTTGGAATGGATGCTCTAAATCCCATGATTTATATCTCCGAGTTTTTGCATATTTTAATAGTGCCTATTATGGGGGAGGGGTAGACTAGGAACTTAATTATCCTATAAAATTATTTTGAATCGCTAACTTGAAAAATACAGATTTAACTGACTCAGAGACTGTAGAATTTGTGGGAGCATGAGTACAAATTTTCAAATACTAGAGCAATACTGTATATAAGGTATTAAAATGCAAAAGTGGTTTATCTCAGGGAGATAATAGTAAATCATGTCAAGATAATGTGGCTGTTCCTCGCTTAACGACCTACTCATCCGATGGGCTGCCCGTTTAACAACTGCTCAGACTTAACCCTAGGGCTGCACCGGTCGGACCGACTGTAGCGCCTCTCTTTTTCTTCCAACCTGTCATTTTTTTTTCTTCGTACAATACTGTACATCTTGTTTACAGAGCCTCGGTGCCTTTTTCTGTGTAGTACACCCCGTTTAGGCACTACTGTGATTTTTGCTGGTTGTACTGTACACTACAGTACTGTAGCTTTATTTTGCTGCACATTGTGGTACCGCACGTAACAGCTGTACAAATACAAGCGGAGTCATCCAGTTGGCATTTCCCTTGACCATTCCTTTGTTCTGAATACTGTATATGCTACACGCATGCTTTATTTGGCCACCGATTCAGCTAATGACCTAGCCATAACTGTGGTGAAACAAGGAATGCCTGTAATCGTAGCCCTAAGTTGTGAGGCTGCCTCATGTGTTGCGCCTCTGCTGGCCACCTGGGGCAAGGCATTGCCTTTCACAGTCACCCACCCTCTCTGCAGACCTCACTAGCACTCAAGGAATACATCCACGTGAAAGCCATGTCTTTAATTTGTAACAAAAGACTCCAGTGCATTTTTGCATCCTCAGCAGTATTGCTGCTAATGAACTTTTTCTGTCTATAAATTTTGGAGCCCATACCAACTCAGCTCTGTATTAGACTATATATATATACTGAGTAACTACCCTGAATTAAGCATATTATAGATAAAGACCTGTCACTCAGGACTGGCCAGATAGCTCAGCGGACTAAAGTGCCTGCTTCAGCAGAGCATAGTGGCTGGGGTTCGACCCCCGGCCTGACTTCTGGCCCCACCCCTGGGGTGCACTGAAACAGCGATTGAGACTGGGCGTGGTGGTGCGTGCCTGTAATCCCAGCACTTGGGAGGCTTAAAACTGGAAGATCGCTAGAAATCCGATTTATGTAGTGAGACCCTATAGATCCTGTACTAAAAATACATTTTAAAAAATTCGTCAAAAAAAAAAAAAAAAAGGACTTGTTGCTCAGAAAGGTTGCTTGCCCAAAATCACATAGACATACAGGCAATGGCTAAACCATGTTATCTAAAAGCTGAGTACAGAGAAGAAATCATGCCTGATGAAGTGACTCAATTCATGCATGGGCCCAATTTCAAAGAACTATTAGTAAATTACTTTTAAAAAAATCTTATCATTTTCATGTTAAAATCACCAACAATTTGATTTGAGCAGTAGATATTGGAACTTTCTGGCCGAGTTGTACTGGTGAGCAGGTATGAAGAAGTAGTTAGGAGTGGTATAATTCCTAATCGCCAGTCAGAGTTGTACAGTGACGTTGGCAGCCAATAAATACTACAGCAACTGATTTCACATCCGTTTTTCTCTATTGATGACAATTTTGCCACATCTGTATCCTTCTGGATAGGACCAGAAAAGAAACCTCCCACTGCACAAATGCCAAAAAAAACTGGGACAGGCTGTACCCTGGGAGGCTTGAGTATAGCTCTGGCCCACCACACACCATCACCAGAGAGGACAGCTAAGGAAGGACAGTATGACTAGACCAAGGCTTCTTCCAACTCAACTCTCACTGTAGCCCTTTCTGATCTTTAAGCCAGAAACACGCATGGCCTGCGAGATACTGGCTAGTGCTGCTCAACAATTAGGGAGTAAGGGATTTTCTGCTTTATGCCAGCCTGGTAGATGCCCGCTGGAAAATACTCAAAAGGAAATTGCCTTTCGTAGCTTTAGTCATTTCCTCTTCTTTGCAGAGTAGCTGTATTTGCACCATGAAAGAATTCACCCTTCCATGACTACCTGAAAATGTATGAAAAAAAATTAAAAGCTATTTAATATCCCCCAAATAACTTTGATCCTTGTAGGGATCACTTGGGGTTCTTTTCTCTGTATTGCGTTACTGCCTCTGAGCTTGGCAAGTGAGGTGGGCAGGAGGGAGGTCATCTTGTCTTCCTCCTTATTCCATGTGCTGTTGCTCCAGAGGCCTGGCTTGAAAAAAGCAGGCCATTCGGCTTAGACAGATGGAGGGCAGGGTCATTTTCAAAATGAAATGAGTGTGCCAATCACACTGTGAAATTGGCATGACCATCGCTGCTGCTGTGATAGACCGATTTTTATTTGATCTCTCATAGGCAGTTGGGGAATAGATTCTATTTTATGAAGTAGGAGAGTTGGGCAGAGATCCTTTAGTTAACAATAGAAATTCTGAAAAGCAATAAACGAGGTGGAATATTACATCATAAAAGATCATTTTGTTTGCAATAGAACCTTGGCTATCTGGAGCATATATAAAAAATAAGCCTATGATATTTCCTATAATAAGAAGGCATTTGGTGTTTGCAGTAAAATGATCTAATGCCTTATTGAAAGGGATTAGGCTCATAGGAAACGGTTTAGGACTCACATTGGATTTTGCTGAGTAAGAGAAGTACATTTGCCAAATGGAAAAATTCCATTTAGGCAAAATGAATAGAGGGGAAAAGCAAGATATTTGGTTCTTAACATGTTTATGTTTTGGCCTGCCAATATGTGACACAGTAACAATCTCATGTATTTTCTATTTGGCAGTCTCTTTTTAAACTAATTGCAAGTGATTGTTTCTTATTTGTTTTATTAAAAAGCCACTTAGCATTGGTAAATATTGCTTAGTTCTGAGTATTTCAACCATACCTAAAGCCGGGTATCTTCCTTATAAAACTTCTGCAAAGTCATCGTCGCCATTTCTGCCTCCCATTTACTCCAGGCCATTTTTGGTCAGGACGGCCAGTTTGCCGATCCTGTGTCTCTGCATTTTCTGGAATCCAGATTGATTGGCCTTGTGCATCCATTAAAGATGATAGGATTCACCCTCTCCCACAACATTCTTCATTTTATACCCCACTGGCACTGAAAACAAGAAAGAAAAGAATGAACTAGGGACACATTTGTAATGTACTTGGCTGACCTTAAACGAGTGTCTCTTTAGTCTCTTAAGACTTAGAAAAGACACTACCAAATCAATGGTTGGGAATATTTATGCTGAGTAGTTCCATCTCTCCTGATAATTTCAATAGTATTATATCCTTCTTTTTTAAATGTATTTGGTACAGGTCTACAGGGTCTCACTACATAGATCAAACTCATAGTGATTCTCCTGTTTTCAGCCTCCCAAGCACTGGGATTACAGGCAGGCGCCACCACACCCAATCTTATATCCTTCTTGATATACCTTGCTTTTAATCAAGTAGTTTCTGTTTTTGAGTTTATGATGTCATTCTCCAAATTAACTTTACATAATAAGGTGGCTTATGAAAAGGAATTAGCAGACAGGATGTAACTGTGGGTGCTACCATTGAAAGGGTTTGCTGTGGAATGCACTCATAGAGTTGTGACACAAATTACTTCCTTTGAGGTTTTTTTTTTTTTTTTGATGCTTTTATTTCCAAGAGACCAAACATATTGAAGTATCTCTTCTCTTCTGTATGACTTGTACCATTCATACTTAGATATAGCCTGTATATTTGTCTGCCTTTCTGAAATACAGACACAAAAGTAATAAATTAGATGGCAAACATCTGTGATGTCCATGGGCTACAGATTAGATTTCTAAAAGAAAAATAGGATCAATTTCTGAACACCTTTTCTTGCAAAGCTTCCATACTGTTTGCTCATAGTGTCAAAGAACCATCCATAATGCCTTTGGTAACCAGCCATCCATTTGTCACAAAGTGACCAATTTTCATTTGACTATTGCATCAGATGTTACAGGCCTGGTCTGACTATACGCCTTGAGCAGCGACAGTGTGCACAATTGTCTCATTGGGTTATGCTAAACTGAGTACAATGAGTACAATTAGTTCTCCTCCAACCATATCAGCCTAAAGAACTGGATGACAATTCTCATGGCATTTGAGCAGTAATATAAATTCTAAGCTATTAAGACTTTTTTTTGTGTGGAGAAAGCTTCATGTGTTCTGGTACAGATTTTCAGTGCAAATGCTAGGAGACTAAGAGTCCAATCTAGAAAGCAGACCAGCCCCTGGCTCCTACCTCTCTGGCTGTCTTGTTCTTACTGGGTTTTTTGCTGCCTTGAGATGGACAGCTTTCCTGCACTGTGCCTCTCTACCATGAAATTCCACCTCATTTCAGGCCTACAGCAATCGAAAGAGCTGACCATGGGCAGACGCTTTTGAACTGTGAATCAAAATGAATCTGTCCTTCCGTAAGTTTTTCAGGTTTGGTCAGAGTTGCAAAAAGCTACCACATATATCATCACTGCACTCCAATTTCTACCACTACTACTGTAGCTTTTGTCACTGTCATCCCTTCATGGATACAGCTAGCCTTCTTGTTGGATCCTTCCAAAGGTTCTGAGATACTCTGTCTCCCATTTTTGTTCAGGGATTTTCTTTGGGGACCTCCAATTTTTAGCACTTAAACACACTACTGTTTCTTTCAGAAGATCGTGGGATCCTTCCTAAGCCATAGTTTGCACCTGGCATGTAACCAGTTGCTACCTTACAGTATGAAAGTGTCTAAAGTCTGTGACTCCTAATGGATTTTTTTTTTTTTGAGATAGGATCTCACTATGCAGTTTAGGCTGGCCTTAAGCTCACTTTGTAGCCAAAGCTAGTCTCAAACTTGCAAGGTTCCTCCTGCCTCTGTCTCCCGAGTGCTGGGATTACAGGTGTAAGCCACCATGCCCAACCTTCTAATGGCTCTGGAAGAAATAGTTTCCTTATGGTATTAGACACTCAGAGTGTTGCTGAGAACTTATATTAGATTAGTAACTTTCTTCTTGTGTAGTATTTAATAGCATTGCTTTGTTTTATAAGGACTTACCCAGTAGATCTTTGTCCCAGGTAAGACTTCTTTAGAGGTAATTTCGCACTTCCCTGGCTTCAGCAAATGGAAATGTGCAGGCTTTGCCTTCTATTTATAAATAATATAATTATAAAAATCAAGGACATAAACAGAAAACATGAAAATGATCTCAACAGACATTCATATTTGAAACAGGTAAAATCAGTAAAAACCATCTGATTTCTAATCCCCCTCCTACCATCTCCAACATTGTAGATATGGAAAATGTTCTTACTGGAGAATCATAATTCCTGTACTGAGTCAAAAATTCTATGTAAGTGTATCATGAGAATATTTTTAAATTTTTTTATATATATTTA
>NW_004524641.1:2698724-2700709 GCF_000260255.1 Octodon degus | reverse complement strand
CAGCTCATCGTATTAATGTGGATTTACTTTATATACCTCATTTTTATACTTTTCTGCTGGATGGTTAAGACCAAGATATAGCAAGACCTATATACCAAGAAATGTTATTTTTTTATCTGATAAGGTCAGCCAAGTACTCTCAGGATTTATCCTGTAGCCCTGTACCGCCCTTTGTACATCCTTTTTTCAGTGTCTGACATGAGGATGAGTCACAGCCCATGAGAGCTTAAAATGACACAAAAGAAACTGGTCTATAATAGGTACTGCATTTTAACTGTGATTATTTTATAAATAGAGTTATTGAGGTTGTTTTGGAGTCTTACCAGGCCATCATAGGCTTAAACAACTGTGAACAAAAATTATTTACTAAGTGTCTTTCATCCAAGAGTAGATACTCTCCTAGTACTTCAGATGTTATGTTCCTAAGAGTTTCTGATGAACGCCAGAATGTGGAAGTAATTATCTGGTATACATTAGTTCCTTCATTAAATCTACTTACCTAAGAAATGAAAGTTCCAAGCTACTTTACTTTATTCATTCAACAAATTAGTCAGTGCTTTCTCTATTCAAGAAATTTTTTATTCTGGGAGATCCAGAGCCTTCAAGAAATGTATAGTGTGGAGGGCAAACTACAGGTGCATAAAAATCACAACCAAGGTGATGGTGCAGTGCCTTAAGAGTACTGCAGTACCACACAGACACTGAGTTACAGGGAAAATAGACACTTCTGTGGCTAAGCAGTGGTTTGCAACTATCAGATAGCCCTTTTATAAAAAATATTTCCTAAGACCCTCTTTACTACATATGTTGAAGCCAAATTGATATATAACATTTATATAAATATACATTTATATTATATTATATGCATATAAGATTCATTTATATTATGTAATGTGCATATAAATATACATTTTCATAAATACATTGTATATGAATATGCATTTATATGATATATATCACACACATAATTTATTTTCATTCCTCTTTTTTAAATATCTCAAATATATAAACTAGCTAATCATAATTTTAGTTATTGATGCATTGTTGTTGATCCATGCATGGTCCTCTTTTATCTTGCTGCCTCTTTAGGTAGGCAGCCTATTTTATTTTATTTTATTTTATTTGCTTCATGTCTTTTAGAATAGTGCCTATTGGTTATACAGATCGATGGGCTTCATCCTGGCATGTTTATACATGCACATAACACTCTCTGATCATTTTCACTCTCCACTGCCCACCTTGCCCTGTGCTCTTGTCCTAGTTTCACTTTTTAAGAGAAGTTCAATGCACAGAATGTATTTTGATCATATCCAGTCCCCCATTGCTCATCCTTGCATCTTTCTCCCTCTTTCTTTTCCTTTCATCTTCTAAGCTCCCTTTTGCTTTTTGACATCTCTTTAAAATTTCACATATTAGATAGCTTTAGTAGTGTAATGAATACCAATGAAGCCTTCCCCACTCTATTAGTCAGCTTTCCATTACTAGGACAGGATACCTGAAATGCACAGTTCAGAGAGGAAGTGTTTATTTGGGCTCATGATTGCAGAGGTTTCAGTCCATGGTCATCTGGCCACAAGGCAGGAAACATTGTGACAGAAGGACTTGGTTGGAAAAGCCACTCAGTTCATGACAGCCAGGAAGCAGAGAGGGCAGAAAGGAGCTGGGAGCACAGCATACCTTCTGGGTCACACCCCTGTTAACCTACTCCCTCAACTAAGCCCCAACTTCTAGGATCACCTTTAGCTATGGACTATTCCATGGACCCCTATGATTCAATCATCTTTCAAAACCTCATCTCTGAATACACGAGACTTTTGGGAGACATTTTAGATCAAACTATGACACCCACCATGAAGGTAGGACCTTTACCACAAATTGCTGTTGACTCTGAAGATTCCTTCTTAACCATCCTCTTATCTCCCTTGTCCTGTGAAATCATTACCTTGAATTTCACTGTCTTGCAGCATATATTCATATATATATAT
>NW_004524641.1:2691573-2698458 GCF_000260255.1 Octodon degus | reverse complement strand
TTATGGCTTATTTTCTTATGTGACATATTGAGTTCATTGCTCAGAGAAAGGTGTTTTTGAACAATAGAAATTCCAATGCAAGACTCTTTTTCAAATGTCTCATATTTGTGCTTAAGTGTTTTAAGTTTACAAGCTAATTTAATAGGAATGGTAATATTTTATTTATTTATTTATTTATTTTTTCTTTGGTGGGACTTGGGATTGAACTCAAGCCCTTGCATTTGCCAGGGAAGTGCTTATTCTACTGAGCCATCTCCCTGGCCCAGTATTTTATTTCTTATGTTTAAGACTTGCTTGACTTTGTGTCTAAATTATATTATTTATGGTTTTGTTTTGTCATTCAAGGTTTTAATCTATCTAGAGTTAAGTTTGTATTTAATGTGAGGTAGAGATTCAGTTTAGTGTTTTTCAAATAGGTAATACTTTTTTTCCACAGCTCTACTTATTGGAGAGTCTCTTAGCTGTAGTGGATGAGTAGCATTCACAATGGCAAACCTAAGAGACAGAGAATTTCAGAGCAAAGATAACAACCATAACAAAACAAGTGTGAGTTGTATTTGTAGAACATTCATCCTGGTGAAGTCAGGGAAGTTCTTGTTGTTTTGTTTGTTTTCTTTCTTGTTTTTGTTTGAGGAATGCTGGTTGGTTAATACCTGTCTCACAGCTGCCTAGATTGGTATAGTACAACACACTGCTAACTCACTTGCTTTCTTTTTGGTCAGATCATCTAGAAACTAAATTAAGTTCTGAGAACATGAACCAATAAACCAAAGTAATAAGTCTAGCTTTAATAAAAATGAAACAGGTTCCCCACATTTCTCTTTAAGCTTCAACTTTATTAAGAACATTGACATTGTGTGTATTTTATTAAGCACATTTGTAATAACTTTTTTCAATTGACAAATGTTTCCTATTTTACTTTGCCTCTGTTTATGGTTTAGATCCTTTTCAAAAATAAAATTTTAACTCTAAAAGCATAGCAATGATTTCCAAGTAGCAGAGTAGTAGGGAAAAGTCCTAACTTGGTTATATGATGACTAGACTGGCCTAACTGGAAATTATTTTCTTTCTTAGGCAAAGGATCTCTGGAATATGTTTCCATCTGCTGACTCTTATCAGTAGGAAGTGGACATGGGGTTATTCATCCACACATCTAGTAATTCATTTCTTTGTAAGTGTAATGACCTAGCTAGTAATTCCCTTTAAAGTGCAACACTTGTAAACCATCTGTAAAGCAAGGGTGTTAAGAAATCCTCAAAGGTCCTCTAACTAGTTTTGATGTCGCAGGAGGATGTTCAGATTATGTGTTTCATAGTGTGCATTTGTAAAAGGCTTTAAATCTAAATACAGCACCTCTGAAAATTTGCAATCTTATTGAACTCCGAGGTTGACTGTACCCACATCAGAGTCTCCAGTAGTTTTCAAATTAATTTTTTTACTGCTAATATATTCCTACGTTTTTCCATCCTAGAGTTGCCAGATTTTACATATAAAACTGTAGGATATCCAGTCTATAGAAGATAAGTATATTTATGATGTACTTATGTTAAGAATTTATTCATTGTTTATCTGAAGTTCAAACTTAGCTGGACATTCCATATTTTAAATGGCAAACTTCCCCCATTCCATCATTTTTACTCAGATCCTGAATTCATGATTTCGCTCACTTCTCACTTCTCACCGCATATCTTACCTTCAAATCTCGTAACCAAAAATAATGGAAAGCATTCCTTTTCCTTACTTTTTCCAAACACCATGAGCACTAGAAGCTGAGCAGGAATAATGTTGGGGAGGAGGATGTATGTGAAAAGGATTGTGCAAAGAAAAGCCACAAAACCACAAAGCCCTCTATCTCTTATCCCAGGAGATATCTATATCTATATCTATATCTATATCTATATCTATATCTATATCTATATCATATGAATATATATCTCATATGAATGTATATCTCATATGAATATATATCTCATATGAATATATATATCTCATATGAATATATATATATGAAAAAGATCTTCATTTCATTTGGATGCCTCTATATGTAACATATTTTGATATATTGAGCTTATTAGTCATGGTATTCATTAATTAATAATGATCACTATTTTTAACCTTATCCCTCAAGGATCTTTATTAATGACTTTAGTTGCTTTATCAAAATGAATATAATTCAGCTCTTTTTAATATAAGATTGATACCAATAGCAGAATAAACAATTTTATGCTTAAGATATTAGTATCTTTTCTAAAAAAAAATCTCCATCATATCTTACACTAGGAGTGTCTCATTTTCTCCTTTCCTTAGGTCGCAGAGTCCCTACTATCTTGTTGCATCATCTTTTAGTATCACTTTCCAGCTCTCCTAGTTTATCTCCATATTTAGCCACCTCTTCCTCTAAGACTTCTCCGGGAAGCTGAAAAATTCTTCCTTAACCATTTAGTCTAATTCATGCCCTGAAGTCCATCTTGCTCTAGTCAAAGTGATTTATCAAAAATGCTTTGGCAAACAAAAGACAAGCCTCCACCAGATCAATTCTGTTCCTGGCTCCTAAAACAATTTTCTTCTCCCCTATGTCTACTAAATGAAACAAAAATGAAGATTAAAAAAACACTAGCTTAGCCACGGAGCATCCCTCCATGGGCCTGGGACTTATTTTTAGTCACTGTGTAAAAATGGGTGAAGATCAGCAGCCTAAGGAGATGCTTGAGGGAAACTTCATTGGACCTGGCGAGGAAGCCTAAGGCAGGTGATCAGGCAAGGCTCTGAGAAGGACTTTCTCAGCTTTCTCTTGGTGTCTGGAAGAAAGGAAACCTTCTGGCTTCCAGGAATAGCAGATAAGATTCTTCTAGAGTGGTACCCTGATCAGAATGAGTTGTATGCAGCTGGAATGGGGTGCCGCCCCCCCCCCCCCCCCGAGGAAGGAAGGGAGGCTACTCTTAGCAGCCTTGTTTGTGCATCTCTATGAAGCCATCTTCTGGGCTCCTTGGGAATAGCTGAGAACACAGTGGGGAGACATTTGGAGGAGACATGAATAAGCCAAACGACTCCATAGGCAGCCCCATTTTATAAAGTGGCATCTGTTATGTTGAGAGAATGTGTCCCTATATGATTTTTCAGTATTCTTTTATTCGCGATGCAATAGAAAGACAATGACCTTCTGTCAAGGAAACAGTTGCATTGCTTCTAATTTTGACAGGTATCTCTCCTTGTGTTTTTACAGAGAAGCTAACAACATTGGTAGCTTACAAACAAGAATCCTTGGGGAAATATGAGGATCAGGCTAGGCCGCTGAGACAGAGACTAAGTGCTATGTTAGTTTATTTGACCTTCACGGCATCTACAACTGCTTTTTATCACTCACTGAGATGTTTTACAAAGCACCTCCTGTCTTTTAATTATTTTGATATACAAGAGAATTTTGAATGTATTCTCCATAAAAAAGTGTTAAAAGTTTAAGATGATGTATATGCCAATTGCCCAATTTTGATCACTATCTAATGTATGTATGAATCAAGGCATCATATTGTACCTGAAAGGTGTGTACAGATAGCATATCATGAGAAAAAAAATAAGTAAATGTAAAGAACACAGTAAACTTCTCCTGGAGAAAACCAACAGGCCAGTGAACAAATTGAGCCATTACTAGCATAGAATAAGAAATCTGGCAACCGAGACCTGCCTCATGTGGTCGTAGGAGAGACTGTCTCCTCTTTCCTGAGAGCTACCTTCACTGCAGGTCTACAGGGTGACTCCAGCCATCTAGCTCAGAACCACTGGGAGGTTTGTGGAGGTAGAAGCTGCCAGCTCTGGGTGGTCTCATGAGAAACAAATCCATTTGGCGGATGGACGTTTTTAAAACCTGCCACATATGTTAGCTATTGTTATGGCAATTACATTGTTGGGGGATCTGAGGGGCGACTGTGCAATAAAACCTTTCACAATAAACCATGTGGAAAATCATCTCATCCAAGCCCTGGAGGTCAAAAGCCACAGAAGCATGTTGCCTTATTCCACAAAGAAGAATTAAGACTCTTTTCGACAGCTTGCTGTTTCCTCTTTTCTTTATAGACTGGGGGCTCAAGATTGGGGGTGGAAAGCGAACTGTGTGACTTGGCAGAAGCAGGGCTGGGCCAAATGGAAAATAGTGGGAGCTTTCCCAGAAATTTCTAAAGCAGTGTTATTCCTACACCACCCTTTTACCATCCCCAGGAAGCAGATACTCTTCCTAAGGAATGTAAGGGGGCAAGGAGAGGAAAACAGTTACCCAATGCTTTTCTACAGGACAAAGAGATAAGCCCAGTATGTCAGAACAGGATTTCACAGTGAAGGGGTTTAGGGAGTGTAAAGGACATAGTATGTTCATTTGTGAGTCGTATACATGGGACACCGATTTCAGAATACTGAAGGGATCTTCATCTTCTCCTCAGAAAATGTAATGGTCTGACTGAACACAAATACTTGTAAGATTCTATGATGTGCTCCCTAATATGCACACTAAGAACTTAAAAGTAAGTTATTTAGCTGTATGACATTCTAGAAACTCATAGTTTTTTTTTGACATTTCTGAGAGGAAAAAGTATTTGAAGTTTTTTTAGTAGCTTCTGAAGAATGACTAGTTTTTATCTCTGAAGTTTATTTTGAAAACTGCTTACATTTAAATTTATTTCCTGAAATAGGTTTCTAATGAAGCCAGCATGACATTCTTTTTTTTTTTTAAACTTTTCTACTCAACTGTTTTAAAATTTGAGATTTAGAATACCCTAAGCAGTAAGAAATGCATGCTTAGAACTATTTAAGAAGAAAGCACAGTTGATAGTCACAATTAGACCTATACTTTAGGTCTCAAATTACCTCTCAAAGTTTAGAGAGGTAGAGGTGACTTTTACATTCATTAGCTAGGTCAAGAACCAACATCGCCTGCATTCAAATTTCAGATCTTCCACTAAACAGTTATATATTTTGGGACCAGTCTTTTATTCATTCCAGAGCTGCTGCTTCCCCAAAAAATAAGGTTTAAGGTGATTTGATGTAGTTTTCATTTACTCAGTACTCCTTTGATTTTTCTAGAGAACTATATCTTTGATTTCATTCATTCATTCATTCATTCATTCATTCATTCATTCATTCATTCATCTATTCTATAGTAAGCAAGACTTACTCACTGGACTGGGAGTCTCAGTCCAGTGAGTCTTATAGTACAGATAGGGTTCCCAGGAAGATGATTTCCATCTTGCATGTTTTATAATGGACAAACAAGAATGCTGGAATGATCCATGGGGGCTGGGCATGCTCTAACGATTAGGTGGGCAGCAGAAGAAAGGGACTGGCATGCAAATGGCCTAACTGGCACCTGCAGTCTCTAACAAAGAAGATATTCAAAGGCTACTGTCTTGTAACATCAGCTGGATGTAGCATAGCTTAGCAAGGAGAAAATGCAAGCAGCTTTGAAAAACACAGTTCACTTAAGCAGGCATGGACTTCACCTCTCCAATTCACGGGGACACAGTGCTGTGACCTGTGAGGTGAGCTGTCACAGCATGTGCTCCAGGCCACGGCAGCACTCAGTATAACACTCATGATTTCCTCACTCCCCAAAGAGGAAACATTGTTTGTCTTCTAATTTCTGACTTGGTAAGTAGCTAAAAAGAATAAATAAATAAATTTTTCAGGGGGCATCATTTGACGGACTTTTCTTTTTGTTGGACTTTTGAATTGCTTTTATTCTAGGTTTTCTCACCCTAGACTTTCACAAAAGAAGGCAGACAAACAACAGACGTCCCTCTCCCAAGCCCATCTATCCTTTGCATAATTCAAGATTAGAGAGCTGCCGCAAACCCCGGCCTCCGTGCTGTGCCTGCTCCCTGTGTGTGCTTGGCAGGGCGAACAATTCTATTTACCAGCACGCCGGTGAGCAGGTGGTGATAAACCTGCCACCCTCCGCTTGCCCGCCGTGTTTAAAATGACACATTGGACAAGCAAGTCTCTACTGCCTCCCCTTTTCTACACAAAGGCTGAAAATGCAGTAAATCTTAATTTCTAAGATAAACTCCAAATATAAAGAAAGTCACGGGCCAGTCTAGGCCATTGTGAATTGGATGCTCAGATGGTGAGGCCTTGAATGCTAAAGAGGTAAAGCGATGAGACTGGAACCCAGCAGCCCCCTTTGAAGCAAGCTGGGCTTTGTGAGACAGCAAGTTTATTAGAAACTCAAGCCACCAACGCAGGCAGAGCCATGTCAACATTTCAAAATGGTAAACTCGGAACAGCAGGACCCCAGAATTTTAAACTGCCCTTTTGGCCTGATGGTTCATATTAGTAGTTAGCTTTTATTGTGGAGCTACTGGGCCAAGTCTGAGCTGTAGTCTTTCTTCTGTTCTCACTGAGCCTGTGCATTTCCTTGTAGATCTCCCACACTGGAAGCAAGGGCATTTCATAGCGCTATCCCAGTGAGTTGAGTTTGAGTTACCAGTGGGATGCTGGGGCATGCATGCTGTCCGAGAGAAGCGAGTCAACAGGCATCATGTTGCTGATTTGCAATGATGGCGACCCTTGCCTGCCATCCCCGCTCCTGTCCACATCTACTTGGGAATCTGCTTTTGCTCCGCTTTGCACGCGCTGTGCTTTGGCCGCCTCGCATTGGGTCCTTTCTTCCTGCCCCTCCTGCCTCTGTGCCCTTGTTTTAGGTCAGCTGTGAACTCTGAGTGCCTTTCTCTCCGCCCTCATCCCATATTCCCTACCAAGCCATAAATCCAGCTCAAGCTCCACGTTTGCCATGAAGCCCGTCCTGATCCTCCCCAAGGGGGCCGGGGAGATGGCTCAGTGGAATAAGCGCTTCCCTGGCAAGCGCAAGGGCCTGAGTTCAATCCCTGGTTCCGCCAAAAA
>NW_004524641.1:2684542-2691418 GCF_000260255.1 Octodon degus | reverse complement strand
AAAAAAAAAAAAAAGAAGTCCCTGATCCTCCCCAAAGTGGACGGTCCCTGCCTCTTCGGACATGCAACCCTCTTATCAGTCTGGGAAGTCTGTCTTTATGAGCATGTTTCCACTAGTGTGGTTACAAAGGCAGAGAACAGGAACCAACAGCAACGCCCCTCAATATCACGGAAGTCAAATTATTGTGTTCTTACATATTGTGGTCAACAGTGCAGCTATTAATCACATGATCGTGATCTAAATATTAATGGTTTGAAGCAATGCTATCAATAGATTTATAAGTACAAAGACAGATTTTTTTGTCTTTAGAAATAAAGATGGTTTGCCATAAAAACAGAAATAAAGATACTTCAAACATCACCTGCTTCTATTTTTAATGGTTTAAGTGTCCCTCCCCACTCTTTGCCTGCCCACGTAGGGCTCCACCCACTGACCTCAGAAGTGCAGCAGGTTATTTCTGAAAGTCACCAAAGGGTAAAGAAGGCGGTTCCCATCATCCCACAGCTACAGTCACTGTCCTGCCCCTGCTCCTGAAGACGCAGTAAGAAGTTCCCTTGCTTCATCTTCTGGTGGAGCCCATCAAGGGAAGGATGCTGAGATGCTCCAAGACATCAGGCTGGGAGTTGGCACTGGGTCCCCCTGAGTGCCACATCTTCTTAAGATCCCCCTCCATTCTCCTTATATGATGAGAGGCTTCACTTCAGCCCAGGAGATACAAGGCAAACAGGACATGATCTGGGTCCTGAACAGGCTCTCACATGATCAGGGCTTCTGCTCCTAGATTCTGCGCGAGAGCTCCTTTATAGCAATGGACCTTACTTTGCCTTAATGTTGGCCTGTGGACCCCGTGCTCAGCAAGAAGGTCTGGACTCAAAAACAGCTCTAAATGCTAGCTTACTAGCTGTGTACAAGTCGTCCTCTCTAGGGCTCAGTTTTTCATGTAAAATAAGAGTAACAATATTACCATATGGCTTTGTTGTGAAAGGTAAGTGAGATATAAACATCGAAGTTATCTGTACAACATAAAAATCTCCCGCTCAGGCTGCTATTAAACACTTACCCAATCCTACCTCTCCTTCTTCAGCCTTTATGGGGATATTCACCAATCTTATGGCTTCTGAAAAAGTTTAAGCACTAGTAGTTATTAAAGGAAAATAAATTAAAAGGTCCCGGATGGGAGCAACACCCATTCCATTGACTTTGCACAGCTGACACCCAGAGAAGGGACCTGATATCAGCATTGACCCTGCCTCAGATATCTCTGACCTTAGTGGAAGGACCCAGGTGGCAGCACCTGAGTGGACCCACTGGCTCTTGGTAGGAACTCCCAGCCCATCTCAAGGTCTCACCCTGTCCCCAAGGAGAGGTCTAGAAACTTACTACCTCACATGGCCAATAGGTGCCTCTGCCAAAGTACAAGAATGTGAATTCCTAGGAAACTGGGGATTCAACATGGCAACTGACACTCAGAAATATTGAGGATGCTGGGGAGATAGCTCAGTAGAATAAGCACCTGCCTGGCAAGCACAAGGGCCTGAATTCAATCCCTGGCACCACAAAAAAAAAAAAAAAAATCATTTGGGCCAGCCAAATAGCTCAGCAGATTAAAGTGCCTGCAAGCAGGTGCAGGGGCCGGGGGTTCAATCCCTGGACCTGCCATGCTGGCCCCACCCCTGGGGTGCACTGAGATGGCATTTGAGACTGGGCATGGTGGCACGTGCCTGTAATCTCAGCTCTTGGGAGGTTGTAAACAGATGGATCACTGTAAGTCTGATACAGCAGTGAGACTCTGCACACCCTTTAGACCCTTCCCTAAAATTAAAAAAGAAAGAAAGAAAGAAAGAAAGAAAAGAAAAGAAAAGAAAAGAAAAGAAAAAGCAAGCAAGAAAGAAAAAGAAACAAATATTGAGGAATACTAAAAAAAAAAAAAATTCCTTCACTGCAGAAATTTTCTGGGAAGAATGGGCTTTCCTGTTTCAAATCCTGTGATCACTCTGTGTGTGCTTGTGTGTGTGTGTGTGTGTGTGTGTGTGTGTGTGTGTATCCTTGTGTGCATTTCCCAGGGAATTGGTTTTGTTGGGGGGGGGAGGGTTAGTCAGTTACAGTTCTGAGGTTGTAACAGAATCCTAGCAGAGTCACCATGTCAAGTAGAAGGCATTGATCCCTCATCATATGTGGAGACTAGAGGAAGGGGGGCCAGGAAGACTGTGGCACCCAAGGGTACCCAGTGACAGCTCTCAGCCTGATGTCTTGGGGCATCTCAGCATCCTTCCCATGATGGGCTCCACCAGAATATGCAGCAAAGAAACTTAGTGAATCTCCGGGAGCAAGTGCAGCTCAGTGACAGTGGCTGTGGGCAGATGGGAACCTCCCTCCCTATCCCTTGGGGATTGTCAGGTTTATTTAATTTTCGTCTCCTTCCCCTACCTCCCTATACTCAGCCTCTTAGAATCCCAATCCATTGGCCTATAACTCCAGCTGTATTCTATGTATCTGTTCAGTGGCTATATCCACTATCATTCTTGCCCTTTCCAACTTGGAGAGAGCCTTCCCTCTCCACGGATGAAGAGGTTGAGAATGGATGGAAATAACTTCCATATTCAAATACTTGTGACCACTTTTTCATGGAGTCAACTAACTAGGAAGGTCTCTACTGTGAGGGCCCAAACAGCTGGCTCAAAGCACACAGTTTAACATCCTCATAGGCACAACTTGTGTCTCGTACCTAGGCAGATCCCAGCTCCTCTTCAAAAACTCCCACTGGGTTTTCCTCCTGTTTGTTTGCATTTTGACAAAGCTTGAATCCTCAATGACAATTCTGGTGATAGAAAATTCTCTCTAATATATTTTTTTATGAGCTGAATATATTTATTGAGGGAAAGAAAGCTCCTGTCTAAGAGAGGGACAAGGGGGGGCTCCAGCGGGTTGTTCCTGGGAATCTGTTTCTTCTAGGGACTTTTATAGTGTAAAACCATGTGAGGCTAAGGTGGAGAAAGGGGGAACTAGCTTAGGTGGAAGTGGGGTGGGACAAAACTATGTTCAACCAATGGGATTACAAGCACCATTGCTGAGGTAAAATTTATTAAGTCTAGGACCAAAGGGGGAAGGGAGTAGCAAGGGGGCATGAATAAAAAACAGGGCTTTATCTGGTAGCCATCAGATAAGGATTTTTTTTCTGGCTTTCTAATATTTTCTTGACTTTGATTTTAAAATAATACACATTTACTAGTGAAAATATGTAACACAGAGATATGAAAAACAACACACAGTAGTCACACATTAACCTACTCACCTGAGGCAGTTGTTAATAACTGGCACATCTCTGGGCCTCTTGTTTAAGAACTCATGGATGATTTAACAGAATTAGACCAACCCATTTATGCTCTTTTCCAAAGCCTTTTTCTTTTTTCCTCTTTTCTACTTAATACATCAGAGCCATGTTACTCTGCCCGCTTAATGATACGCTTCCCGCCGCGCATCTGCTCGTGTCCATAGCACTTGGTGTCTTCTCCAGCAGCTTCTGCATCCAGTCCTCTGTGCTGACTGCAGCTTCGGGTTGGGAAGCGACGACACATGCTTGGGACTATGTAAAGGCTCACCAGTCACCCAGAAAGCCCCGTATGTGGAGCTGTCCCCAGTTCTAAAAGTGGGAATATGCTCACAGAAGGAACAATGTCAGCACAAAAATGTAAAATAGCATCATGTCAAAAAACAAAACAAAACAAAAAAAACCTTAAGAAATCCACCTGGGGGTCCAGGGAGATGGCTCAGTAGAATAAGTGCTTGTCTGGCAAGGGCAAGGGCCTGAGTTCAGTCCCTGGTTCCACCAAAAAAAAAAAAAAAAGAAAGAAAAAGAAAAGAAAAAAAAGAATAAAAGAAAAGAAAAGAAAAGAAAAAGAAAAAGAAAATAAATCCACCCAGGGCCTTAGCTGAGGCACTTGCCCACTTGATCCATTCTTTGCTTGCTATAATTGCTCAGACTTTGGAATGCAATTCACTTAATTAAACTATATTTCTGGCAGTTTTAGGTTCACAGTTATTTCAGTCAGTTTTCCCATCTTACATATAGGAGAGAGCTTAATTGGGCTCAGGGTTTCAGAGGTTCAGTACATGGTTAGCCAGCGCCAGGGCGGGACATCATGGCTGAGGGTGTGGGAGAGCAAGGCTGCTCTCTTCCTGGCAGCTGGGAAGCAGAGTTCAGGGGGTGATCCCTAGAGGAAAAAGGCCAGTGCCCAGCTACCGTCCCCAAAGCCGAGCTCCCAAGACCCACCCAGACACCCCCACAAGTGTGTTACACTAATCCACTTGTTCTGAAGCCAGTCAGGTTGACAATCAAGCAAAGCTGTCACAACAGCAAAACAGCACCAAAGAAAGTTGCCACATACTGCTTCCCTGGCCTATTCTCCATCTCTCCTTCCCCATCAACATCTGGAGCCCCAGTGATACATTGTGTGCAGTCCCCACAGTTCCATCAACCAATATTGTCATCACCATCCACAAAAGCCCATGGTGGCTTATGAGTACATTGGAATTTATTCTTAGTGCTGTGCTGAGAGAGAGAGAGAGAGAGAGAGAGAGAGAGAGAGAGAGAGAGAGATGCTATAGTTTGAATATTTTTGTCCCCTCCAAAATTCATATGCTGGACACCTAGTTAGCAGTATTGGACAGGTAGGTGTTTCCCTCCTATTAAGGGAGGTGTTTCTTAATAGATTAATGTCTTTATAAAAAGGGCTTTTCTGAGAATGAGTTTGCTTTCTTCTGTCCTCCTGCCATGTGAGAGCACAGCATCCATTGTCTCCTGCCATCTGACCTTCTGCTATGAAAAGAACACACCCCCTTACCCCCCCTCACCCCCTACAGCGAGAGGCCCTGATCAGATACCAGATGCTAGTGCTTCAATCTTGGTTGGGCTTTCCAGGCTCCTCTACTGTGAGAAACAAATTTCTGTTTTTCATAAATTACCCAGCCTCAGGTATTCTGTCTTCGTAGCATGAAATGGATGGAGACAACTGGTGTCCTGCACATTTTACAGTGTGCTATGTGAGATAATTTCAAAGCTCTAAGAATCCACTCTGCTCTGGCTAGTTATCCTTCTCTCTCCTTGAACCCCTGGTGACCACTTCTCTTTCACTGGCTCTGTAACTTTGCCTTCTCCAAATGTCATGTTATTAGAAGCATCCAGTATGTGGCATTTCAGATTGGCTTATTTCACTTACTAATATGAATTTAAGTTTCCTCCATGGCTTTTCATTGCTTAATAGCTCACTTATTTACAGCACCAATGTTCCATGTGTGAATGTGTCCGTCTACCCAGTTACCTATTAAAGGCCATTTTCATTGTTTCCAATTTTGTGCATTTATGAATGAGGCTGCTATTAGACATCCATGCACAGGATTTTCTTGTGGACATACATTTTCAACTTCTTTGAGTAAATACTAGGGAGACTATTGCTGGATTATATGGTAAGAATAGGTTCAGTTTTCTAAGGAACCACCAAATGCCTTCCAGGGTGTCTGCTATGCATTCCCACCAGCGAGAGCCCTCTTCTTTCTCTCCACATCCTTATCAGTATTTGGTGTTCCCAGTGTTTTGGATTTTTTAAAGCTAAAATGTCTTTCTGAGTTTGAATTGCCTAAGGATGAATATGTAAATATTAATCTAAATTTTAGTGTCTTTCACTAGTCTTAAGCAAATGTCTACGAAGTGCTGGGAAGCACACAACCTGTAGGTAATTAGTAACCATTTGCTGGTTGTTTGACTTTCAGTGGCCTGGCTCTACCTGCTTTGGAGAACCATAGGGGGTATATTTAGGGAAATTTGGATCACACATAGACATATGCGTCATCTTAGTTTCTTTTCTCTCATTGCTGAGACCAAATACACGACACACAAAGTTACAGGAAGGAAGGTTTATTTTGCTCACTGTTTGGAGAAGTTTCAGCCCATAGTCAGCTGGATCCAAGGCAAAGTGGCTTGGCAGAGGGCTACCACAGAGGAGAACAGTTTGTGGTACCCACAAGATAACAAAAGCAACAGGGGGCATAACAGTGTGTTTTTGGCCCTCATATCTTATCCAACCTGCTGGGATTAGGGCGGTGCCAAACCAATCAGTGACAGATTTGTAATCACTCATCCTTAATTCCAGCATCACACACTCTAGATTCAGCCACTTCTGAAAAAGCCCTATGGCTACATGTGGCTTTGGGGGGGATGTCTAGACAAAAACTACAACATGCGTGCACATACATGTATGTACACAAATACAGGCACTCGTTGCCTCCAGCTCAGGACACTACTTATTAAATCCTTGGAGATGAATTTACCCCCCCCCTTCTTGTACTTCCACTGTGCTCTATATTTATTCTGTACTATTTGCCTGGTACCAAGTGGGCAGTAACTCATGGTTGCTGAATAAAGCTGATGGAGAGGTCCAGAGTTTGCTAGTAATGAACCAGGGGCTGGCCAGATAGCTCAGCAGACTAAAGTGCTTGCGTAGGCAGGCGCAGGGACTGGGGTTCGATCTCTAGTGTGCTGTGCCAGCCCTGCCCCCAGGGCACGCTGAGATGTGACTGAGACTGAGCCTGGTGGGGTGTGCCTGTAATCCTGGCACTTGGGAGGCTGAAAACTGAAAGGATCACTGTGAGTCCAGTCTCCCTGTTGGCCCTGTACTAAATACATTAAAAACAAAAACAAAAACCATGTAACATTCCTGGGTTCATTGTTCAGTCATTATTGTCCCTGCTTCACCTAAGCAGAAATCACTACAGATTTTCCCTCATGAGCCCAAACCCACAACGAAATGTGGAGCCAGGAGAGCGCAGGCCCAGCGAGTGAGTGAGAGGACCCAGGCCACGGGATCCTGAATAGACCCAGAG
>NW_004524641.1:2681713-2682512 GCF_000260255.1 Octodon degus | reverse complement strand
CTTGCCTATATCTTGTAATATGAGGAACTACTTTGGCAATAACAATACACAATGTAATAACCATTGTTACTCTCCTAAAATCTTGTTTTGAGATTTGGTACCACTGTTTTTATTTTTTTTCTTTTTTTAAAATAAAAATAACTGATGTCAATTAAAAAAAATAAAGATAACAAAAAAATGTGGAGCCAGTACTCCCCAACCTCCACCTCCTGGGTATTGTCAAAAACACATCACACATTGTAGCAATCATATGGCCAAAACTTTATGGCACCCATAAATTGGAAACTACTGCTTCTGACAGTTATGGGCCCATGTCAACACCAGATCGTTGACGTTTCTGGAACGTGTTCACAAAAGTGCCACCCCAGCCTTGGAAGCTGTTGACATCAGAAGCTGTAAGTTAATTAGATGTGGCCCCAGAGCATTGTGGGTCTGGACATCCAGGAGATTTTTTTTCCCGCTTGAATTCTTCTCTTTGATTCAGACAGGGTAAGGGCTCTTGGCTGCCAACTTCGGCAGATAAGAATGGCAGTTTAGAGGAAAGTGTCTAAATTTCTGGGCAGATGATGATATCTGAGAATCATTTCCCTTCCTCCCTTTTGGTAGATGACAGTAGATGGTGGTGGCCATGAAGTCTGCTGGGAGGGAAAGATTACTCACAAGCTGTGCATTCTGAGTGGCTTTTGTCAATGCCACTGCTACCCTTTGGGCATGACCTTGCTAGGAATTACCCTGTGACTCTATTCTAGTGGAACTGCAAGCTGTGGACTGCTTGCCAGTGTGTGTGTGTGTGTGTGTG
>NW_004524641.1:2642685-2677514 GCF_000260255.1 Octodon degus | reverse complement strand
TGTATGCCAGGCCTGAGCTGTGCCTGGAGGGGGCAAGGTGAAGTAGGAGGAAGAGGAAGCTCTTTGCACACACTCACGGGACCTGGGCTAGGACTGGGTCTGGGGCCTCAGGGACGGGGCAAAAATTCCTACTCGGCGGGCGGGGTGGGGGAGGCACTGCAGAGTGGTGGGCGTCGGCCCAAGGGGCTGGGAGAGGGTCCGGCCCACTCTGCGCCTGCGCTGGGACTGGTCCCGCCGGCACAGGGTAGCAGGAAGCTCTCCGCACACTCACCGGACCTGGGCTAGGACTGGGTCTCGTCACTTAACTTTTATGGAAAAACAGACCCTCCCTCTGTGTAAGTATGCTCCAGAGTACCCATGAAATTTCTATCTGGATGAGTCAAAAAAGGAAAAAGAATCTGACTACTTCTATCATGTTCTGAGGGAAATAGACACCTTGTGAAAATTAAAGACTTGAGTCTCTTTTCCCACTGCATGTGCCTTACGCTGAGTGCTTCAGCTGTGAGTGCTTCAGCTAACAGGAGCCAAGATGACAGGGGAAAGAGGGCATTCTGGGAAGTGGAAAATGAGGTCAAGGAGGTCAGGGAAGGCCCACAGGGTTGTGTGCTGCCAACTAACTTCCCTATTTCTGTCAGAATTCACACAATTCTAGGTGTTGAACTCTGAGGAGGAGACAGTAACTATCTCTGCCTTCAGGTAGTTTACATTCTAGCAGTGGGAAAGACACCTCACACCCCCAAAGCCACTTACATAACAAATGGCAGCAAGCCGGTGACTGTGAGTACCACAGGAGCTGTGAGGAAGGCAGGAAAAACTGCTGAGGTAAGAAAAGCTACAAGAGAGGAGAGAGCCTCGACTGTGACTGGGACGAGTGTTGCTCCACTGAGCCGCATCTTCTAGGCCAGGGAATAGTGGGAACAAAGGCGAGAAAGTGGGAAGGAGAAGATGTGCTCAGGTTGGGAAAGCTAGTATTGGGAGACAGAGCACACAAGGCTGAAAATCGTCCAGGAGCAGAGCTTCCAGCCCCTTCACTGAGGGGACTACCTACAGGCCAATTACAATCGACAATTGTCCAACATTGACAATTGTGGAAAGGTAACTTAAGATGACAAAAGAGTTTTAAAACCGAATTGGTCACTTTCCCATCAGTGGGACAAAACACACAGTGCCTACGATTTAAAGACAAGGTTTATTTGACTCGAAGTTTCCAGCGGGGTCAGTCCAAAGTTGCCTGGATCCAAGTCAGAAAAGGTATAAGGCGAGGGCCTGACAGGGGAAAGCTATTCATTCCAGGCTAGCCAGGAAGCAGAAAGAGAAGGGAAAAGCCGGAGACAAGAATATACCTTTCCGGATCATGCCTCAAGGGACCCACCTCCATCAGGTCCCACACTGAACAGCACATCCGGGTACTTAGTTCATCGATGGCCAGATCCAGGGAATAGTACTGCGCTTGCAGGATCCAACTTCTGAGCACAGAACATTTTAGGAGAGTGAATCTAAACCATAACAAAAACCTTAGATCATGTTCTGTCGATCTGTGCAGGATTTGGGTAAGACTTTAGGCAGACATGCAGAAGAACTGCAGAAAGGGGTGCTTTATGGCACCTAATTTAAAAATAAATACTCGAGTCCAAGCATGAGGTATCAGGGACTCCGGGAAGTTACAACTCAGCGGTAGAGTGGGGAGGGATGGTGGTCAGCGTGAGAGGTAGTGAGGTTCTGAAGAACAGGCTCATTCAGAAGTCGGAGAACTTCCTGGAGGCTCCCTCCCCAGTCTAAGGCAAGTGAGCAGCTGGGCCCTCCAGAGGTGGATGCCTCCCTGTCTTTTTAAAGACATAAATAAATATTTCATTTATTTATTGACTTGGTACAGGGTCTCGTTATGAAGCTCAGATTCACAGTGTTCTTCCTGTCTCCACTTCTCCAGCACTGGGGCACCACCAAGCCCAGTTTCAGTGGCAGACATGGCAAGCCCGGGGTTCTGGCACTGGCATGACATGCGGTACTAGGGATCGAACCTGAGTCCTTTCTCTTGCCAGGCAGGTGCTTACACCAGTGAGCTATCTCACCAGCCAGGTATCTCTCTGTCTTAACCTCCTGCCTGCAACCACAAGCATTTCACAGTCAGTCCATGTGGATATTTCAACATTTTCTCCTCACCCGCAAACGCATCCCACAAAATAACTGTGCTTTCATGAAAGCTGATTTTTTAACTTACTTATTTGCCTACTCAAAATAATTATAGTGCATATAATTTGTGCTCCAGCCTCTGCCAGGCCTTGGTAGAGGTAAATCACACCCTGTACCTACCCCCAAGAAGCTTCCAGTTCAGTACCTGCTGAACTTCTAAACGCACTGTGAGTAAGAAGGGGCTGTAGTCTACAGAAGGCAGCGGGCACTGCACGGAGACACCAGGGACCTGAGGTGTGAGGCTGTGAGCAGCTTAAGAGGTAGCTAGAGCTGAGGTTTTTTTTTTTTTTTTTTTTTTTTTTTTCTGGAACCCGGGGTTGAACTCAGGTCCTTGCGCTTGCCAGGGAAGCACTTATTCCACTGAGCCATCTCCCCGGACCCTGAGTTTTGGTTTTGAAGGTTTCACCAAGTGGACAGAGGAAGCTGGAAGAGAATGCACCACTGAGACCAGCTACACAAACTCCCAGAGGAGAGGAAATTGAGGTGGGCTCTAACATGGGCTCTGTGCCCCCATGCTGTGGCGTAGTGCCCTATGATGTGGACAGCCAATGGTGCTGGAGTGGGCAGATGGCCCTGGCCTGATTTGCTCTGGACTTACATTAAGGCATGTGAGGCAGAGTGAAGACTATTGAGATTCATTCCACAACAAAAGACTTTAAAGAGATGTCATGGCTTTCTTCTGGACTCTTCCAGGATATGCCTGCTGTCTTGGTCCACTTGGGCCACCATAGTGAAATGCCACTGACTGAATGGCTTAAACAACATAAATTTATTTTCTCACAGTTCTAGGAGTTATGTCAGGTCAAGGTCTAAGAGGGGCAATTTTGGTATGGACTCTTTCTGGTCTACAGCTGGCCATTGTCTTTCTGTGACTTCACATGGAAGAAAGAGAGAATTCTGTTGTCTCTTCCATCTTATGGCTCCTTTGGGCATATGAGAGTAGAGTTCCATCCTAGCGATGTCACTGAACCGTTAGTCTCTCCCTATAGACCTTATCTGCAAACATAGTCACAGAGCAGGTTACTGTATCAGTATGTGAATTTGAGGGTAGTCCTTTGCACTGAGTCCAGGCACTAGGCGACACATTTTTGTCCTGATTTTTGGCTGCCTCTGGTAAGCACTAATAGTGCTGTCATGAAACTTCATACATATTTCAGCTACTTCTCTCATCATTGAGGTCCCATACCTGACACCCATAACTTAACGGAGGAGAAGTTTATTCCCTCTCATAGTTCAGTCCGTAGTCACTTAGTTCCATTGCGGAGACAGCATGGCAGACGGTCACAGCCACAGATGAGGGGCTGCTCACATAATGACAGCCAGGGAGCAGAGAGAGAAGGGAAGAGCGAGGAGGGACATACATGCCTCCAGGTCACAACCCTAGTGACCCATTCCCAACCAGTGGCCCCAAGACTCAGTCACCTGAGAGTCACACCTCTGAACATACAGGGCTTTTGGGGGACATTTTTATCTAAACCACAACAAAGAGGAAGTTGTGAAGAATGGAGACTCATGGGAAAGCCAGCATCAAAACAGGTCCTGCTTGTGTGCTGAGAATTGCCCACCCCTGTGTAGCTAGATGCCTCTGATGGGAGTGGCTTATCAGATTTTGGTTTCTAACAGATCCTTTGGCTGTAGTGTGTGGGGGACTGGAGGGAAAAACCAGAAAGCAGGGAGAATTACTTAGAGACTCTGGCCCTCAGAGGGTGAAAAGTTGGAGCCTGAGAGAGAGTTGTTTACAAATGAAAGGTATTCAGGTAGTAAAACTGAAGCAGTTAGCTCCTGACTTGATTTGTGAGAAAGGCGGGAAGGTGATGGAGGCACCTGGGAGATGCCAAAGTCGTCAGCATGGATGAAAGCTATTATTCCTTTAGTTGGGTTTTCAAGGAAGCAGACAGCAGCTCTACCCCACCCCCGTTCAGGGTTCATCCAATTTAGAAACTATAGTCATGTCCTCTTCCATTTTTGACTTCTTCAAATCTTCCACCATTTTTTACCCAGTTGTTTGTAAGTCAAAGTAAACATGGGCATGAAGAAAAAGGGTTTTTCTAATGAGGTGTGGACGCCTGCATTTCTGACCCCTAGCTGTTACCCAACTCTCCTCTGTGGTAGCTCCGATTTTTTTTTTTTTTGTGGGAAGGCTGAGCCCTCTGCTGGGCTCTATGAAAGCTCAATGGGTCTGTCAATCCAATTAGGCCAATCTGATTGGTGTTTGGGGGGGTCAGCTGATGCAAACGCAGCTGTTCAGCTTTGCAGGGGTCTTGAGCCACTTGATACTGGGAAAGAAAATGTTCCAGTGGGATTCATTTGTATTATGTGCCCTGTTACCCTGAACTCAAGGTCTTTCCTTCTGCCCTGGCACTCAGGGCACTGAATAAAATATTCACCTTTATGATTTGTGAGCTACCTGTATTCTTTTAGTAAATGCCATTTTTTCTTAACACTTTCTGTTACTTGCCTTTAAGGAGTCCTAACTAATGCCCAAAGTGACGGCAGGAAAGGACTCATCTCCTGTGCTGTCTGTTGGGTCCGTGTTGGGCTGCAAAGGAAACCACATACCACTGCTGCCACCCCTGCTGCCCCTGTCCCATGCAAATCCTTTGCTCCTTTCTGGCAGGAAGATATGCTATGTCCCTGTTATGGCCTGGGTTCAAATGTCCCCCCAAACCCTTATGCACTCATAGGTGGGGCTTTCTCAGGGGCGGCTGGGTCTAGAATGTGTGATGCTGGGATTGATGCATCATGCAGTGATAGGCCCAAGAGCTCCAGGATTAATGGTGTGGGTGCCTACCTAGGTAGGCAACCTGGGTAAAGGGATAGAAGCATCGTGGTTATCCCTCGCTTGTTCTTACCTGCCTGCTTGCCGTAGACTATTTCTCCCTCTGCTACACCACCCTGCCTTAGAGCAGCCAAATATGAACTAAAGCTTCTACAAATTGTGAACCAAATAATTTTTTTTCTCTTTTTAACTTTGGGTGTTGGGTATTCTGACACAACAATGAGAGAAAAGTAACTGAGACAGTCCCCTTTCAAACTGTCTTTCCCTCCACCCCAGGCTTCTCTGATAATGCTTGTGGGAATTGCGTTAGCTGCCTTGGTAGCTGCCAGACTGTAAACAGGGAGGTGCCAGTCCCAAGAGAATCTCCCAGCGAGGGCATACAGGGGCCAGCAGCGACGAGAAACGAAATGGAGTGTCGTAAAGGGAGAGAATGACAGATGGAAGCAGCCCCAGGTGAGCTTTCTCCACATGTTTTTAGAGGTACTGTTTCCTAGCTTCTGCTGCCAAAATGTGCTGAAATGCCAGGCCTGGGTGCCAGGACAGGCTGGACAGCCATCCAGCTTGTGTTGCTGCTGCCAGGAGAACACAAAAGCAGCCTCCAGGAGCAGTTTGCCTGATAGCTCAGTGAGTTTTCATTTTTGCCAAATTGATGTGGACTTCAAAGTAATCTTCTAGACCTCAGGCCCAGGCGGCAGGCCCAGAGAGGCAGACCCAGATGGAGCCCGAGCTGGCCTCTGGCAGTGGTCTGGGCAGCTTTAACAAATGGGCCTCTTTAGTGCATGTAGATAAGTCTGTAGCAACCTATTATCAGCATTACCAACTGTCTTTGGGAGCTCCTATGCTAGGTTTAGTCTGCACAGCAATCCCGTAGAGTAGGTAGTGCCCTTCCTGTTCACTGACTGTGAGAGGGAGGCTCAGAGAAGCCAAGGTGTTGACCAAAGCCGTAAGTGCATCAAGTGGAGTCAGGGTATGTGCTCCCATATGTCCAGTTCCACAGTGGAAAAGTGATGAGTTCAATAAGCAGCATTTCTACAGATCTCAGCTGATTAAAGAAAGAATCTTCTAGACACCAGTTTTCTTTACCCCTCGGGGACTTTGCAACAGATGGAACTTGGCTGGGTGTGGTGGTATGCAAGTATAATCCCAGCACTGAGGGAGGCTGAAGCAGGATTGCAAGTTGGAGCCCAGCATGGGCAATTTAGCAAGAGCCTATCTCAAAATAAAAAATAAAAAGGGCTGGGCAGGTACCTTAGTGGCAGGACATCCCTGGGTTCAACCCCTAGTGCCAGGAGAAAGAAAGAAAGAATGGGTAAAATGCTGTGGTCTGTGTGACATGGGCTTATAGCGCTAGGCAGCTTGGGAGACCCCTGGAACAGTGACACATGGCCATGCCCACGGGGAGCAGATCTGCATGCCCAGCTGCAGGGCCAGGGAGATGTCACATAGAGTCCATGCAGGGTAGAGGAGACCAACTACGGGAAAAGCTTGTGGTGAAGAGACTGAAATTTGTGCGAGCGAGGCCGCCTGCCTGCAACCATGGAGGCAGGCCAACAATGAGATTTCCAGAGCCCCTTGCATTGAGGCTGCAGCCGCCGATCAGTGCTCCTGCTGGCTCGGTGACTCCTGCCCTGGTGTATCCCAGATGGAGGGCTCAGAGTCAGGCCTTTGTCTGGCAGTTCGATGCCCTGGAGCTCCTGCCTCAGTCAAGAGTGTGGTCAGACTTGGTTCCTTTGCACTGACCAGTGTGGAAAGTTTCTATACTTCAACCTAGATGAGAACAGACACTGCGCTGTGCTCTAGCAGTCCAGGTTCTTGCTAAGGTAATTATTTATTTTTTTGGTGGTACCAGGGATTGATCTCAGGACTTTGCGCTTGCCAGGCAGGCACCTATTCCACTGAGCTATCTCCCTGCCCTTGCTAAGGTAATTGTTAGGTCTAGTTTGATAGTTTTGGAGTATTTGTGATTGATATGCAAAGAACTGAATTAATAGGGTTTTAATCTTGGTTTTTCCTTAATTAAGACTGGGCCTATTTGAACATGACTTAAAAAAATTTTTTAGCCTTCATGAGGCTGTGTATGACTAGGATTATAATGTATCTCAGGATCATTTCTTTCTTTTTTTTTTTTTTCAAAGTTACATGATCATTTCAATGAAATAGTAAGACTATAGAGGTGTGATCAGGCTGTCAAAGATGTAATGGAATCTGCTCCTCCGCTTTGCCAGTCTTGTCTGCTCAGGATCTCTGGTGAGGAAAGAGGGGTCGGTGGTCACAAATGCTCTGACCTGAAGGATGAGGGGAGGCTTGATTCAAAAGCCAGAAGGTGACACTAATTAGCAAAGATCCACAGTAACATCCAGCCTGGTGGGCACATATGAAGGCAAACTGTACATCTTATCCATTGACTCACTTATAATTCACTTATTTCATTAAAACTGTTTACTAATACATGTATAATATGTAATCAATGGATAAGCCAATGTGCAGAAAAGTATCTATGAACTCAGTTTCTTCTGTATGTGCTCATAGCCTCCGTATACACTACAGGCAAGGGCACGTTTCTGAAGGACAAGGAGGGGCCCACCAGCATCTGCTCTTGGAGGGAAGTGGCGTGGGCGGCAATGCAGGAAGGACTTATTTGCTCATCACTTCATATTTTTCCGTAGTCTTGGAGTTTTGCTAAAGAGCTCAAAGTCTGAAGTAGCTGGTCTATTTGTCTGAGTAAAAATGTCAGTGATTTGCACAATGACATTCACTGTAGTATTTTCTTAAAGGTTTTACAAGGAGCACTGTGAAGCGGAAGTCCTCTACTAAAGGAACATATTTGACAATTTGGCTAATTCACAGGATGGTCGGGTATGCTTAAATCTGAAGAAACAACAAAGGGACACAATGAGCGTGTGCTAACCATTTGATTTTCCTTATCAGTGGCCAGCAGCCTAAAAACAGCGCATCTGGATGCTTTGCAGTGCTAGAAACCTCCTCTCCGGGACGTCTGCCAGCTGCCATTAGCCAGACAGGTGTGGCAACCTGGTCCCATCTATCTTCCCCATGCTGTCCTTATCCTGAAAGAAAAAAGAAAAAGACCTTATACAACAAAATGGGATGTACAAGTTTTCCTGGATCTCAGTGTACAGTTCCCTTGACTTTGTTGAGAAGTTTGTCTCAGACTTTTTCTTGTTAAATAAAAATTCCTAGAGGCTGTTGTTTTGAATCAACAGATCAGGCTACAAATCAAAATAGGATTGCTCTCTCTGTAGTTCCTCATCTCCCAGGTGAGGATGAGAACACTACTTGACCTTGGGAGAAGTCAGGATTAGAGAAATAGCAGATTTCCCAAATAGCCAAGTTCTAAATGGCATGAAAATGCAGGGCCCCCAGATGTCACCTTCACACCAAAAAGGGAACTTGAAGTGATTATACTGAGCTAATGTGATTTGTTTATTTTGGAGGGTGGGTGGTGTAAGCCCAGTTCCAGGAACAAATGTATGTGCCCAGCTGTGTGGCCAGTGGACAGTTACTTTTCTGTTAATAGAAACAATATTTTTTTGAAATTTTCAAGTTATTTTTCTGTTGTTCTACCTTCCTGTCACAATCTTACCAAAAAAATGTGAGTTTGAAACCACCCATCTTTCTACTTTTCCTTTCTCCTCTCTTCAGCTTTTTTTAAAAAGTATAAAGCAGCCTCCTTTGCCTAGCTCATCAGAATGTTTACTATGTTTTATGGAATAAAGTATTGCTCAACTGTAGAATTTAAAACAAAGCCAAGTAAAATCTTTCTTCTTTCTTTCTTTCTTTCTTTCTTTCTTTCTTTCTTTCTTTCTTTCTTCTTTCTTTCTTTCTTTTTCTTTCTCTTTCTTCTCTCTCTCTCTCTCTCTCTCTCTCTCTCTCTCTCTCTCTCTCTCTCTCTCTCTCTTTCTTCTGTATTTAGGACAGGATCACAGGGTCTAGAGGGTCTCACTACACAGATCGTACTCATAGTGATCCTCCTGTTTTCAGCCTCCCCAGCACCTGGACTCAGTTGCCAGCTCAGCATGCCCCAGGGGCAGGGCCCATGCTGCATGCGGAACTGGGAATCAAATCCTGGTCCCTGTGCTTGCCAAAGCAGGAGCTTAGCCCACTGAGCCCTTTTTTGCTGGTCCTAGAGCTTTAAATTAAGTCACTGTAATTCTGTCCTCTTGATGTCATCAAGTACCTGGGCCCATAGAGGCACGTCACTTTCTTTGGAAGAGGTGGGTAATTTCCTGTAGATGCCTTACGTACTCCAGCTGCCCCCATTCCCTTCTCCTCAGAGCAAAATGTATGTCCAACCACATGGCAATTGTTATGGTTCAGCTCTAAAACCTCCCCTATGTGTTTGGAAGGTGACTGGATCATGGAGAGGCTGTGTCATTTGTGGAGTCACCTGCTGCTGAGTGCAGCTGACCGCCCTGTTCGCTGGGGGGCCTGGCTGAAGGAGCTCACTGGAGGGGAGACCTGCAAGGGTGTGCTCTTGCCTCTGGCTCTTCCCTTTTTTCTCTGCTTCTTGACTGTCATGGGTTGGAGCTGTTTCCTCCTCCATACCTTCCTGCCATCCCGTTTCTGCCATGGAGCCTGCCAACCAGGTACTGAAACCGTGAGCCTGTAAGTCGTGGGTGTTAGGTGCTGTGTCCAAGACACCAGGAAAGTGACAATTGGAGTGCGGATGCCTGGAGATAAATGCAAACTCACAAGGACTCTCCAGTCAAGAGCTGGAATACCAGCTTGGCCAGAAGGGGTGGGGTGAGGCCCATTTGACTCAGACTGGCCATTATGGGACCTACAGTGACTTAATCACTTTCCTCTGAGTCTGTTTCTTCATCTGTAAAAAAGGAGGTAAAATACTTACCTTCAAGATTATTGAAAAAGTTGGAGGTAATAAATAACTCCCTAGTGATATGATCAATCCTTCAGTCATGCATCACACCCCGCATGTTGACTGTGTGCCAAGTACTATGCCGACCGTCAAGACAGGTTTCAAACACACGATGTGGTCCTTACTCCTGCAGGAACTCGAAATCTAGAGAAGTGAAAATTGTAACAAATATATTAAAGTAGGTGATGAATGCAATAATAAAATACAAACCAACTTCATTGGTATTACAAAAATAGGTGTGAAATTCCAAATTCAGAAATTACTATAGGAGGTAGAGTTTTGATAAGTAAGGTTATTTCTTTCTGAAAGCTGATTTACTTCACTTATTCACTCATGTATTAAATGATCTGGATGCCTCATACGGGCCAGAAAACCTTTTTTCCATCCCCTGACTGAAATCAGCAGTACTTGTAGGTTGGTGACTGCAGCAGTCACCTCGCTGACTTTTCTCCTCCAACTTTACCCGCCACCATCCATTTTTCTGTCAACTGTTTTTGTTGCAAGTAATGGGCATTTGCATTTATACTGTATTCCAGATGTACACAAACTCTTTGTAAACGTCATCTAAGCTAGTCTTCACCTCAAGCAAACAAGTATGGAAATCACAGATGTGATTATTATACAGTGGGGCATTAGAAGTTAAGTGACTCTATAAAAGTCAAACTCAAATTTAAACTCACTGTTTCTGGGCCCAAGCCCAGTACTTCTTCCATATCTTCCAAGCAATGACACTAGACTCTTAAGTTTGTTATGGCTTCTTGTACTTCAATATAATTGACAACTTTCTTGGCTGTTAGAGCCCAGGAAAAGCATCTGTTTGACTAGAGATTTATGCTGCTCCAGTCACTCTTGCAAATGTAAGATTAATTAGCGAGCACACTGGAGTCTCTCCTTGGGTTAAGCTCCTTTCATTGGCATGGGGTGTCTTTCACAGGCCAGAAAGGGTCTGAGCAAAACTCCTGGCACACAGGGGCTTTCCTTGCTCATGCTCCAAGAGGTCTACCCATGAGGGGGCTGGCTGGGGTCTAGAAACACAAGTGTGTTGGCCCAGCTCTGGTGCAGAAGGGCTGCATGCAGAACCCCTGTTGCCCTGGAGTTAGAGTAACTGTCTTTTGAGTAGCATTTGCTTCTCCTTGTTTTATTCCATAGACTTCCTTCTGCATTCATTCATTCATTCATTCGTTCATTCGTTCATTCATTCATTCATTCATTCGTTCATTTGTTCATTCGTTCATTCATTTGTTCATTTGTTTATGCATCCACTAATGTAACATAGCTGAGATACTACAAAACCATGGGGAATGAAGGTAAGTGGAAGATACAGTCCTTGTCTCTTTTATCCTCACTGCAGTATACTGGTCTTATCAGTCCAGTGCCTGCTTCCTTGACTCTTCTGAGGAAAAACCTTGCTAACTGCCCTCCTGACCATGGAACCAAATGTGGCACCATATGACCAACAGCCAGGCTCACTGGGTCCTGGCTGGGCACCTCATCCAGTGAAATCAGCTAGTTGGCTGACCCACAATGTGGCCTGCCAGGAAAGTGTGAGCTACATCTGTCAGAGCTATGCTTAAGGAAATTTGAGTTGGAAAAGGCAGAGGAGAGGGGCAGTCTAGGGGCATAAAGTATGGCTGCCTGACTTGAGGTCAAGTGGGGTTATGTGGGCCAAAACCACGTACAAGCTCAAGTGACAGGGAAGAAGAGGCTGTGATTAAAGTGCAAAGGATACCGTAGTGAGAAAGTAAATAAAATCTTGCTTCACATATGATAAAAATCTTTTAGATCATACCTGGGTGGCCCTACATAATGTAGGTCTCGCCCACTTGCCAGCTCTACAGTCCCAACAAGCACTGTGGGGCCACTGGCATTCGAGTGCCAGCGTGCAATTATTGGGCAGTGAGGGATCCTTCGTGTCAAAAAACCTTGCTGTGAAATGTGCCTTCTCTGTCTGTCAACGCTTACTCAGCAATGCTCAGCATAGTGTCATCCCCAGGGTCCTCTCCTTGCATGACTGATGTCCCAGCCCCTGCTAGCCAAAGTAAGGAGCCCTTCTGCACATGAACCCATTAGCATGTGCCTTCACAGCACCGTCCTGTAGGGAATGGCTAAAGCTGGCAGCTGGTGACACGTGTGGGGGCAAGACAAGGCTAAAGTGCCTAAAGCAATCAAGCTGCCTCAGTCCTGCAAAAACATCTTGTATGAGATAATTCCAGTCAGTAGGCAGTAGGCAGCCCTTCGTACATGATAGTAATTTTGTCAAAAGTATAAATAAATGCCTGTATAGTGAATGTTGTGTTCCTCTTTTCCCACCCAGAAAGAGGCCTCCACGTGACCTCAGCTTTCATCTCTTGTCTTTATTTTCTAAATCCCCTCGCTATTTCCCCTGGGACCACTGAGAGCCATGTAGGTTGAGGCATTATCCTTTATCTTGCCTCACTTGTGAAGTTATTCATTGATCTCTGCAAATATTTTTTTTTTTTTCTTTTCCTACCAGCGATTGAGCTCTGGACCTTGCACTTGCCAGGCAGGTGCCGATGCCACTGAGCTATCTCCTCAGCCCTTCACAAGGATTCTTCACTCCACCTGTATTAAGTGCTGTGGAATAGGATACAGTTTTTGACGGAAGTTCTCTCCTTTGAAAGGAGCACACGTGACGTTGAGAAGAGGTAATTCAGTGTTCTCGGTGCTGAGGTCTTTGTCGTTGCTGGCTGCTCCTTGGCTTTCTTACTGAATAGTCACCTTTTTCTCAAGTCTAACTTTGTTTTTTTGTTTTGTTTTGTTTTGTTTTGTTTTGTTTTGTTTTGTTTTTTTTGCGAAACCGGGGATTGAACTCAGGCCCTTGTACTTGCAGACAAGCACTTATTCGACTGAGCCATCTCTCTGGCCCTTCCTTACTCTGGCTTTCTTACAATGCTGTAATTTTATTGTAGCCAAGGGCTGTGATTCTGTCTCCTCAGTAAATAGTTATTGAATGAAAAATGTGAAGAGACCAACATTGCTGAATTTTGCTGGAATAATAGGAATACTATTTTCAAAACACTTTCCAGTTGTTTCCCCAAAGTTGATTTCTTTCTTTCTTTTTTTTCCTGAAATCTTTCCAACATCATTTTCCAAAGGAAGGGGGAGCAAATGTCCCTTAGAGAAAGGGGAGGGATGGCTCTTTTTTAAGGAGGAAGGAGAAGTAGGAAACTTTTCTGGACAGGAATGACAAATAAAGGCAAAAGTTTAGACCTGAGTACTCTTAAGTCTTCTTCCTCTTGGAATTTAACCTGTGGGATGCTTTTGTGGGTAAAGTACTCAAATGGGTTCAGGGATATCTCAAAGTATGGTTATTCTGTGCTTGTTGAGGGCAGCTAGGAAGTCGGTACACTTTCCAGAAAACTTGTGGTCAGCATGGCCCTACTTCCTTGCTCAGCCAGGAGTTGAAAATGGCTGCACCCGAAGGATATTGGGACAGATGAGCCAGCACTTCCTGTGGTCCTTGATTTCAAAACAATACATAATCAGGACCAGAGAGTCTTACTGGTCTCTAAGATGGGTAATGGAGTGCATGAAGTGTGGATTGGGACAAGAAAGCTGCACAATCTGACATATAATGGAGGGAGGTACAAAGTCTGTGGCTTTGTGGTCCTGGCAGTGGGTTCTAAAACAATGTCTTTCTGTCTCTCTCTGTCACTGTCAAGAGAGAGAGCAAGAGAGAGTGAAAGAGAGCAAGCGAGTGAGAGAGAGAGAGAACAAAAAAGTAGATCAATCATCATATTTGACACAAGCTTGAGTTTAGTGGATGTCCATGTCTAATAGTCTGAACTGTCTAATAGTCTGGGACAAAAATAGATGAGACATCCCTAAGTGGAAGCAAATTATCAGCTGAAAATATCAGGGAAGAGTTCTGATTATTTCCTGTTGGATTATCTGCCTCCTTTTAAGAGCCAAGTACGTTGTACTGTACAGTAATTGGACCAAACTTATCACTTATTCTTGCACTGTGGCTAGTAGAGTTGAACCCTATCCAGAAAACCAGTGTGTTTGGGGGAGGGCAGATATGAAACAGATAAATATTTAATAAAAATAATGGTCCCTAAGGATGTCCGTTGCATCTAGGAAGCTGTTCTGGTTTCATATCCATCTTTATGTCCCTTGGTCTGAAAGAAACACAGCCCCTCAGTTGTAACTAAAGATATTCTCACTTTGGAACTACTGTATTTGATCTGGTGATGGTATACCCACACATCTCAACAAGCTCCATCTTTGCTTAGGGAACCTTATAAAACCAGTTCTCCCCATAACAGATCTGCATACCCATGTGGGATTAAGGCATATGAAGGAATGGCCAAGCTCTGTGAGATGGGGGGGTCACCACTACAGCAGTTTTTAATTGATCATAAATGTGTCAGATGGGGCAAGGGCTGACAGCCCCCAGATATGATCTGTTATGTAGCCTCCAGGTACAGGTGCTGTCGTGTGAGCAGTTGGCTATCAGGGCTGTGAATGCACTGTTCAATGTTAAATGCTCCTGGGTGTGAGGGTCCACAGGTCATGACTGAGAACTTCTGTGTTCCTCTACCACAGGTGCATCCCAGGCACCTGCAGCTCTACCTGAGAACCCGCAGTGGGGCCCACTCAGATTTTACCAGAGCTCAGATTTGTGTCTAGGAAACACCCAAGGCTTGATGAAAAGGCAAACCATTCAGGCTGGCTCTGACTGACCACATTAAGTACAAACATCTGCCCAATGACCAGTCAGAGTTCTTCCTTACCATCAGAAGCAGGAGTGGGGGTAGATAAAGGAGACAAAGCCTGCTTAGAGATGTTGGCTACCGACGCTCGAGCAAGTGGGCAGGGAGCTTCTAGCTCCTTCCATCTGACCTAGTAAGGAGATTCCTGTGCCAGGCTACTGTCTGAGTAGAAGTGAGGTCAATGCAAATTATATAACCCGCTGGAGGTCAGAGTCAAAGGTGAGTTAGCTTGCGGAGAGCTGCCCGCTCCTTAGGACTGGCCTAATTAAAATTGTGATGGTCCTTTCCACACTGGATTCTCCTTTTTTGGCTACCTTGCACCCATAACTAAACTGCTTGGAACCCCTGGGTGGTTCTAGATATCTTTTGTTAGAAGGGAATGTTGCTGAGTGATGTTTGGTAAAGAAATGCCAAACACTCCCTCCCCTCAATACTAAGGATTTCATTTTTCTCATTCTGCCACTACTTCAACTAGAAACTCTTCTCTTGACTTCCACTTCTTTAGATCATCACATCTCTGAGCTCTAGAGGTCAGCCCTGCCAGATTCTGTCCAGAATCTGGACAAGTGAGCTGAAGCTAGAGGAAGTCTCCTTAATAAGGGTCATTTATAATCACTGACAGTCATTGCATTTATAATACACTGAAGTTTTGCTCCAACTTGGTTGTAATTAGACATCACATTCTCTTCAGTCATTCAGATTTGATCGGTGTCTTCTATCATCTTTAACTTTCCTTTTCCATTTTCATTAATTTCCATATTTTTAGTTTCAAATATTTATTTGATAGTTGCACTTATAACAGAGTGAACTATTGTCCAAAATGTTGGCTGCTCCTCCCTGGAGCAGACTGATATTTCCTCACCATTTTAGTCTGTGTTGCTGTAACAAAATGCTGCAGACTGGACAGTGTATAAGAGATAGAATTTGGTTCCTCGCATTTCTGTGGGAAGCCAAGATGAAGATACCAGCAGGTTCAGCACCTAGTGAGGGCTGCTCCCTGACTCCAAGGTGGTGCCTCGTTGCACAGCCCCTGGGGGGAGAGAGATCTGTCTTCACTTAATACAAGAAGAAAGGAAGAGCAAGAGAGCTGAAGCTACAGGAAGTCTCCTTGATAAGGGCCTTCATCCCATTAGCCCAGGAGAAGGCCTCATAGGCTTTTCACATCTTTTTTTTTTTTTTTTTTGTGGCCAACTCAGCCCACCCTAAGGATGGGGTTGGCATGACATGCGGTGCCAGGAATTGAACTGCAGTTGCTGCACGCTTGCCTAAGCTTGCCTAAGCAGGCATTTTACACTGACAAGCCATCTCACCAGCCTCAACTTATCCCCTCTTAAAGGCCTCATCTTTTCATATCATTAAGTTTCAACAGCTGAATTGGGGAGGGGAGGTACTCATCCTGCTGTGTCTACAGTGCTCTTTAAAAAAAAAACAAAACAAAATATGACTAGATATGACAACGTGTCACTTCTGGGAAGAAGCTTTCAGAAGCACTGTGGTGCAGCTTTGTGTTCTTTTTCTCCTCTCTCAGGAGCCTTAAATGTCCCATCAAGGGACTGTCCCTTCAACCTGGCCCCTGGACTGAAGAAGTATGACATTACCTGTAGTGGCATACAACCTTACTAAGAAATAAACTTTTGCTGTCATAAGCTATTGGAATTTGGGGAACTTTTTCTGTAGAAAGATATTATCCTAATTAAGAAAAAGCCCCCAAAGTATGCTAAGTAGACTTGGGGACCATTTTACTTCTTTGTAGAACAAAAGTAGCACCACTTTTATGTGTCTTGGGCCAAGGTTCAGTAATTCCAACTTTGTATATGAAAGTTTCTTTGTTACTGAGGGAAATCATCTTAATTTGGATAGAATTAACAAAATCTTTCGTTTATTTAGATCCGAAGTGCCAGGGAGATTTGTACTATCAGTACAGTTTTCCAGATGTATAACTAGAATCTCAAGAGGTCAAATAATTTGCTCAGGGTCATGGAGATAGTAAGTGGCAAACCAGATCCCAAAAGAGATTGACCAAAATGGTGCAGAGACTCCCTGTTGAACTGGTTTAATCATAAAGGTCCACATTAGTTTTGCTGGCCGAAAACACACTGAGAGTGAGACTTCAGTGGGTCACTGAGATGCCATTTCTACTACCTGCTATAGTCTTCAGATAGAAACTGTATGATTCTTGGGCAATTAAAAAATGGCTACACTTAGAACTTAATATCGAGTCAGCTTTATATTTATCTAACACATAAAATACCGTAAATGTACCACCTCAAATTTCAGAATATATATATATATATATATATATATATATATATATATATATTTGTACTGAGGATTGAACTCACATATTGTTTTTAGAGGCTAGTTCTGTTGGTGATCTTTCTTTCTCAGGAAGAAATTGAAACTTTAGAACATGACTGCTGGATCAGGTGCAGTTGCCTCAGCTCTTTGAGCTTCTGTATGACGCTCACGTTGATTTTTCTTTCTCCGAATAGCAGATCTCCTGTGACCAGGGGATGCACTGCAGTGGTTCTCTAGTATTTTTTTTTAAACCTTCCTGGACATTGAACATGTTGCCCTTTAATTATTGTGCTTTCCAGAGGCCTAAGCTTCAGCTTTCCCCAGCACAAGGCAATTTGAGACCAGCCACAAAGAAGACTCCAGCAGCGTGTCTAAGGGCTGTCTTTCCCGGAAATTGATACATTGCCCTTCTTAGTACTGTTACTCCCAAGCGCTCCTGGGACATGAATGCCAGGCTGTTCATGTAAAGGCTGCTCACTGTTTCAAGCCATCCCAACCACGGGTAAGTGTTCACATTGTCCCTTTTAGCACACAACAACAGCCACACTAAGCCACTGTAATTCACTTTGAGTGTTTTTTGTCATGACACAGTCTGCTATAGGTGAGAGCAAGATGAAATGCCATTCCAGCTGACCCTGTGACTGTGTGAGCGTGTGTCTTTAGGCACCTATTTAAAATGTAACCACAGGCCAAGGTGCCTTTGTCAGACACATGGATATCGTTATCACACTTGCACTGTGGCTCAGAAAGAAACAGCAGTTAACCACCTGAAATCTCAGTAGACGAAAGAAGAACACCATAAAGTTTTACAGTGGTGGGACAGAAGATTGCAAAATATAAGCTCCATTTTAAAAATTAAGCAATGAGTTAGGTTACATACTTGAGTGGCTCTGTCATGAAATTGATTAGCACAGAGTAGTTACTACCTATGGCTAGGAGATTTCCATTTCCACCAAGAAGTGGAATAAGAATTGTAAAGACAGAGCTGCTGTATCTTTGGTTGCAATCCCACTGCATTCAGACAACGCAAACAGAATCTCTCACAAGTTTCAGGCAAAGGCAGTGCATTGGGATGGTTAATAGTTTACATCCAGGTAGTTAGTCTTTTGCCAGCAGCAAAGGTACCATCAGGAAGGTGACTGCCCATTCTTTTTTGTGCTGATCAGCTATTCCACCATCCTCCTTTGAATGGAGCAAATCCACTTAGATCTTGGCAAGTTAGAAAGTAAAGTGTCTTAACTTTAAATTATACACTTTGTTCTTCAGGGAGTCAAGCAGAAATCCAGAAATCCTGAGTGAAACCAAATGCTTTGGGTGATCGCTGGCTTGGCATCTGGGGAAGGTTGCTCCCACAAGGCGATGGCTGCCACAAACAAAGCTTTTCTCCTGCATTCAGCTACTGTGTTGCAGATCTGAGCAACTCTTCATGTTGTAGGTTCTCTAAATAGGCTAGAGATAAAGCTAACACAATATATTTTATTTAACTAACTTCATAGTATATCGAAAATTATTTCTTTTCAAATAGTTCACAAAAGGACCAGGTCAGAATTTTGGTCTGACCAATGAAACACTTGAACATCAATCTATCAGTTGTACTTTTAAATTTCTAGACCTTGGGGGTATTGAGAATGGAACGCCACCTTGGTTGCTTTTCAAAAAGGTAAAAAGAACAAAGCCACCCCTCTCCGTTGACAACCAGAGGGAAACTTGGTGGAAACTCAACACTCTTTTTCGGTGAAAAATACCTGATGTCATATATTTTGTTTAATAAAGATGGAGCTGGCCATACACTAAGCCAATTTAAGACTGTGATTTGTAACTCACAGTCTTAATTACACGGAGAAAAAGTGAATGGGTTCATTAATGCAGTGAAAGGGAACAGCGACCCTACCTGCCAAGTGGCAAGGTGGAAATAATTAATCTGATCAATTAAAAAGAAACAGATAATTTTTAAAATGCAAAGGCATCTGGGGAAGCACCATACTCTGCTTTCCACAACTGCAAGTTCTTACTTATTCTGGCCCCCATAAAATTTTTTCTTCATTCTTTTCTTTCAAAGATTCTGGTTGCTGTGATTCAAATCTAATAGAAAAATTCTTCTGAGGTATAAATTATAAACTTTTTCCTTATGTCTCATGTTCAAAAATATTTATTCTAACATGCACTGTAGAAGTATTCCAGGGGGTAGTGCGCCCCTAGCATTACAACCAGGATTCTTTTCTCCCTTGTAGGATCTGTTACATCTTACATCTCCTTCAAAATTGTTCACCTTTTTGTTGGTGAGGACTTTAATAATATTATTAAAGTGCTGGGGTCTGAGCCACGCTGTCTGGCTTATCTAATCCCATTTATGATCCTATAACCTTGAAGCTTGCCACAGCCTGGTTGTCAGCACCAGATCCTAAATACATAAGGTGGTGTGTTTGCTCCGTCGAACAGGAAATTAGTCAAACAGGTACTTTTCTACAAATGTTCATAATTCCTCTTGACATTTACAAGCGACTAGGAGTCGTAGACCCAGAATGAGTTCTAAACACCTCCAGGACCAGAGAGTGGCTGTCGACCACGGAGGCCAGCACAGGCACTGGCATTTGTGCAGATCTATGGTCAGAGCGGCTGGATTGCTGTGGCAAACCTGTGCCCGAAGCTGCCAGAGCCTGTCTCTCTATCTACACTTCAGTACACGGAAGAGAGAGCACGTCACCACCTTAATCCTGCCCAGCTGGCGCAAGTCAGTCCCACAGCAAATACTAATATCCTTCTCATTTTAACCACAGCAAAGCAGTAAAAAAGCAGCATCTGAGTTTTTCAATATGCTCAAAGGATGGCTTTTTATGGAGAGAGTATGGCTGTAAATTTCTGATTGCTAAGAAGGGAAACTCTCATCTAAAAACACAAACGCTGCCGTGGTGACGTGTGAGTTGAAAGTCTTCATTTCCTAGGTGTTAGACTTGGCAAGTCGGGCAGAGCCAGTGTGGAGGAAGTCGCTGCTCGCGGACGTGCTCAGACACAGTGGTGCATATTGTCAGCTCTGCAGGAGGCGCGCTCGGGCCATATGTGCGTTGCTGAGCGAAATGGAATAAACAGCTGCCGCCAAGAATGCAATTCCTGGCAAGGAGGCGAGCCTGAGCCCTCCTGTTTCCAAAATAAAAATCACCAGAGGGATTCCCCTTCCTGCAGTTCCAGCCAGTAGTTTTATAAAAGCATAAAACATCGCTGTATTGTGGTTTATAATAATCCCTTACATTCGTAAAGCATTTTACAGTTTAGAAAGTGCTTTACGTACATTATCTCATTTGGGCCTTCTAACAGCCCTAGAGAGCACGAAGCATGGATATTGAGATTCGCTTTTCACAGATGGAGAAAGGAAGGTTCAGAGAATAATGCAGTGAGCCGGACGCCCCAGCCCGGGTCCTCTCACTCCTGGCCTAGGCGCGTTCATAAAGTTGCCTCTCGGGGCTCCACTGGGCACTTGGGGGCCTCTGCTTGTGTTGCTGAAATTCCAGCACGACTTCACGTGGCTTCTTTCCCTTTGTGCTAGTACCAGGTCATCCTGCCACAGTCTCCTGCACAGTTTGAAGCAGCAGGGGAGGAAAGTTAGTGGGAGGGAGCGAGCAGGAGCAGCCAGGGAGGAGGCCGGCAGCACGCCTGCTGCAGAATCTGGTTTGCAAGTGGCATCAAGTTGCCCTTCGTTTTGAGCACATGCAGCAGATTGACCAAGGTCACCTCAGACCTGCAGGGAGAATGGGACTCATTGTTCCGCTGTTCTCAGACATGGCTGCCTTTGTTCACTCTTGGCAGGAAAATAGGCTTTGCCTTGGGAACTGCCAGGCTTGCATTGGTGGCAGGAAGATTGACAGAATGGATCTGCAGAGCCCTTTATATAGAAAGTCCTGTCGGCGTCAGGAACTGGTGGGACACAGAGGTTGACTTGTCCTGTCCTGCGGCGGGGGACAGCACGGTGGGCGGGTGGGTGTTCTGCCACGGACTGCTTCAGCACTGAGCTGGTAGAGACGTGGGGCTCCTCTAGCCTGTCCCCAGTCACCGGCTGAGGTCTCACTGGGCCTTTCACCATGCCTCGGGATTTCCTGCTCTTGGGTTTTTGCTGCAGAAAGTGGCGCTCTAATCCTGTTCCGAAGTTCACAGGCTCCGCTCCCTGGCTCTGTGCTTTCTGTGATGCTAGGGGCGTGCGTGCCTTACCCAAAATGTAGGTGACAATAAAAGTCCTGATTTGGGACTTATTACAGCAATCACAAAATTATTGTTTGTAAGATGCCTGGAGCAGCAGCTGGTTTGAACTGAGGCTCTACCAGGCTTTGTGAAAGTCAGCTCCAGAAGCCTCTTCCTGTCCCCTGAGAAGGCTCCAGGTCCTGAGAGTGGGGGACAGCTTTCTCTTCCATGTCAGCTTGAACGCAGCCTCGGGAAGGCACACAAATGGAGCAGTGTGCAGCTTCATGCAGCTCACTCGCCATCTTTCCTGCTGTAAGGGTTTGCAGGAACACAGTGCCTTTTGACTGAGCATATTTACATTGTTGACATCTAAGTGAGACTTGCACGTGGCCAAGGTAAATAGGTGATAGGGGCAGAGGCCAGAACTCAGTCTATACTCACCTCTGCTGAAACAAAGGACATAGCCTTTTTTAAAAAATCTTTTATTTATTTGGTACCGCAGCTCAGACTCATAGTGATCCTCCTGTCTCAGCCTCCCTGGAGCTTGGATTACAAGCATGTCCCACCATACTCAGTTTCGGTGGCCAGCATTACACGCCCTGGGATCTGGAGCTGGCATGGCATGTAGTATAGGAATCAAACCCAGGTCCTTGCGCTTGCCAGGCAGGTGCTTAGACCACAGAGCTATCTCCCGAGCCCCAGGGTGTAGGATATTTTAAGGGCTGGTGTGAGAGAGTGACTGGGCCAGCTGTGTTTTCTGGTGGTTTTACCCAAAGGAAAGTAATCTCATATCTTCGTAACAGTTGGTAGTTTCACAAGTTGGAGCAAGGTGCCGCTGGAGTTAGCACTCCCAGGACAACAGGAGCATCGGATACTAGCAGGGCCAGAGGAGAAGGGCTGCTGTCTCCTCTGATGACTACGTACCAGGCCCCGGCACCCAGGTCCCTGCTTTCTGTCCTGAGGCCTCTGAGGCCTGATGTCCCACATAAGCAAAAGTCCTTCCCTGCACCAGAGATCCAAACTCTCCTGCTTGAATTCTTCCAAGGTCCTGCAGCTTTCGAAAGTCCTTCATAGCGCAGGAAAGGTGGGGGCTATCGTTATTTTGGGCTTTGGCCTGACCCTCAAAAGGGATGCACTGTAACAACACAGGCTTTTTCACAGAGAGAAGACCCTTGTGGTCCCACTCCCTGTTCAGGTTACAGCAACCAGCTCTATTTCATCAACCTTTAGGGAACACTTACATTTGTCAGGAAAACTCCCCTGCACCATCCCCTATCGTTTATCTTGCAGAAATGATCTGGGATTTTTGACCAAATGGTGAAAGGTGCCGGTTATCATTTAAGCCTTACACAATGTTCAGAGCTATGGAGCTCCTGAAGGGTGAACCTGGGCTTTACTGGTCAGATTCCCTCTACAGTTTTCCTACGAGGGTGAGCTACGTGCTCTTTCCTTCCCTTCTTGGGTTCTGCCTGCCAGTCTTATTTGATGACCACACTACTTTTCAGAGATGACACCATGGTAGTTGACATTAAGAAGTATTACTCAACTGTGCAAAGTGTCTTTCCTCTTCCCTCTCTGCCTTCCCCACTCAGGCAATGAGCACTGTTTCCATCTGGTTTCTTTTCTGCTCTGCCCTGTGCTGGGCTCTGGGGTAAAGGAGGATTGCTGGAATGGGGAAGAAGTTGTACTAGTCAAGGGCCATTCTGGGATCTTGTGGGGAGGCACTGGGGAGGCTTCCAGGTCTTGTAGTAATCCATGGGCTGATGTTGTAGAAATGACTCAGAGTTATACTTAAGTTGCATCTTATCTGTTCAAAGGAACCACTTCAGACCTTAGGGCACAACCTGGCCTGAAGAGACTGAGCACTGAAGGGTCCACAGAGATCAGGGCAGGTGACATAGAGCACAGGAAGTCTCTGTTGTTGGCCACAACAGGCTTTATGAATATAAACATGACATGAGAACAGAGGGATTTTACGCAATCTTTGCCTGAGGAAAAACTTCCAGAAGGATTCAATTGCATTTAATGTGAATTCTAAAAGGGTAGCGCACCCTTCACACGTGCATGGCAGAAGGAAATGCGAGGTTCTGAACATTTGAGGAAGAGACAGAAGATGCGCTGGACTGTGCGTGCAAGACAAAGCCCTAGCCTGGAGTTTAAAAGGGGAAGGGGACCACTTCTCTTCTGAAAGGACCACTGGCCTGGTATGGAGTTCATGGGAAAACAGACTTGACTCATGGCTGGTTGTGGCTAAGCATGTCGGAAGGGTTAAACACAGTGCAACAACGTGAGAAGAAACCTGTGCAAAAACAGGAAACGTCCACAATGACGAATGACCAACCAAAATTAGCTACATAATTAGTTGAAGCCCTGGGTAAGGTAGAAATGCAAAGTTCTTTGTTTAGAATTTATTTGGAATCTGAAAACCCTGACAGATTAAGCCAAGCACAAGACCAACTTGGGTTGCATGGCCCTGGGTGATCACAAGTGTCTCCTTTAGAACTAACTCAAATATGCAGCTGTCTCACTAAAACCTTCTTCTTCACTAACTTTTTGTCACAATCAGAAAATCCCTTTCCTTTGCCCTGGAGGGAAGGGTGGGGTGGACCTCGCTAGGATTCTGTCCACACAGGGCTGCCTTTCCCTGCAGCGCAGCCCTGGCCCTCAGTGCTCCTCCTTGCTTTTCCTTTGGGTGCAGCGCTCTCCTGGTCTTCTATTTTAGGCTCTCTGCCAGCACCTGGAGGCCCCTTGGTTTCTTCACACCTGATTTCTTTCCCATCATCCTGGCAAACATACAGCTTTTAAGTGATAGTGTGTGTGGGGGGGGAGCCTTTCTGGCAAGATTTGTCAGCTTTTATTAGCTATACGCTATAATTCCAAGCTGTGGTTACATGACATCTGCCTCTCTCTGCACCCAAATTCAATATCCTGCAAAATGGGAAGCCTTATTGCAGGGCTGAAGCGCACAGCAGAGTGGCCTGGTGCTGCTGACGGCATGGTTCCCCCAGAAGCTAGGGAGGCGGGGCTTGGACACCAAGCCCCCACTTGACCTTTCAGGTGGGCTTAAAAAAATCTTATCAAATTATGTTTACTGGGCAACAGTCATAAGTGCTTTTTGAAAAGGATAAATCATTTGTAATTCTACAATGTCAGCACTCTGACTGTGTTCACTTATGACATCTTATTCTTGTGAATTGTCTGATTATGGCCTGCATAATGTTTTGCTTCGGTGTATTTAAATTTTAATGTACTCTACATTTATAAAGGTAAAATACATTTATAAGGTTAAAGACAATTAAACATAAAGCAAACAAGAAGCCTTAGAATTGCCTGTAAGATATCAGGTGAGACAATTCTCCAAGGTAGCCAGGCATGGAAATCTGAAGCCCTCCCTTGCTGTTACCCCTCATGGGCCTTATGTTACAGAAAGAAAAGAGGCTCCGAGGTGAGATGACCTGCCCCAGGTCGAACAGCTCTTAGGGGCAGTCAGGACTGAGCAGGCTATAAATGACTGTTTCTCCTGAGGGCAGCATCGTTTCCACATTAGTACCTTGTTCTGGGGCAGGAGTCCTTTAAATGTCTCTTGTTCATACGTGGAAGGGGGAGTTGGACCTCGAGCTCTTCAAGATCCTTTCTACTCTGTAACTTTGACTTCAATTCAAAACGAATCTTGACCCCTGCCTGGTTGACCCAGAAGTGCTATCTGAGTAGTGAAAAATGTGTTGATCGTCAGGACGCTCACTATTTCAGCAAGATGTTTTGAGCAGTGGCTACCCAGATCTTTATGAAAGCTTAAGACGGAATTTCAGATTGGACCGTGGCAACACAGCGCGGCGAGGGTGACCCTCAGGCCTGCAGTTTCATTTAAAAATCACTAAGCAGAGAAAGGGGCGGGGTGCCGAGCAGACAACTGGAGAGGTGATGGCGCTTCCAGCAGTGACTCTGTCAAGCCCTGCGGACGCCTGTTGCGGCAGAGTGAGGCGCCCTCTACTGGTCCAAGTCGTCAGACACCAAACAGAATTTAGGTTTGTGGGGGAACAAATCATTGGACACAATTGTAAGGAAATGTAGAGAAAAAAGAAGAAAATCTAAAATCTCAACTTTTCAGATGAGGAAACAAAAATTTGGAAAGCTTTAAGTAGTTTTCTCATAAATTATTAGGCAGGATTTACTAGGCTTCACGCCTGGTGGTAACATGTGAGGTTATTTTTTGGAAAATAGAAGGCTCTTGAGAAATATGCAATGAGTCAATGATCAGTAAAAGTGACAGTTTCTCTCAGTGAGGAGCAGGGTCCCCGACTCCCCCACATGAAGTCCGGCACTGTGTTTGCGTAATCCGAGGTTTCTTGTTTTCTACTCCAGTGGTGGTGAATCTTTGGAGGGCAAGTTATTTGTTTTTAATGTATGAATTGTTTTTTCTCAACCAAAACTTCGATATCCAAGTTTCATTACAGCGCTGGCACTTTGTGTAAAAGCAGTGGGCTTGGGCTTGTGGCGTGAGCACTTGTTTCTAAAATGTTCGCCATCACTGCTCTAGTCATGCTGACATTACTGTCGCGCTTTTTGCCTAGACATTTAAATACCCGAGTCCTGTGGGTATCGGTATTATGGCTTTCCTATCACTAGACCAGTTTCATTCTTATTGTCATTCTAACCAACAAAATCCATGAATTTTGATGCAATATACCTATAGACCACACCAGACTCAAAACTGTGTGTGTGTGATGTGTGTGTGTGTGTGTGTGTGTGTGTGTGAAGGAACACATCTCATGTTTGGCTAGAGCTGTCCTAATTTCTTTTTTTTTTTTTTGTTTGTTTGTTTGTTTTTCTTTTTTGCAGACCCAGGGATTGAACTCAGGCCCTTGTGCTTGCCAGGCAAGCGCTTATTCTACTGAGCTATCTCGCCGGCCCCTCATGGATCCTTTAAAGGCCAGTCACTTATTGCCCTCCCCTCATCTTCCCCCATGCCTTATCTTCTTTCTTGGGGTCTTCCTTCCTTTCTTTCCATCCTTTGACACTCCTTTGGTGTAGTGTTCATATTTCCTGTTCCTCAGCACACTGAGGGAAGCCAAGGCTCTCTGTTGTCCGCTGGAGACCACGCTTCATTTCATGTTGAATGCTGGGAAACCAGATTGAAATCAACTGGCATTTGACAGGATGAATAAAAAGACCTTTGTATTTCTGCCTTTCGCTAAGACTGGAGCTTGAGGAATATTGAAAAGTATTGTTATTTCCATTTCATCTTTATAATCAGCCTCCTCTAAGGAGACAGCCCATAAATGCCCAAAGTCCAATTTATAAAAACACACTGAAGCCATTATCCTTGAGGAATATACTAGAGGGTCTGTTCTGGCTCAGTGGTGTGAGAGCTGCCATACCAGTGGAGGAGTGCGGAGAGGCACAGAAGGCTGAGCTCTCCTAATCTTTGCCCTTATTAGACATTCCTGCGGCTCTATCTGAAGCCTCATGTCTTCAATAATAAAGGTGACGATGGTGCACTTATTGGTTTTTGACGATAGTCACCTCTACTTACTTACAATTCGGTGCCGGTGGAAACTTCCAGTTATTGATACCAGATTATCTATAGTAAAGGGAATTTGTAAACCATTTTGTAATCTCTGGTCATCTGATCTCTTTGCTTCAACTTATTGTATCATCCCTGTTGGACCTTAAAGAGTTGTCAATAAATACCCTTTTGACACCAGATATTTCTATTTTAAAGCAACTGTGTATCAAGCATGCTCAGAAAGATTAACATCAAATGGGGGCTGTTTTATAAGAATAACAGCAGTATATAAAACTTCTTCTCAAGGAAAGACTGTTAATGTTTGAAATTTCCTGTTGGTAACACTTACATAGTAGTTTCAGAATCAAGTGTAATTTTTTTTTTACACAATAATCCATGATTAGTCAAACACAGATGAAAACTAAATTACAGCGATGTAATTCTCAATACCTTTTTATTCTGGGGGAAATTAAGCATATTCAACCCTAACAGCAGGTGTTCCTAAAAAGACTAATATAAGACTCTGGGACCCATGCGGAGGAAGGGGTGCACTGCACTTCCCCTGGCTCCCTAGAGCGCTTCTTTCTGATGGGAAGCAGATGGAAACCCCATAAAGGGGCAGATTCCCACTGTGACAATCACAGTGCTACAACATGCTTTGAAAATGACATCAGCCAAAATATCAGTGACTGGAGTTTCAGATTTCATAGTAGGATTTTGCTCTCACTTTTTTGTAGGCCCAACGATGGCAGGAGGAGCCAATAAATTCTGCCTCTGAACCCCTCTCCTGGTAGATGTTTCAGGAGATTATCTGGGTAAACCAACTGTCTCAATCCCTTGACATGATAGGGATTGTTCTGTTTGAATTTAAATGTCTGGTGTCCTTCTGTTCGATAACTAGTGTAAGCCAACAATTCAGACTAAGTTGGACCTGACAAGTGGAATGCAGTGTGAGGGAGATTATCAGGAAGACCTAAAGTATTTCTTATGAAGCTTTTCCGGTAACCAGCTTTATGACTGGAAAGGGCTGAGACTGAAACAATGCAGTACATAGATTAGCATTTCTCATTGGAGAAAAGATTAGATTGTCTCACTTTAACTTAGGTTTACTCTATATGAGTAAGTGCTGATGTAGTTTTCATTGTTATTCTTCTATTATTGAGATTTTTAGAAACAGTTTTACATGAATATGGGAAAATTCAAAGACTACAGGATATGTTTTCCATCTGAGTGCCTCTATGAATTGATGTTTATACCAAGAAGCAGCGATCAAGCTTTAGACCTAGGGCTAGTTTACTTAGGCAGGTGAAATTAATTAATTATTTATTTTTTAAAAAATAAATTTTTAAAATTATTTATTTATTTGGTATAGAGTCTCACTATACAGCTCAGACTCATAGTGATCCTCTTGTCTTAGCCTCCCCAGAGGCTGGCGTGGTGGTATAGGCATGCACCACCATGCCTGGTTTTGGGGCCGGCCCAGCATGCAGTACCAGGGATCAAATCCAGGTCCTTGCACTTGAGAGGCAGGTGCTTAGGCTGCCAGGTTATGTCCCCAGCCCTCTATTTATTTTTATGAGTAGATTCTCTTGCAAGAAAATAATGGCAAGTCCAGTCTCATGAGTAACTATTACAACTTAAAAAACAGATAATCAGTTAATATTAGCAAAGTCAGAGGGGTCTGGGTAATGCCTTTACAAAGGTCAATTGACTTTGTTCATCTTGCCTGGAGCTACTGAGAGGTATTGGACCTCAAGAAAACTGGATTATCAGTGTTTTCACATATGCATAAAGATTCATTACCTTTTGGGCAATACTCAAAAAAGTATGCTGATACATAGAGCTAAGGAAAAATTTATTCCATGACATATTAAGACAGAAAATCATTCTTTATTCAGGTCATGGGAGCACTATTTCCATAGGTTTAAGGGCAACAACAATGGAATTTTGTACTTGGGGAGAGAAGTTGGGCTCAGCCCCAAATACAGCATGGACCGGAGGGAATCTATAGCCATGGAAGAAGGTGAGAGTCAGTGGGCTGAAAACTGAGAAAAACATCAAGGTAAGAGGGGACTTTGTCTAAACTGTCCTTAAAGGATTCCTGCTGCAGGATGGTCAGATGTTATCTGAGCATGGTTGAGGTGGAGAAATTAAACTACATATTAAGGATGATCAGATATAGAGGGAGGGGGATTCTGGTTGAATAACCTTAGCAGGAGTCTTGTTAAAATTGGATAGTGTTAAAACAGTCCGTTGAAAAGTTGCAAAGTTCAAGGGAGGCAGTGTACAGTTTGGCTAAAGAGAGACTCTTTTTCAATGGTGAGGACAGTCCTGTGTTTTTGGAAACAGAAAAAAAACATTTAAATAATAAGATAGTCATTTGTATTTTACAAGGTGGATCAGGCTCTAGGGTAGGTTATATCATGGCTTGAAGATGTCATCAATGGTCTAAGTTCTTTTTATATTTTTTGTTGATGCATTGTGTCAACTTAAGAAGTCTAGAAGCTTAAGTAAGTAGGAAGAAGTTGTGGTCCTAGGATGTGGAGGAGATGCCCTTACCTCTTGAAGATGTGTCAACTTTCATTCAGCAGGGTCCAGGAGCCTCACTTTGTAAGCACCCTGAGCCTGTGCAACAGGAGGACAGGGAGATGGAGTAGGTATAAAGGACCTCCCCAACACACACACACACACACACACACACACACACACACACACACACAGTGGGTAGGCTGATCAAAGGGGAAGTGAGGAAGGACTGATTGCTAGTTCCTTGGAGGAGCTCCAGTCTTCATCTTCAGCTTGATGGTCAACTCCTGGCTTCTGGTGCAGACTGTTCAGCTCCTGCCTTGGACTCTTCAGCCTTCTGGTATAGACTCTTTGGCTGTCATTGTAGATTTTTCAGCGTTTTGTTGCAGACCCATTGGCTTCCTGCTATGGACTTGCACAGACGCTGCAGTGAACTCCAGACCTTGGACTGCTGACCTTGGGCCATGCCACCTTGCCTTGGAGCCAGCCAATTGTGGACTGAAATCCTCCATAAACTGTGAGCTAAATAAACCTTCCTTCCTTAACTTGGATGTCAGCTATTTTGTCTCAGGTGAGAGAAAAGTGACTAAGACAGGTATCTCCAAAATCATCTTCACCCATAGCTTGGTTTTTTGGTCATAAGATGATGACTACAGACTCAGATCAATAATATTCAGATGAAAAGGGAGATTTTTATATCCTCTACTTTTTTTTTTTCTGGTACTGGGGATTGAAGTCAGGATCTTGCGTTTGCCAGGCAAACGCTTATTATACTGAGCTATCTCCCTGGCCCTTCCTCTACCTTTCTTCTAAAGAATGAGGAAACCCTTCCTAGCAGTCCCCTAAGCATTCTTCTCAAGCCTTGGCAAGGACTAGATATATCCCAAGACTTGTCAATCACAAAAAAGGGAAACAATAACCACTGGATTAGACCAGTGGTTCTCAACATTGGCTGCATTTTGAAAGTTGAGAAAAAGTACTTTCTGAAAGTAGGATGTGAAACCCACATGAAAGATGGCCCCAGAATACTGGGAAACAAGACATTCTCCTCACCAGAGATAAGACTGCAAAGATGAAGGATGAACGAATTTCATTAGAGAAACTGAGCTTTCTAATTATTTTTTCAAGACTGCCACTTCAGGAGCCGGGGAGATGGCTCAGTGGAATAAGCACTTCCCTGGCAAGCACAAGGGCCTGAGTTCAATCCCTGGTTTCGGAAAAACAAACAAACAAACAAACAAACAAAAAAACAACCTGCCACTTTCTTCAAGTTACTATAGAAGCACTTAGGCCTGGCCATTTCTTTGTTTTTCTTGTGGGTTTATTATGTATAAGTAAATAAAATTTGTAGCTTTTCTTCTGTTAATCTGTCTTACATCAATTACAGTCAAAAAATAAGATAGAGCAAAAATTTCCCTCCCATACAACAGTAAAAGGTATTTGTTAGTCTTTGAAGAAAAAAAGGTATGAAAATACTCTTAAATTCTTTTCTGGAAGCACCCTTCAAAAAGTTCCCATTGTCAAATTCCATAGTTCCTGTCTTCCGGATTTTTCAAATTCTTTCTATGAAAGTCAAAAATTTAAGAACTGTTGAGTATTATTATTATTTTTTTATGAGCAGAATGTATTTATTGAGGGAAAGAAAGCCTCTGTCCGGGGGACGGGGGGGAGGGGAGCAAGTTGTCCCCTAGGGACCTTTATAGAGGAAAACCATGTGTTGAGGTGGGTCTAAGGTGGTGAAGACATGGGAACTTGCTTAGGTTGGCATGAGGTGGGACAAAGCTATGGCCAACCAGTGAGATTATAAGCACCATTGCTCAGGTAAAGTTGATTAAATCCAGTACCAAATGGAGAAGCAAGTCACATAGCAAGTGGGGCATGAATATGGGACAGGGTCTCTTCTTGTTGGGGGTTGGGCTAGTGACTCATTTGGGCTCTTTCAAGGTGATTGATACCTATGTAGAATATCACTCCCTGATGCCCATCCCTAGGGAAGTATGTAGCTGTATTTGTTTCCTCTTTTGTCTTGAGGTCTGGCCCATACGGGAGTGTCTGTCTCTTCCAAGTTGCAAAGCCACCTTGTCTTCCATATTGTCTCCTTGAGGGGCTGGCCCTGTCTGTCTGAAATATTTCTATCTAATTCAGCTGCCTACAACATTGCCCCCTTTGAAGAAGTAATCTGAACTGCTGTGAGGGAACCATGAGCAATGACTGCTCTGGCTTCTTCAAGAATTGTTGAGTATTAAAAAAAAAAAAATTAAAAGAGGTTTCAGTGGTTAAGAAGACACATCATGTGAATAGACAATACCCTTAAAGATAGTGATTTTGTGATCCTTTTTCATCTTTCATAATTTCTAGATTAGAGATCAGGGTCATTTTCAAGTAGGCTGCAGCCCACCTTCCACACCAGCACGTAGCACCCACAGGATTGGTTTGTACACAGTAGTGCTTCTTAGTCTTGGCTATTAGAATAATCTGGGGAAAACTTTTAATATTTATTTATTGGATACAGGGTCTCCCTACACAGTTCAGACTTGTAGCCGTCCTCATGTCTCAGCGTCCCCAGCGCTGGGAGTACAGGCATGCGACACCACGCCTGGTTGCAATGGCCAGCACGATGTGCCAGGAGCAGGGCCTGCAAGAGCTGGGCTGCGTGGCATGCTGTACCAGTGAGGGAGCCTGGGTCCTTGCATTTGCCAGGCAGGAGATTTTTAAAAAGTGATTTCTCCTTCTAGTCCTATCTCTATAAATACTAAGTCTTTAAGTGCTCCCAGCCCACGTACCAGCTGATTCTGATGAGTGAGAATTATTAGTGAAGAGGGAAAGGGTAGCTAACAGGGATTCCATTGTACTGTTGCTCTTGGCTCCCCTGTAATTATTTCTCCCCATAATCTAAGTAATTAGTCTTCTGGATAAAGTTAAGTATTTAAAGCCTGGCTCGAACAGATTTTGCAAGTAAAGTTAAGCCTCTATGAAGCGTCAGATTCTCTGGTGACACTCTGTGAATACTTCTGCCAACAGCCAGCTCTCAGCCGTGGTCTCTGAGTTAAATAGCTGATGGACCTTTGCGCTTGAGGGGACTGAAGCCACATGACAGCTGCTCTTACGTAGTCAGTGGACAGAAACTATACAGAGAAAAGAAAATCACTAATTTGAAGAAATATCATAAAAATGATTTTTAAAAAGAGGTTATAAAACAATGGGTAAGTCCAAAATCTTCGAGGCCAACCTAGACTGTACTGCAGCTGCATTTGCGCCCATTGCAAACCTAATATCCTTGTGGCACACTTTGGAAACTGCAGTGCAATTTAGGGCAGACTAAGAATGTGCTCTGAAAAAGATGAAATCACTGATTAAGTGATCAGCCGAAATGTGGGGGAACAGTGGTGAAAGTCATAGCCCTGGAAGGAGGAATGTGAAGTGCTGAATGTTTTGGGGGAGGGAACCCTAAGGGGAGGAATGTGGTTTACCATGAGAAACATGACAATTGGGCCAGAAGCCCAACTCTGGGCTCTGTGGTCTCAGGCAAGTCAGATTGCCTCTCTAAGCCTCAAGTTTCATGATTCAAGAAATGGGCTCATCCAAGGCTCAGCATGTGGGCTCTGTTTGTAGGGTCATTCCAAATGTTTATCTCATAACCCAGTTTGTAACTTTAAACATCTACATAGGTCATATCTATAAATATTTTTAAAGGTTACATTATGATTTTCCATTTTATATTTCACATGATTTACAGAATCCTCATGTTTTTTCCAATCATTTTATTAATAAAACTTATGTACATTGTTAAAAAAGAAACTCCTACATGGCTGACACTGACAAAGGTTCTACACTCTGAGGTACAGGATCTCAGGATAAATCCTGAGGGGATTTCACTGACCTTATCAGACCCAAAAGCTACAACTCTCGTTGCATAGGTCCTGCTTTACCTTGGTCTTAACCATCCAGCAGAAAAGTATATAAAAGAAATATAAGAAGTAAAGCCATGCTGTTATGTTGAGCTGTAGGGGACTCAGGTCAACAATTTCTGACATTGCCAGTCAAGGGGATGACCCAATACTATTATGGACTACTGGACTCCTTTAGAATATTTTGCTGAGTTTACACACCTATAATATTCAAATAACGGAACTTAACAAAAAAAGGGTATACAGACGAATGTCCATTTTGTATCTGTGTGCTCAAAGTGGCTAGGATAGATATACAGTTACATTCTCTTAATGAATAGAGGGATTTGTTCTAATGGTGTTTGTAAATAGGATATCACATCCGCATCTTGTATAGCAATTAACCACTAGGAAGAGTGTATGCAATGTGTTAATTATTGAAACTGTCCTACCAATTTGGTTTGAAACTGTCTCATTGCTATTTGTTTCTCAGTAAAATTATGAATATATATATATATATATATTAAAAAAATCTCCTCCCTGAAATTACATTCAGCATCTTGGTCAAATCATGCACAGCTCTTTTCTGTTCTTTGGCATTTTGTCAAAACAGTTTAAGGGTAATTAATCAGTTCCAGAATAAAAGATCTACAAATAAAAATGTTAATTACCAAAAGTTTGGCCTTTTCTAGTAAACAAAGGATAACGGCATCCAAGGGTGGATGTGGTGCTCCCCTGCGGCAGAGCCCTGTTCAGCTAGGTGCTTCACTTATTGAGCAATTGGTCGAGATTTCCATGACTGTACAAGGTTGACGTGATCATCTCTTGCTGCAAAAAGGAATATACATCTTACCTTCCCAAACAGACATACTCTTTCCATATATAGGGTACATACATAAATTATAGGATATGGTTTGGCAAATTTAGACTAACTGGGACTAAGAGGTTTTCAAAGACTAGATTCTGGGCCAGGGAAGTAGCTTAGTGGCATAGTGCCTGCCTGGCAAGCACAAGTTGACAAGTTCAGTTCCCAGTACCAAAACAACAACAACAAAACAAACAAGCAAACTAAACATAGGCTAGATTCTGGCCAGCAAAGTAACCAGTGTGTGAGCCACAGCTGAGTGCAGCACAATCTTAAGAATTTGTGGGTACACTGTGGGTATACTGTTGTGTTTTGTGTATTTCGAGACAGGTTTCACTCTGTAGTCCAGACTGGTCTTAAACTCACTGTGTGGCCCAGGATGGCCTTGAATTCAAGGCAATCTTCCTGCCTCAGCTTTCCAAGTGCTGGGATTCTGGGCATGCTCCAATGTCCCAGCTGTTGGGATACTTTTTATAGCAGATGCCATGAGTGTTAGCAAGACTTTTAATTAATCATGTGTCCTTTATTATAAGCATTATCTTCTCCTAATAAAATAATTATAAATAATAAAAGCAATAAATATTTCTTCACATACTTTTTAGGATACTATTTACACAGTTCAATTTTAGCTCCTTATTACAATTTTAGCTACTTATTACTACTTTATTACTATTAAATTGTTATCCAGCTATTCACAATGTTTTATTTTATAACACTGCAAATTTTATTTTTGAATAAGAACTTGAGCTTATTTTACATGTTTATTTAACATTATTTGCACTCAAGTTATAGCTGGTCTTAACAAATGCTTCTTTCATGCTAGAAAAGTACATGGAACTACTTTCTAGGAAGTTTTCCCTGTGCAGACAAGTTCTTTTCTAACATACACATTGTAATACTGTAGGAAGGATTTCTGTACCTGGTGAATAAGTCTTGGCTCAAATTTAAGGTAGTTGATTTACTTAACCAAAGAATATA
>NW_004524641.1:2608731-2642585 GCF_000260255.1 Octodon degus | reverse complement strand
AGCACTGGAATTACAGGTGGGCACCTCCACATCTGGCTTTGGTGGCAGGCTCGGCGCAGGACCAGCACAGCATATATTACCAGAAATCAAACTCACAATCTTGTGTTTGCAAGGAAGGCACTGTGCCACTGAGCTATACTCCCAGCTCAAGTATAAACATCCTGCAATGACTTACCTTCCCCAGAGGCTATTATGCATGGCTAATAAATGAATTACCTTCTGGTTAATGGTTGGTTCTATTTTTTTTCTTTTTTCTTTTCTTTTTTTTTTTTGGCAGAACTGGGGCTTGAACTCAGGCCCTTGCACTTGCCAAGGAAGTGCACATTCTACTAAGCCATCTCCCCGGACCCCTTGGTTCTATTTTTCAATGTAAGATGTTAGGGATACCAAAATGCAAGTTTCCTCTAGAGTTGAGTATATAAATCCTAATGTTACAGAACATTTTAAATGATAAAAATGTTTGACATCTTTAAATTTTCAGTCAGTTTTTCTACTCAAGTCAAGATTTTCAACAATATGGGGAATTACTGCAAATATAAGGCTCAATGTACTCTACACATTATACCATATATAGTCACAGTGTTTTTGGCGAATCCTCTTAAAATTTTCTTTGGTGTCACCAATTTGAGAGTCGTTTTTTCTCAAATGCTATCTTCTTTTGCAAAAATCCATGACTAAAGTGTTTCTACAGTCACCCTGATAATCATAGTGCTAGCTCATGCCACACTGCAAAAGGTGTGTGGATATTTTATAACCAGTTGTGGCCGCAGCTGCCATCTATCACAGAAGAGTTCCTGTAATTGACAAAACAGAGACGATAAAAAGGGAAAGACAAGGGGGTTGGTAAGGAAGACATTTATTCTGTGATATATCCTGCAACAGTAAACACCACAATCTCTTACATAAATGCTTCCTAGGTGGGAAAACATTCCAAGAGAAAGCTTAAAAACTGGACATCACCTGTACTATGTGGCTTCATTCGATTGGAAAGACTGCATGTATTTTCTGCTTGTACTAAAAAGAAGTGCATAAGGACTGATGACTGGATGTGGTAAGTCAGCTACAGAAGTAGCTCTGGCATCTGCTACTTCCACTTTGCCATCCATGACTTCTGTTCTGTTAATGGTAGTAGACATTTGATTAACTACTCAGATTTGGACATGCAGAGAACTCCAGGTGGGTTGTGAGGTAAATCACAAAGCTAAATCTCCATTACATCTTGTTTCTCTACTTCCAGGTATCTGGCAGACTGGCAGCTGGAGGCCTTCACCTCAAGGGCAAGAGAATTATTTCATTATTTATTTCCAGAATAATTGGAGGGGGCAGGAATGCACACTTAATGGCCTGTCAAGGCTGCTCTGCTCTTTCTGGCGTGGTGACCCACCCTCAGGCTGTGGAGTGTACTTCTTTTCCTATCTTGGCCCTAACTCACTGTGCAGAGTCTGTTTCTTTTCCTATTTTTAATAAAACTTTGCTTCTGTTTGTGCTTGTCTTGAACAACTCTTTGCTCAAGACCAAAGGAGCCTAGAGAACACCACAAGGAGACTCCAGCACCCCACATCCTGGTAACATATCTGGCCTCACCAGCCGAGAACAGCAGGGAAGGCATGTTGGGCACAGCTTGCTTGCTTCTAAAATGCCATATTTCCGCCCCCCTCCTTTTACTATCTCTGTCCCCTAGGCTGCAATATGGATCTGTGTTCTGTCTGGCATGGTGACCCACGCTCATGCTGTCAGTGTACTTCTTACTTTTACTTGCCTAAACTCACTCTGCGTAGCTTGTTGCTTTCCTTCCATTTAATAAAATTTTGTTATCATTAAAAAAAAAAAAAAACTTTCTATAGAACTCCCAAACTGAAGGGTGATTTATCATTTTGGGGCAGCATTAAAAATAATCTTTTCTTCTGCCCAAAGACATAAATTACTTGATAAACTAAAAGGAGAAAAATTTTGTTATAAACATTTATAAAATTAGTAATTTATGTACAATCACCACGGATATTAAGGTTACCCTATACACATCCATAGCTAGAGACAAAAACTCTTAAAATGACAAAAATTCAAATTTCTTAGTAATCAATGTTACAATGTCCAATAATAAAATAAAAAAAAAATCTACCTCAGGGGCTAACATTTGTGGTAGGTAAAAATATCAGAAAGTATTCATTTGAAATACAGCTATATATTCTATTTTCTGACTGATTCGTTAATATATCCAGGTCATAAAAGAAACTTTCTTCTACATGGTTGTTACAGAACCAGATGTAACAGTACAAAGCAATTATAAACAGCATCTAGTTAAATGATTTAGACTGCACAGAGTAAATGAATTTCTTACGGCTTAAGAGTATAGAAGGTCTGGGACTTACACCTTAGAATTTTCTTCTCAGTATAGTTCTGAGTCTTCCTACAAATCAGAAAGTGTTCACACTAAACATCTGACTGGAAAAGCAGAGGTGGAAAGTAAAATGTTGATCATAAAACTGAAGATTTTACCAAATCTTAAAAAAAAGTAAATCATTCTCTGAATCTCATGTCATGAAGAAAACTGAAGAAAAATTCTCATTATAGATAACTGTACTTTTTAAAAGCTTAGATCCAGGTCCAATCTAGACTTTGTTATGATCTAGAAAGTGGAGGACAATAAACAACTGGAGCGATACAGTTAAGAATGAGACTTACTGGACAGCAAGTCTATTGTAGGATGGTGAATACTTGTCTTTATTTGACTGAGAAGTGGTCTCCTTTATCTACCAATCACCAAAGACTGCATGTCATCAGTTTCTTGGCAAACACCACATTGTCAGTCCAGTATTAACTGTTATTAAGGATTACTTCCTTATGCAGAGATATCACTGAAGTAATTGTAAAGTGACAGCAAGATCTGGTGACTGTAATGAGCAGGAAGGCAGAGATTTATTTCAGTCCTTACATATTTCACTAGAAAAGTTCCTCAACACAATACAAGCTGTTGTAAGTATGCAAAATTCAACATAAAAGACACAAAAATGCCAACATAAATGCAAAATAGCGTTAATATACTTAACAGATATTGACAGAAGTCACTACTAGTTATACTACATGTTGGTTTTCATAATGTTTTTAAAGTGTATAAAGTTCAACATGTAACAAATATAAAAATGCAAAAGCATACAGATAAAAACAGAATGCCAAACAGGTTACAAAGCCTCCATGATAAAAGGCCAATACTAGCTATATCTATGTATTCCATCCTATAATCTCATAAATCAAAGCTTTCAACTGCCTGGACTCATATGTGACTGTGTTCTTTCCAATATGCATTCTTTCCTCTTCAAGTGGTTGCTCTATGACAGCAGGTATATTTCTGCCATGAAGTTCACAGTGTTCTAGAAACTGCACACATTCCTGAATAACACTATCTCGAAGCACTATCATGTGCTTGGACATATTTTCCAATAAGGAGAGAAAGCATCTTTTGGCATAATACCATGTATCAGTTCCCAGTTTTTTATTGTAAGGTTCCAAGCTCTTAATAACGCGAGAAATACCAAATTCATAATTTCCTTTGGCACAGTAGAGCGTTCCTATCACCAGATTGACAATACACAGATGGTAGATTTTCTTTTTTGGGTCGATGTAAGACAGTTGCTCTTCCTCCTTTTCAATCTTCCTCATCAACTCCTCAGCTTCTTCATTCTGACTAGTCATAATATAGGAAACACAGAGGTTAGCTAATACAATCGCGCTGACATTCAGGATGTTATCATAATGCTTCTTGACTATGGGTTCATAGAAACCAATGGCCTCTCTGTATTTGTTTTCCTGCATGAAGAGAACATGAGCTACATTCAGCTTCCACACATCATGGTCATTACAGAATTCCACAGACTTGCGGAAAATCTTTTCCACCATTGGATAGTTTTCAAGATTCCAGTAGATTTTCGCTTGGGCCATCAACACAGGAATGTATTTCTCAAGAGTTTCATCATATTCATTTTCTGTTTTTTTGACAGTTTCTTCATCTCTGTTGTGTCTTGCTTCCTGTACTTGTTTGGTGAGTTTCCGGAGCTGCTCAGTCAGCATCCCAGATAGTCCATCAAGCTTAATGAAGGCCTCTTCTGGAGCTGTCTGACAAGTGATCATGGCATCCAGGAAGTCATAGAGATAGGGCGTGAGGAACTTATAAGTCAAATGGGCATTTTCTGCCAGAACATCTGCCGCCAGGTCAAAATACTCATACTTGCAGTACAGCAGCAAGAGGTTGCCAAAAGTCTCTGGAGGAAAGGGGTTCTGTTGGAGCAAAAACTGCAGTTTTTCAAATCCTTCTGTAGGTCTGGTATCCATGTTCATGAGTGCCTGGTTGTGCAGGGTCACGGGGTCCAACTCTTCCTCTTCCCTGGGTGGCATGTCAGTGAGGGTTTCCTGAGCCACCTGGTAGTTTTTCAGCTGGTACTCTATGGCTGCCTTGAGGTTGAAGGCTTCCACCAGAGCGGTCTGATGCAGAACTAAGGTGTTGCCAACACTGCGAGCATCTATACCTTCAGTGGTCATGCCCACTCCGAGCTCAGGGTGCTGGCGGATGCCATGTTTAATTATGTCGGCGATGTGTTTCTGGGCTGGAGCATATTTCTTGTTGCTGTAATAGGCCAGCGCCAGGTTGTAGGAGAGGTCTGGCTGGTAGCCTGAGGCCTGCAGAGCCGCAGAGAACTTGGAACACGCAGCTTCATAGTGTCCCTCTGTGTAAAGCAAACAACCCAGGTTGACCTGGCCATCGCGGTCGCTCTCTCCCGCACTCTCTTCTCCTGCCTCCCCACTCAGCTGCTGCTCTACTAGGCCCCTGGCCCCTGGCAGATCGCCCTCACTGTACTTGATGGCCGCCTGCAGGCGCAGGACCTGGCTGTGATAGGCGGGGTTGTCCAGGAGGAGGAAGGCCACCCGAGTGGCCTCTGGGTAAAGGCAGGCCTTGTATAGGGCCTGGGCCTGGTACAGGCGGTACTGCTCGAGTTCTGGGTGCAGCTGGCTCAGCTGCTCATAGCACTCCGCGGCCAGCGTGAACTCCTGCAGGCGGTAGTAGCAGTAGCCCAGCAGCGACAGCCCGGCGCGGCTCTTGGGGCTGCGCTGCAGCTCAGCGGCCAGCAGCTGCACCGCTTCGGAGTAGTGAGAATCGCGGATGAGCCGGTACACCACGGCGGTGTACTCACCGTCGGGGATCTGCGTGCTGCTCATCCCGGCTAGAACCGCCATGATTGCTGTGTTGGTTTCCAAGGCAACGAGAGAACCGGAAACGGAAATTTGTCAGAAGTTAAATTTGATGAGGAAAAGAACGCCTTAAAAATAAAACACGAAAAAAAACCACGATTGCTTGTATTTTCTCAATTTCTTACCACGTCCTGGAATAATTCAAACTCTATAGGCATCATGATTTGGAGAAATAAGGAAATGCCTCCGTTCGTTCAGTGACGTAAATGGCTAGTCCCGGCATGCATCGCGCGGTAGTGTTTTTCCCGGATGTGGCCTCGATGCATGCTGGGAGTCGTAGTCTCTGGCAAATGCAACTTTGACTCGTGAGGCGTGACCTGTCTTTTTGCTTGATTTTGTTTTTTTCTAAATAGGAATGAATCAAAGAACACTAAACTTATGAGTTTCCTAATATATGGGAATATCAGACTTTTCTCTCTTAACCTTAGTGTCTGAGCATTGCTGATTATCTGGGACAGCGGGGTTGAAGGGCTAATGCCTTTGGAGATTCAAGGCTTGTACATCTGGTTGTATAATGGCACCATTTCGTGTTTATTTTGTTGTTTCTGTTTGTTTTGTTTTTGTTTTTGTAACATAATGAGAATATCAGGTAATCTTTTTGGAATTCCCCTGGAATTAGTTTTTTTTTAAATGCTGTCCTTAGGATAAACTAAAGCAAAATATAGTTCTATGCAGTTATTCAGCAAGTTTTTATGTTGGTCTTCTCCAGAGGTTGACAAGGTCTTTTCTAGGTGTAAATTGCAGAACGTGCTCCCTCTCCATTAATAGGCCACTTACGTGATGAAAAATCGTCCTGTAATGTGCATATTATTGATAGAATATTCTGGGCTAGTTTATATTTTAAGGAAGGGTTTATAGGGTGTTCAGGGTCTCACTACTAGATCGGACTCGTAGTGATCCTCCTGTTTACAGCCTCCCAAGAGCTGGGATTACAGGCGCGTGCCACCGTGCCCAGTCGTATTTGCTGTCTCAGCACGCCTTGGGGGCAGGGTGGACTCGGCAGGCCCTGGTATCCAACTCCCAGAGCCTGCGCTTGCTTGAAGGCGCTTTAATCTGTTTAGCTGTTTGGGTGGCCCTGGGCTAGTTTACTTAAAGATTTACATAATTTGCTGAAGATTACACCTATCATTCAAAGATGCTGAGCCTTGCTATGCAGCAGGTGATTTCCATAGCAAATAGTGTGGTGATTAACCCAATCCATATGTCTCCTGCAGTGTTTTTAAGGGTCCAGTTTTTGTGCCAAGGAAATATGAGGGCTGAAAAATTACTGGGCTGTTTTCCTTCATTAAACTATCAGCTAACTTTGTGTGAGCCGAAGACTTTGAATTTACCGGCCCCAGTTACAGCTGCAAGCAGACCTTAGGAAGTGATTCATCTGTAGCTCCTAATCATTCATATCACAAAGAGAGTTCAGTAGGTGTGCAGTGGTTCATATCACAGAATAACAGACTTTGTGTTCTTATTCGGTCTTCTTGCTTGCTGAGAGTTGATGGAGTTTTGTCTTACTGGGTAGGAACAGGAACATCCAAGGAATACTTTTATAACCATGACCTGAGGCTTTTTTTCAGCCTTATTTATGGTGTATCCTTTTAGGGTCTTAGACCTAGGAAGGTACATAGTTGGAGGAGGCTGGCTATTGCTGCTCAGTAATGACAGGGTATGTGCCTTCTCCCTTAGAGCCGACTGCTTGCCTGACTCTGGTCCTTTGGAAACTTAGGCACAGTATTTTAAAATCCTTATGTATGAGGGCCTGGAGAGATAGCTCAGTACAATAAGCACTTGCCTGGCAAGTGCAGGGTCCTGAGTTCAATCCCCAGTACCACAAAAAAAAAAAAAAAAAAAAAACAACCTTATGGACTATTAACTCAGGGAAGTTGCTATTAATTGATGGCATAACAGAACACAGAAACAAGTAATTGCCTTTTATTATTTTAGTCATCTATTTCATAAGTTATATTTACCTCATTAAAACATTCACCTTCAAATGACTTTTTTTTTTTTTTTAAAATAAAAAAAAAAAAAATTTTTGTAGAAAATTTTTTTTTTTTTTTTTTTTTTTTTTTTTTTTTTTTTTTTTTTTTGCGGAACCGGGGATTGAACTCAGATCCTTGCGTTTGCCAGTCAAGCGCTTATCCTACTGAGCCATCTCCCCGGCCCCTTCAAATGACTTCTTGAAAATTTATGAAAAATAGATTTATGTCTTTTTTTTGTTTGGCTTTTGGCGGAACTGGGGATTGAACTCAGGCCCTTGTGCTTGCCAGGGAAGTGCTTATTCTCCTGAGCCATCTCCCTGGCCCCATGAAAAATAAAAGGATTACTGCTCTTACCCAAATAACTTTGATTCCTACAGGAGTTCTTTTTCTGTGTTGCTGCCTGTCTGTGAGCATGGAAAGTGAAGTTGCAGGGGAAGCCATTCTATGTCTGCCTCCTTTTTTCGTGTGCTGTTGCTCCAGAGGCCTGGCTTGAAAAAAGCAGAACATTCGGCTTAGACAGATGGAGGGCAGGGTCATTTTCAAAATGAAATGAGTGAAGCAGTCACACTGTGAAATTGGCATGACCATCACTGCTACTGTGATAGACCGATTTATATTGAGTCTTTGATAGGCAATTGGGGAATAGGGTAGGGTTTTTTTTTTTCCCTTCTTTTTGGAAAGGAGAGGTGAAAGGAGGCCCCTTAATTAATGATAGAAATCCTGGAAAGCAATAAACAGGGTTGAATATCATGAATTATAAAGGATCATTTTGTTTTCAATAGAATCTTGAAAGGCTAGAGGATGTACCAAAACATAGGTGTTCAATAGTATTCCAGGCAATAGGAAAGCATTTGGGGGTTTAATAAAATGAATTATAGACTTGCAGGAAATAATTAGGGATTGAGAAAATAGGGTGAGACTTGGGGTGGATTTTGCTTCACAACGGGAGGTGTTTAATTTAGGCAAATATTAGCAGAGCTAGAAAACATAATATTTGGTTTTTAGAGTGCTTATGTCTGCCTGCCAAAATGTGAGATGACCAGTGCCCATGGTATATATGTATAATATAATTTGCACTTATTATATATCATGTGTATTTGGCATTCTCTTTTAAAACTAATTGGAAGGTGTATTTTCTTATTTATCCCGTGGGAACATATCTTCCTAAAGGAAGTCCTTCTGGAAAACCATTTTCCATTTACTATTTATCTTTCCCTTTGATTCCTGGTCATTTTCTTCAGAATGGCCAGTCTGAGGGTCCAGTTACCTTGCATCCCTGTCTCCAGACCCATCACTTACTGAACATAGGAAAGAAAAGTGCCAAACTGCTAATGTGGTTCACTGGCTTTTAGGAGCATCTGTTCAAATCTTTTAAGACTTTTGTGAAGACTATACCTTATGCTTAAGTGGTAAGACATTTCACCTCATTAGGAATGCTCCTTTCACTGATGGTTCCAACTTTATTAATATTTTAATTACATCTCCTTTCTGAATATATCTTGTTTTTGATCAACTAGCTTATATTTTGAGGTTTACAGTATTGCTGTCTGAATTAGCCTACCAAGAGAGCATAACAGAAAAAAAAAAAAAAAAAAAAAAGAGAGCATAACAGGATTATGGTTCGTAAAAAGGACTAGCAGAGAAAGCAACGCTGTGAATGCCGGCCATCCGGCCAAACAAAGAGCTAATTTAAGCCCTGTGTTTATGCAGGCGGTTCAGTACCAGGCCTGCTTTGCCTAACTTGCCTCATTATTCCTCACGGCCCTTCTGTGAATTGGGGGGTTCTTATGGTTGACCCTACTTTAAAAGTGAAGACTTTAAAGCACAAAGAAGACAGCAGTTGCCGCCGCCAGCACTAGTGATTGCTTCCACTGGCCAGTAGTGGGCCACACTGTAGCCCTTCCCTTTCTCCCTGGGCACCTCCTCTCCAGTCATTTGAATTGACTTTGGATCATTTGCTGCAGTTTGTTCTAACAGAACAGGCACAATGGTGGAAGAATTTTAAAGTTTAAGCACCGAAGCCATTGTATAATTGTACAGCGTCGCTGTGGCTGAGGTCCTGCATTGATGTGCTGCCCCTGTGTAATTGCCCATGCAAATTTCAGCAATGTATAACGGACTCCGGAACCCTGCATTTGGCTGCAGTGTCTCTTACCTCCAGGAAACCTTCACTAATTCAAAGAACCTTTGGTCATTTTGAAAGTGCCGCCTCAGTGTCCCTCCCACAGAGGCAAACATCACAGATGAAGACAAAGTTAATAATGAGAATTTCAACTGTTGATATTCAGAGAAATGCTTCTTTCTTTGAGCCTTCTCAAAAAAAAAAAAAAAAAGATTATTTCAAAGCTTTCATCAAACATTAAGCATTTTATTAAAAACAAAGATATTTATTTAGATCCCTTAAAGCAGTCTGTTTCAAAACCATGGATTAGTTGCTTGTGAAATGGCCAAGCAGTCTAAAATGCAGTATTCTTACAATGGAACATCAGCCTGGGAAATATACACAAAGGGAACAGCTTCAAACAACTCAACTGAAGACATATTTCCCTTGTTTTGTGCAAAACAATAATAATTAGGAAGCAAGTCAGTAGGGGATCCTTTTTAGTTGATTGTACATCAAGATAAAACGGTAAAAGCAATATCCCCCCCAAGGGAATGAAGCTCCACAAAACCTAGTTTCTTATTTTCACACTATATGCTTGTTTTTAATTCATCTAAATATGATTTAATCTGAATCTAGAGCAAAAGAGAAATTCAGATTGTAACACACACACACATAAATACCCAGAGAGTGAGCACAAAGATAAATTATGGTCTTAAAGAATACACTTTTCATAACAAGAACTTCATTTGCTGAATAACTGTATCTCTGTATCAGTGTATACATTCACTGGCAGTGACGTGGATGTGCTACACAGGTGAATGACTTATCTTTAGCACTGCTGAGCGATATGGCAAACATAAAAGGATATTCAAAATCAAAGTAGACATACAACCCAAATGGCTAGCTGAGAGGAAAGCAGTCCCACGGACACCACTGAGGGTTGCCAAATCTAGATGCTCACCATGAAATTCTCCAGACCTACTTCATTTTACTTCTGCCATTCGTGGATTTTATTCTATTATTGTTCACCCAGGAAACTTATTAAATTTTGGCTTTGCAGCTAGATTTAACCTTTAAATCCCCGGTGCATTTGCATTTGGGAGAGTTCTTCACAGCCTGGGGCAGCATAACAATGTCAGAGATTGTAATTCTGAGGCAAATAATGCAAGCTCAGGACAGGGACATTGCCAGAGTTTTTAAGAGTCCCAGATTAGGTTTGGCTCCACCGCTTTGCTGAATCCTTTTTGCCTTCTTTCCCCAGACCAAAGCATTTTTCTTTATATTTAAATCTCTCCCAAATATGTTTAGATTTCAGTCCCACCGAAGGCAATTGTGACATGCTGTCACTGGGGATGATACTGTTTTTGTCTGTCTGCAATTTATAAAAGGTATCAGGAAAATGGATTTTATTTTTTATTCTATCTTTATAGATAAACAGATTTTATGATAATTGTGCTGCAGAGTAAATTGAGATTGCTTAATGGCCTAAGGTAAATGAATAAAGTATGATAACATTTAATACACAGAAAAAGCAACCAAATTCCAGGAAAATTAACATATTGCCATTTCTCTAATATAAAATGTGTAAAGATTTTATTTTCAGTCCAATATGTTTGCAAATGTAAAATACCTGGAATTACATAGGCATCTCAGATTTTAGAAACAGAGAAAATGCAGGTGCATTAACTCACTTAAGAAATTTACTTTCAAATCAATGACTACCATTTATGGGATACCTAGGAATGAAATACTTTAAAATTGTTCTTTGTGAAATAAAGGAATATGTATTTTTAAAGTGTATTACTGACCATATGATACATTTTAAAATATGTGTTTTTATAAGTACTACACCCATGTAATTTTTTATTTTCATCTTTAGTGAAAACATGACCTCTTTAGGTTTGGTAGCATTTTATTTGAGAAGAAAAATAAAATGACCTAGAAAAATTTTAAAAAGCAAAACACAGCTTCCTCCTTTGATGTGGAAATGGGGTAAACGTCAGAGCTTTTATTAATCGATGGAAAACCTGAGATATGGAGGGTCCCAAGATTACAGGTCCAGCCAGTGGCCACGTAGGCTGGAGTCTCAGGCTACTATTACTGTACACTGTATGGCGCTCTTCCCATAATGCCATGCTGCTCTTCCCCCTCCCCAAGATAAGCTGTGCTGTACGCTAAACCTGTGTTACCTGGAATATAGACGAACACAAATAAATGTCACATCTGAAAAGAAAATACATCTAGAGGATGATACCATCTCAGATATTCATGTCAAGAGGCCTGAGGGAGCATAACTAATTTGGTCAGTTTGAGGTTTTACAGGAAGGCTCACGTTTCAAATACCTTCCTTCAATAGGAAATAAACAGTAATAATAAGGACTGGGGGAGTTTCTATTTATTTTGGAAAAGCAAATATATGGCAAACCATACACACCTCACAATCTTGGAAATTGTAAATTATCCTATAAAGGGGTTTAAATTACCTCAGGCTTTCAGGAGTTCGTCCTCCTGAACCCCGAGGTGCTGTCGGTAGCAGCAAGACTGCTGCCCTCACTTCCACTGCTTCGTGGTCGTGGTGGACCAGACCGCGGCATTAGTCAGCACTTTCGCAATCCTGACCCACAATGGGAAGGATATCTTGAGACAGGAGAAATAGATGGAGGCAATTACAAACAGCTCCTTGATTGATGGTTGACATTGGCAGGGCTCCACTGTATGGCAGATTGCAATGGTGTTGAACTCGCCTTGCTAGCAGTGGATGTTGCTATTGGCAACCGTGCAGTGAAGCCAATAAAAAGGCAAGAGAATGAGAGGAAAACTCAACCTTAGTGGAAGCCGTAGGGTTTGCGCTATAAATTATGTCCCCCTTAGCAATATGCAGCATCCACGTTCAGGGTAGCTAGCTCCTATGCTTGTCGCAGGCTGCGCGCTCTCATGGACCCTGGGTCCATTTTTATCATAAAGCCTGAGCTTTAAAATTTTGCTGTAAGCTGGGTTGGCATCCATTTGTCTTGGCTATTTATTTATTTGTTTAGTGGTGGGGAGGATAACAGATGTAGACTCAGCTCTGCCCCAACATGGACTAATTTTCAATTCCCGTTTGTGATATAAACGTGATGTGGCACAATACCAGAAAACCCTGCAGCGCTTCTCAGCGGCAGACCCGGAGCTCTCGCAGGCCGCGCTGCTCCTGACTCCACCCATCCTTTGTTCCTCACCTGAAGGAAGAGGGCTGGCCCTGCCGAAGCTATTTTCCTTTATAGTGGGGTGATTCGGAAAACTGGCTTAATAAAATCCATAAATCTGAACAACCTCCTCTTACCTGCTCTGCAGAAGCAATTTTTCCTGCACTCATTTTCTCCTCTAGCTCCTCCAGTCTTCCCTGCAGAGACAGCTGAAAAGCGTGGCTAGAAACATAATGTGTAGGGCTTCCATTCCTTCGCTCTCTTCTCTGTCAAACCCCTCCCTCCTCAGTTGTCTTTTTCTTAAGCAACTGAGGACAGGATTCCACACTCTCATTTTTTAATTGGAAGGGCCATTTTCCTTTGTTTGGATTGACTTTCCCCTTCCCTTGGCTGTCCCCTTCAGCACCTGTCTCAGTCCCTATCTTTCCTTTATTGCTTCTTTTTCTTTTCCCCCTCCTCTGCCATCTTCTTTTATTATCCCCTCTCCTTGCCTGGTTTATAATTCTCATTTACTTTGTTTGGTGTCAAAACAAAATTCCCTTCTTCTCTGTGATTACCTGCTTCCCCTCGCTTTCATTTTCATATTTTAATTTTATTCATTCCTTTCCCAAACATTTCCCAAGTGATTGCTGTGCGCCAGGGAAATACTGTCCTATGGAACTCGACCTGTCTGTCTTTTAAGACTTGATTAGCAACATCAATAATTAATACTGATCAGCGAACACAAGAATAAAAACGTTTTGCAAGTGTCATATTTTCCAGAGTTGGAATGAATCTCAGGTTTGGCTTAGTGCAGAGATTTTCAAAGTCCTCAGAGTCCCTTTGTGGCCTACCAGGTAAGTAATCAGGGATGGAGATTTGCAGGGACTCTAGGTCTACAAATTCTGCTTCAAGCAGAGGGCTTCAGATATGTCTCATATCATGGAGATTCCATGAAAGATTTCTTTTAACAAAGAGTTCTAAAAGTAAGGTGTGTTTGAAAATTACTGCAATCGTATTTGACAAATAAGGAAGCAAATGCAGAAAAGATGAATGACATCTTCTCATTCAATTAGTAGTCTCACAGGTAGGCCAAACATCTATTCTAGTATTCTTTGCACAAGATACACCCAATCCTCAGTGTTTCAGGTAAAGTGAGAGTCATTCTAGTCATGACATCTATCTAGTAGAGTTTATTTTTATTATAAGCCTGACTTCCTATAGAATATGTGATTTCTGTCCAGATGATTTTTTTTTTTAAATTTTATTTATTGATACAGGGTCTCACTACGCATCTTAGACTCATAGTGGTCCTCCTGTCTCTGCCTCCCCAGCGCCACACCTGGTTTTGGTGGCCAGCACGGTGCATCTGGCATTCTGGGCCTGGCGCATTCTACAGTTCCGGGGTTTGAACTTGGGTTTTTGGGCTTGCCAGGCAGGCGCTTAGACCCCTGAGCTTTCTCCCCAGCACCAGACTATTATTTCTTAATCTCTCAAATATTCTTTCTTATACTTAATATAAAAGTGAGTATTCCAGCATTTGGATTTAAATTGGTCAGTGGTAGTAAATTTTATTCCAGAACGCATCATTGGAAGAACTGAAGCAAGTTAGTGTTTGGTTTCCAGTGCTCTACTGTGTATCTTATGAGATACTTCTCATTGTTGAAAATAGTTCCTAAATGTTCTTAGGTGACTTGGGTAAATCTGGCTATAGATTTCCTTTTTTAAAAAATTTATTTATTTATGTGTGTGTGTGTGTGTGTGTGTGTGTGTGTGTCCAGCTCAGCCCACTAGGGGGCGGGGCTGGCTGGCATGTGGTGCTGGGGGATTGAACCGTGGTCCCTGTGCTTTACTAAGCTTGTTCTAAGTAGGTGCTTTAGAACACTGAGCCATCTCACCAGCCCCTAGATTTCCTTTCATCTTTGCTTTAATTAAAGTCTATTAATCTATGGGAGAAGGCTTAGTCTATAATGATGGTTGAACTCTGAAATTCTGAAAAACAGGACCATGATCTTACTGTAGAGTTACAAATCTTACATAAACACCAAAGACAAACACATCTGTGATACTGCTACTGTGGACTTCTGGTGGAGTGATTAGGATTGGTTGGTATCTATAAGGACAGCATAGCTTTTATCTTTTAGGTATGGAATTCTAAAGGCTCTGATTGCACATCAAGAAGCTACAGGAGAGGCACTCAGCTCTGATGTAGTTGTCTGTCCTCTTGCTTTTCTTACTTTTTCCCTCCAAAATAAACCACATTCCTTATACTGAAAAGAAAAAAAAGCTGTAGATTAAAAATGAAATGCCTCTATGGAATACACAGCTGGATTCTTGGGATAATCTGGCACACAAGGGCACTCCATGAAAAGCCACTGAACCGGGCAGTGTTTGACTGATAACAAACTGAAAAGTGTGTACAAAACGAAGCAGCAAGAAGGATGCTCTCACTGCCCCATGTTCTTGCAACTCACACTGGGCAGAGCGGACTGTCCCCAGGTCTGTGGGTCCAGCCAGTCCTCGGCCAAAAGCCTTGGTCAGCCCATGTGCCATCCTCAGTGTCAGTTGAGGGTCCCAGCTCCCTTGTCCTACGGCTTCTTTGTCCTTCTGTCCTGCTCTCAGCTGCTGGCCACTCTATGCTGAAAACCCAGGCACACTTCCCAGCAAATCCACATCCCTGAGACTTTAGGTTTGTCTGAGCTATGAGAACAAAAGGATGATGTGGCCGGGTAGAAGCTGGACCTTCAGGCTGCGGTCGCTCTGCAGCAGCTCTGCGAAGACACAGGGTTAGTTTCTGTCCTCTTCAGCCACCATGAGGCTGGCAGGGGCTGGAGAGGCTGCGGAGAGCAGCAGTCTTTCTTGGTGAAGCTCCTCCCATTTGCTTCGGTTTGCAGCTACCGAGTCTAGCATAGGCTTCAGTTTCATGTTGACCTTCACCAGCGCCTGAGACAAAAAAACAAAAAAAAACAAAACAAAAAACAGATAGCAAAAGAGCAACCTGAGTCACAGATAGGAGCATGAGAAGGTTGTTTTTAAGGGCATGAGAATGGCTGTAAAAAATGAAAATTATTTTGGTAAACATGAGCTATTTACAAGAAATAAATGTGCACTTAACACCCTTGTGTTGTATTAATAAAACTTATGCAGAGAAAGCAAAAATGATGCACGGTAACTGTGTCCAGTTCCAGCGGGAGCCAGCCTCAGAGGCTTGTGGCCTATTTTACAATCACATCAAGCCAGACAGAAGACAAAATATTCAGCTCACACTTGTCTGCTAACGTTTGCATCTTCGTCCATCAGAGAGGGCCCAGTCTCAGTACGATATGCCCTGAACTTAAATTTTTACAAAAGAGAATGTACAATTGCTCTGCCACTGGTGCCCCTGGGGGGTGGTCCCTGAAGAAGAGAGGCCAGGGGAGAAGGGAAGGAGGCAAGAGGAGAGAGGCTCATTCTTTAGCTAAAAGGCCTGGGCACCAGCCCCAAAGTACAGATCAATATGAAACATATCTGGAAGCAGATGTGACAGGCAGGGAAAGGCGTGTGAAGAGGCCAACCTGCATGTGAATGGGGTGAGGAGAAGTGCAAGCAGGGCTGTCCAGGGGCAGGCAGACTCCTGGGCACAGGCTCCGCCTCAGTGTCCTCACTGGCAACAGACCTTTCTTTTCTATTTTGTATGTAACTTTGTTATTTTGCAAAACAGCACTTCTACTTTTTATTATGAAAGACTTCAAATATATTCAGGCAGTAAATCATGATTAACAAAACTAGTAAGTGTCTACATATGCAAGCATGAGTAACACACAGAAGTAAACCCATCTTGTTAAAATACATATAAGAAAGGGCTTGAGAGTCTTTGTTTTGTAGATAGTCCGATACAAAAGGAAATAAGATCTGGATGACATTCAGTCATCTAACATGATTATTATCCTTTGAAAAGCAGGAGGATTTTTTAAGAAGTTATTTTATATAGTTCTTAAATACTGTGTTAATTTTAGAAACCACAGAAACAATGGGTTTAAAAAAGTAGGAAAGAATGGCAGCTGCAAACCACCTGTTAGTCAACTTGATTTATCCCCCAGATGACTTCCGCTCCAGGGAGTACAGGAATACCGATAAAATTTAGCAGGAGGTGAGTTAGAGGACTAGGGTGGAAGGAAGCGCAGAAATAGTCAGGTAGCCTAATGCATAGGGGGCTTTGCCGCTGCTGAGGGGGCGCCCATCTCTATATCAGTGGCCTCCAAATGCAGGAGGATCTGGGTTTTTGTCACTGTCTCTAACAGTGATGTTTACTGCCCATGCACAAACATTTAATTTTAAATCAGATGGACCAGTTATTTTATATGATAGTGAAACAAGACAACATAATAACTCAGGCAGTGATCAAAAAGTGTTTATTTCCACTAGAAAAATGCAGATGCCCAATTCCCCCTCAAAGCACAGTGTTGTTATTTAGACAATAGTATGAAATAGCAACAACTGCCCTGGTTTTATTTAGTAGGGGTTGGCACCGGCTCCTCTTTACTCTGATCAAGCCTTTTAATTAAACTGACTACTATAATTCCTATGGAAATTAGTGTTTATGTTATTTTCCTGCTACAAAAGCATTTCTCTAGAACTTTTTTTTTTTTTTAATCCTTGGAGCACAAATTGGAAATTTTTTTCTGCTTGAAATGTAATTAAAAACTCATTTGATTACAATATTTCTGGCTCTGTTTTACTTATTAAATTCCTGTAATCAGTTTTCTTTTATGAAGCTGCTGGGAAATGATCTCAAAAGCAACACATTTTTCTCTTCCTTGGCAGGTTCCCGAGCATTTACTAAATTACGTTCATAGCACCTGCTCATGATTCGAATTACTCCACCAATTTATTCCTTAAACCATTTAAGTTTATTTGGCTTAGCCCCAAACAGCTTTCTTCCCTTTATCCTTGTTCTTTGTTCTCCCTCTTGTTTCTTTTGTGTTGACTAAAATAATGGGGGAGGGGGGATGTTGTCAGAATTCCTTCCTTCTCTTTGTGCCTTATCCTCTGGAAACAAAATTATCCTAGAATCTCATTTGTGGGGGGCCCTGGACTGGTTCTAGGCAAAGGTAGCAAAAAGCCTATCTTGAGCAGTTATTCTTACGCTATACGTTTGTTACTTAAATGCATTAGGTTGAGAGAATATGGGACTCCTAAAAAGCAAAGCCTAAGGTTTATGGTGACTTCATGCGGTGTCATCTGCAAGAGAATGGCTTCTAGTGTATATAAAGATTGGACATTCCTAACAGCTTGTCATCAGTGACTGACACCTAATGGGTTTTGTGAGAATGCTACTATTTTTTAAAAAATTGTTATTTATTTATTTAGTACAAGGTCTCACTATGCAGTAAAGACTCATACTGATCCTTCTACCTCAGCCTCCCCAGAGCTGGGATTACAGGCCTGTGCTACCATCCCTGGTTCTGGGGCTGGCCCTGCATGTGGGACCTGGGATGGAACCTGGGTCCTTGTGCTTGTCAGGCAGGTGCTTAGACTCCTGAGCTATCTCCCTGGCCCAATGCTGCTACTGGTTAGTTTGACTTGCTCCTCACTTGATAAGAGAGAAAGATGGAACAGCACTCATCTGATTAGCATCCACATGTGTACAGGGAGACTGTGTGGTTAGCACTATGTGTTGCTCTGTCAGAAACAGGATGGCCAGCTCTGTGCTGTGGCATCCCTGTGGTATGGCCAGTCCGCCACTGGTTAGACACATCCACAGGCACTCGCTGCACTACTTCCAGGTGGGGAATCTGTTTTACTCTTTGTTGTGGTCTGAGAATATTGCTCCTATGCTGAACTCAAATTCCCATTTCTATGTCTTCTCTCTAATGATTTTAATCCTTGTGATAATCTCCCTTTAAGCCAGAAAATTTTCAAGCAATTTAGCACATGCATCATGATGCATGTACTGTACCAGGCACATGTTGTGAAGGATACTGAGGCAAAAGCACAACTTAAGATGTATAGCTTCTCTTGTGGGGCAACCTTATTGCTGTCACCAGCACTCCAGGCCTTCTCTGGCCCCCTCTTAGTCTATCGCAGACAGGATCTGGGACACCTGCTATACTAGAAGACACCACTTTGGGCATCTAGCTGTTGACATGGCTAAGAGAACCCAGGTTCTATGTCCACTCCATTGTTGAATTCTTTTGTGCATAGCACATGTAGTTTAGTCCATATTTTAGTTATGTTTTGACTAAGTGACACATCTACATAGCTCAAGGGATATGAAAGGTATAATATAAAATTTCCCTTCTTCACTTGCCTAAACCAAGAGGTAACAGATGTTATCTATTTTTTGTATATCCTTCTAGGATCTTTCTATCCTTATATAAGTAAAAAAAAAGAGATTTTTCATTTCTTAGAGCTACCTAGTATTTCAATGATGTCATAATTTGTTTAAGAAACTAGAAGCTAAAGGTTGTTTATAATTGGCCACTCCAAATAATGCTGTAATGCATGTCCTTGTAAAGAGCCATTTTGTAGATGCCAGGTTTATTGAAAGGTCAAATTCTAGAATCAGGATTGATGAGCCAAAGAGCATGCACATTTGCATTTTGATAGATATTACTAAAGCAGCATGTATAAGCCCTATGTAAGATACAATACAGCATCCTTATATTAGGAACTCTTTGAAGAGAAAGAAGACATAAAACTCACACTATTTAGATTAAGGCCTGTAATATACGGTGAGGGTAGATAAAGCTAGGAAGCGTACAGAAGCCTGGCGCTTGGCTCTTCCCTGTGTGCACTCCAGATGCTACCAGGTTCCTTGTACGCTGGGCCTTGGCCAAGCACCACAATGATGTTGATCCAAGACTTTTAAAATTTCTTCCTCCTCTGAAAGAATCTTCCCACATGGCAGTGAATCTATTTAAATTTCTTAATAGTCTTTGACCATTTTAAAATGTTTTCAAGGTGTTTCTCAGGCAATTCCTGTTGTTAATAAGTGTTTATTGAATGTTCAATTTGTTAGACTACACTAGGTACTTTACATACATTGTCATTCCATTTTCTGAAGAGCCTTATGAGATGGATATCATGATTATTCTCTTTTTGCTGTTGTTTTATGACTGAGGAAACCAAGGCTTGGATAGTTTGTTTTATTTTTTTCTTTTTATGTATTTAGTAGAGGGTCCACAGGGTCTCACTACCCAGATCAGACTCATAGTGATCCTCCTGTTTTCAGCCTCCCAACCACTGGGATTGTAGGCGTGCTACCCCATCTAGTTTCAGTTGCCATCTCAGCACACGTTGGGGGGTGGGGCTGGCAGGGCACTCTGGGGAATCGAACCCTGGTCCCTGCGTCTGCCTAAGGAGATGCTGAGCTGTCTGGCCGGCCCATGGCTCGGGTAGTTTAAAGGACTCACTCATGGTCAATGTTTGGTAAGGAGGAAAACTGATAGATGGCTGCAGTTTCTTAACTTTAGTACTGTTAATATTTTGGGCCTGATAATTCTTTACCGTGGGATTATCTAGTGTACTGCAGGTTACTACAGAAGCCAGTAGGAGCCCCCAACCACAAGACCCTGTCAAGTTGTGGTAGCCCAAAATATCTCAAATATTGAATATACTGAAAATGTTCCTTGGGGAGTTGAATCCTTCCAGTTAAGAACTGTTGCATTATGGGCTCTATCTGCCTCTGTAATGTCTTAAATCAATGGAGCTTTCTGCAATTAAAAGGAGGACCAAAAGTAACAAGCTCTGTAGTATGAACCCTCATAGTACCTCTGCTTGTTGAGAAAATACAGAATTACTTCATGGGCCAGATAATACCCATCTCCCTGAGGAACTTTAAGGCAAAGAATTAAGTGTAGCTCTTATATACTGAAGATTCAGTGTGCTGGGCTAGGAGCACAGGCTTGAAGTCATCATGTCCTAAAATCTTCACAGTGGTTTCATGCCGGAGGTACTTCCATCACCTCTTCATAGGTATAAAACCAAGGTTCAATAAGGTTAAGTGCTCTGATGATGGTCATAGAGAGAGAGAGGAAGCTAGGAATTTTACTTATGTCTCGGATTCTTCAAGGATGGTGTGAAAATTTCTCTTCCTAGAAGTCTAGTTATTCTTCAACACTTAGCTTTTATTCTATCTTTTGTAAAGTCTCTGATTTTCCAGGTACGACAGGAACTTTTTTTTTATCTTTTTTTTAGGCCAGGTCTCACTATGTAGTGCAGGCTGGCCTTGAACTTGCTATGTAGATCCTTTTGACTCAGCCTCCCAAATGCTTCTATTACAGGTACACGTCACCGCACCAGATTCTGGACTCTTTTTTCATGTATGCCTGAAGTACATTCTCTGCTTTCCCAATCAACCTTTCATATCTAAAATGTTTATTACTTTTTACTACTTTATCATTATTATTATATTATTTATTTTTTCTTTTTACTGTATTTGGTTGTTGCAGGGTCTCACTACACAGCTATGACCCATGATGATACTCTTGTTTTCAGCCTCGCCAGCACTGGGATTACAGGTGTGCGCCACCATGCATGGACTCTGGCCTGCTCAGCTCACCCTGGGGGCGGGGCTGACTTGGCATGTGGTGCCGGGGATCGAACTGCAGTCCCTGCACTTGCCTAAGCTTGCCTAAGCCAACTTTAGTCTGCTGAGCTATCTCACTGGCCCGTTTTTTTTTTAATTATTATTATTATTACTTTAAAGATATCTTATGTATTTTTAAAATGCATAATATTTTTTCTCCTTTTAGATATTTTTCTCTTAAGCAGTTTGATCCTGTTATGGCTTGATGTAGTTTCCTAGGGTTTACTGAGAATCTTGATTCTATATGTCTATAATTTTCATTAAATTTTTAAAAATTTCTACCACTTTCTTCAACTGTTTCTAATGCCTTTTACCTCTGGCACTCCAATTATACATATATTAAGCTATTTGGTGTTGCCCTCCATTTGTGAGCATTCTTTTCATTCTTTCCTGTATCTGAGTTTCATTTTGGATGGTTTCTATGGTTATACCACTGAGTTTTATTCAATTATGCTTCTTCTGTTGTGAATCCCATCTACTGTATCATTCATTGTGCAAATTAGATTTTTCATTTCTACAAGCTTGGAAGTCTTTCATGACTGTTTATCCACTCAATCTTCTCTCCACCTTCTTTTTTTTTTTATATTTTAGGGAAGGGTCTACAGGGTGTTCAGGGTCTCATTATTAGATCAGACTCGTAGTGATCCACCTGCTTACAGCCTCCCAAGAGCTGGGATTATAGGTGTGCACCACCACACCCAGTCTCAATTGCCATCTCAGTGTGCCCTGAGGGTGAGGCCGGTGTGGCAGGCCTGAAGATCGAACCCTAGCACCTGCACCTGCTGGCAGGCACTTTAATGCGCCACTATTTGGCCAGCCCTAACCTTCTTGAACATGTAACATACAAGCATATTAGCCATCTTCATGTCCTTCTCTACCACTTCTGTGGTTTGTCATCATTTTTAAATCTCTGTTGATTGATTTTTCCCATTATTGTAAGTGATTTCTTTGCATGATTGTCAATTCTTGATTAGACATAAACGTGAATTTTATATTGTTGAATTATGTTTTTATTTCCAATTTCTTCACTTTCTAGTTTTATTCTAAAATGTAGTTAGGATATTTGGAAAGAATTTTATCCCATTTGGGCTTGTTTTAAGCTTGCCTAGAGAACCCACCACTACCTCTGGTCTAGGGCTAATTTGGCCCCAACACTGAGGCAATACCCTCTTGAGAACTGCTCATAATGCCTCATGCATTTCAATGACATTCTCTGGTACTCTGGTTAGTAGGAACTTAGAATGTTCCCCAGACTCTGTCATCTCCAGGAACTGCTTTATTTGCTCCTTTTGGCTGGGTTTTGCTCAGCTTCAATGGTTTCCTCACCAAGATGCGAGCAGCACTAACTATGCTGAAGACACAAAGTCTTCCTGTGCAGAACTACTCAGCTAACTACTCAGCTGTTTCTTGTCCCATACTTCTCCCTGAGAACTCTAATTTCTTTGGCCTCTCCAGACTCATGGCTCTGCCTCTTCAACTTAGTTGAGGTCATGGGGCTCTGCCTGGATTTCTACTCCTGAGCCATGGCTGGGAAATTTTTGCCAGACTGGAAGCTGGGACAATTATAGGATTCACATAATTTATTCTTTTCACAAATCAATGCATTGTGTTGTTTTTTTGTTTGCTATTTAAAACTGTGATTCTCTCTCTTCCACTCAGTCTCTATCTCTGTCTCTCTTTGTCTCTCTGTCTCTTTCTCTATGTTTGTTGGTCTGTCCATCTGTCTATCTCTCTGTCTTCCTGTTATTCTACCATAGAAGGCGGTGGAAGCAGTGGAAATCTTTATTGTTGGTTTTAAACAACTCTGTCTTGCCTAATGCTATAGTTTGCGTCTTTAACATCCCACAAAGGTGCCATGTGTTATGGTTTTGGTACTCATTGTGGTGCTACCCAGGGTGGTGGTACTTTTAGGATGAGGGATCTAATAGAAAATCCTTAGGTGATTGCAGGGATGGCCTTGAAGGGGACTGTGGATCTCTGGTCCCTTTTTCTTCTTCTGTTTTGTTTCATGGTCATGAAACAATAAGTTTAACATGTGCTCTCAACCATTACCATATGGCACTCCCACCAAAGACTCTAAGCAACGTGTCTGCTTGATCTTGTATTAGAATTTGCAAAACTGTGAAACAAAATAACCCCTTTCTCTTTATAAGTCCAGATCCTTCAACATGACCTATAAGATTAACAGAAAAGCAGAACGGTTGTAGTGAAAGAGAATGAAAATAAGAAACAACACAGAACAAAGCTATAAAACCTGGTGGAAAAACTTGATTGTGGGAGAAAAACAATTTTGAAATGCCAAAATGACTCCCCCTTTTTCCCTAGACAATGTGAAATACACATCTTTCAACAGACTTTAACATTTTCCTGAGTTTAGTGAAAGAAAGTTAAACTGCACGTGTTTGTAGGGTATGGGCATAGTGGAAGTGTTTGTCACTATATGTGAGAGTGAAGGAACTGCTCAGGGGTCCAGTGGGAGGCAGTGCAAGTACTAGACCTCACTTCTCTCCTTCCCAGATCAGTGGCTTTTGAAATCAAGGTTGTGTAAAAGTGAATTTGCATTAAATGGCTTAGGATAATGTATTGACTACTGTAAGAGGCTTCTAGGAATTGTCAAAACTTATTTCAAAGAGAACAAAAGAACAACAATGATGAACAGAGAAGCAAGCTAAGATTCCTTTGGTTACATGTTTCATATAGTCACATTAATGACAGTGGCCTCCATACTGATTTTTCCATATTTTCATAAATTGGAAAATTAGTAATAATATTTCCATAGGTTGCACATAAAACTTAGGCACTGTGCTATATCCATGCTTCATATATTTTACTTAATCAAATCCTTAAAACAACCACAGGAGAGAGAACTTACTTTGTCAGCCCATTTCACAGATGAGAAAATTTGGCTTAGAAAGGCAATATAATTTGCCTGGGGCCACAGAGCTAAGGTTTGGATCTAGCACTCTCTGGCTCCAGAGCTCGTGTTGGCAAAATTACTATGCTTGTAATGTTGGCATGTGATCGTACACAAGGAAGCCCTGCTAGTATTGTTATCAAACTGCTATCAGTAAGTGAATTTCTAGGCAAGCACTGCTTCTCTATCCGAAGGAATATCTGATTGTCCAGTAAGTGTTTTCATTAACACATCCAAGCACTGCTGTGGTCTCACATGTGTTCTTAGGACTTAGTTTGGAAGAGATTAAAATTGATCAGAAAGGAAGTAGTGGTCATCCTGAGTGAACATAGTTCCAAGTTGCCCACATATCCAGCAGAAGCTCAGTAATAAAAATATATATGCAAATATATTTATAGGTACATATAAATGTACCACACAGCTGATACACTGGGCTTATGATCAGAAGCTGACGATTTGAACATTTTACTACTGATTGAGTTTTTCCCAAGGTAAAACAAAAATAAAGTTGAAAGGGATTTTGTCTTCCAACTTCTGCATGTCACTTGTTCTGCCAAGACTGCAGTGGTGTTTCTAACAGAGTTTGTCAGATCCTCCTGCTCTCTAGTGCCCAGATGACCATTATGGACGCTTGCACCTCTAGTCCTGCACACACTGTGGGCTCTCCTGCATCTGAGCCTGTATATTCATCTAGAGAACCCTAATTAATACTCTTTCAGGTACTGAGATTTTGGTACTGAGAGTGGTTCTAGAGAAACAGAATTAGAAGGGTAGAGTTTTCTAATTGTTCAGTGGTTCCTAGAATTGGCTGTCTAATTTGATGAGACATAAAGTGGCCCCAATCTCTTCTTCTGATAAGGTAGAGAGTATTACTTTACATAGTTCATACTATGTAAAGTAACTATGTAAAGTACAGAATTTAGAGTTCAGCACTATGTAACTATGTAAAGTAATATACAACACAGACCTTGTTGATTATCTTGACTCCTACTTGTAAGAAGCAAGGAATTTAGTGAGGCTACATACAATACTTCTGGACATTTTTGAAAGAGTAAGAAATACAGTGATGCTAACTGGTTGCTTTTAGCATCTCTGGATGAAGGAAAACAATGAGCTTCAGACATGCTCAAATGACGCAAAGGTTTCTAACTGTGTCATGAGAAAAACCTTCTTCAGGTGTAGGGCTGAAGTTACTGAGAATCAAATACAAGCCCTTATAATGTGAATTATATTGGCTGAGTTACAGCACATGCTTAGTGCTTGGCCTTACAGGATACCTGCAGTTAAAGAGGGCGCTGATGGCAAAGGTGTGGGATCCTGTAAACTGGGATGGAGAGGTTTGTGAGGAACCTGACAAGACTGGGGATGCTGAACTCTTAAATTCTGATATTATTTTGCCAAAGGAAGAGATTTGGCCTTAGCGGCAGAGGCATCCCTACCCCACTACTGATACCAAAATCATTATTAACTTGGGTTCTCTAATGGCACAAAATCAGTAATAAAAATATATATGCAAATATATGTATAGGTGCATATATTTATATATGCAAATATATTTGCATACATATATGGATTAATTAGGTAAGCTTACACAGAGGTGGTAGAGTCCACAATCACTGTGGGCTCAGAGAGAAAGAGTCCACTATGGCCATCTGTGCACTACAGAGCTGCAGGATCTAGTAGCTGCTCAGCCCAAGAAGGCGAAAGTCTCAGACCAAGAGAGACCAAAAGTAGGGCACCAGTCTAAGGCTACAGGCCTGGAAGGTCATTGGAAAGTCTGCACTGGAAGGCTGAAGAAATGGGAGATGGATATCCATGGCAATGATGGAGACTGGAGATTTTCCAAAAAGGGGGACTCTTTTTATTGTTTCATCTAAGCTACAAGCCAGTTGGTGGGTGCCACCCCCATCTTGTGGGCCTCCATGTCAGCCACCCACAGACACACTCACAGCTGTGTTCTACTGATCTGCTTGGCATTTCTTTTTTCCTTTTTCTTGGCTGGTTCAGCCCATCCTGGGGGTGGGGCTGGTGCTACATGTGGTGCCGGAGATCAAACTGTGGTCCCCTGCACTTGCCTAAGCTTGCCTAAGCAGGCACTTTAGGCTGCTGAGCTATCTCACTGGCTCCTGCTTGGCATTTCTTAATCTATGCAAGGTTGATCTATCATGGTTAATGTTCACGGTTAGTTACCTGCCCAATATGAACTTCAGCCTCCCTGGAGCTTAGGAGTGAATAGGAAGATATAAGTAAAATGCATAAAGTAGGAATTCAAGGAAAACTCATCTACATCCTTAGTGCTCGAAATAATTTTGTTTTAGGATCTCACTAAGTCACCCAAGCCAGACTCAAACTTCTAATTCTTCTACTTTAGCTTCCCAGAATGCTAGCTTCTGTCACCAGAGGAAGTGTAAGGGACAATGTTATATAGCCACATAGAAAGGGCCAATATTTTCCTTTTCTTTAAAGAATGCACATTTTTGTCCTTTCACATTATGGGGGCTCAAAACATACTAACAGAAGATGCCCCTTTCCCTGGTGACAGACATCAGGTCTGTGAACTGTGACTTGCATTGAGGGTGTGCTCAAAGCGCCAGCAAATGCCTTCCAATCAGCTCAGTTTCCTCTGTGGGCCAGGTGAGCTATAGCAAGTAGTTATTTTCTCCTTAGTGACAATTCAGGGTCACACCATATCTATTTATCTATCTATCTATCTATCTATCTATCTATCTATCTATCTATATATTTTTTTTTTAACTGGGAAAACTTTTTCCAACTGGAAAATACTATTTTTCTATATGTGATTTACTCTGTTGAGCGACTCCAATTTAGTGATGATAAGTTGGCAGTGTAAGGTTTTTGTAAATGCCAAACATACTGTCAGACTTTTTTTATATTTTGTTAGTAATACCAGAGACCTTAACATCTAAATATTGTGAGATGGTTATCCAAATAGCAGTAAAGATGATAAACCCACAGAGGTAGTGTTTAGTGTAAGAGCAAGCAAGCTCGTTAGAATCGAACATAAGAGTGATTCAGATCTGCAATTGGAATCTTAAGGGCATAGTCTACTCAAGCTATAACTGAAGAGGATGTTTGTAGCATCAATGTCGAACATCCTGAAAGCTAATTACAGTACTCCTAATAATTTAGAAAGGCATCATTTTCTTTCCAAGGTTTGAAGAGATTAGTAGTGCATGTAAAAGTGAAAATGCAACAATGCTCTTTTCTTTTCCTTTCCATTTCCTTCCTGACCTCACAGGTTACTTGCTTTGCTTATTTTATTTATATGCTCAAGGGATTCCTTTGTAGAAAATGATATTTACAAATGACATTAACATTCTGAATTAATGAGGCAAGCATGTTAGTCTCCTTGGATTAATAGCATTGTTATTTCCATAATATAGGGCAAGAGCCTTAAACTCAAATGTCTACTGGGCAAGGCAAGTAAAATTAATGAATGAAGTAGGCTGCATAATACTGTTGGGAGTGGTGGGGATTATGGCAAACTGGACATTTTACAATTTTAAAACCCATGTTTAATCAGATGAGACAGGTCTGTGGGTCTGTCCTGTGGGCCACCTGCACATTAATGAATGTGCCCTGCACCCCAGGTGTCAGACCAGGGTCTCTCCACCTGTGATCTGATTTAAGCTCGTGACAGTGCTATGAGTGGGCATTATTGGCCCTGTTTAGGTGGATCAGGCCCCTTGAGACTGTGAAAATTAAGTTAAAAAGGCCAAGGTTTTCTATTGTTAAAAGGAAAGCAAAGCTGGAGTGTCGGTCTGTGGATCAAGGATCTCAGTTGAGACACGGGTAATAAAATCTGTCTCACACCTTACTCTAGCGCCAAGGACCACAGTGCAACATTTTTTTGTTCTCTTGTCCCCGGCATTGATTCAGAACAAAATCACAGAAACAGTGAATCTTATCTGTGACTTATCTAGTCTAGCTGGCCCTGGGAAAATAAAATGAGGATTTTAAGGAGAAATTACAAGCAGGCTTAAGACAGCTTGTAAATGGGAACAAGGAGAGCAGTCTCTTCTGTTCTAATGAGCCCCTCTAGGATCCTGTCCCGGCTTGTCCTGGTGGCTGGGTTTTCAGAGTCGACTGAAAGCTAATCAATCACGTTCATTGTGTAAGCCACTTCTGACTTGGCAGGAATGCCTGCTGACCCAGAAGCCACAGGCTTTGATGAATGGGGCTTCACATAAAAGGTAGTTGGACCATGTAAGTAAAACGTAGCCACACGGTAATAATCCACCTCTCCACATGCCAGAGTGTTTTCCAATAAAATTAGGCCACCTGAGATTTTATGGAAATATAAAAACATTTATTATTTTTGCAAAGTTCAGGGTGTAAAAAGCATCATTTTAAAATTTTAGTTTGTTGAGCTGAAAACATTCACTGTGCACTTTTATATACTTCTCCTGTGCCTCGAAGCCTAGAGTTCCCCCGATTTTAGTGGGTGTGGTGCCTGTGTGAGGGAAGCTGCATACGTACATAATTGCAAACTCTACCTTTTGTGAAAATGGCGTACTGAGTTAAGCATACAGGACCTCCAATTCTAGTATTCTAGAATATTCTCTTAGCCTTTGTTCTTCAATTTTTTTTCTCTAGCTTATATTTGGCTCCCAAGAGCCAGAAGACTAATTGTATGCAATAATGAGCTACTTAGCAGCATGTAAATCTGATGATTGCTGGGCACTTTTCGTGAGGCTGCAATTGGTTCTCCTGCTCAGCACCCAGCCGTGCTCAGATTGGTGTTGAAGAAGCGTCGAGACTGCACGTCCCAGCACTTCAGACCAGGACTTCAGGCTTCTAGGAGACATGCTTTGTCTTTAGGGAAAGACCTTTTTTTTCCATAATTTTACTGAGAAACAAATAGCAATGAGACAGTTTCAAACCAAATTGGTAGGACAGTTTCAATAATTAACACACTGCATACATTCTTCCTTGTGGTTAATTGCTGTACAAGATGTGGACATGATATCCTATTTACAAACACCATTAGAACAAACCCTCTATTCATTAAGAGAATGTAACTATATATCTATCCTAACCACTTTGAATACACAGATACAAAATGGACATTCATCTTTATACCCTTTTATTGTTAAGTTCTGTTATTTGAATATTATAGGTGTGTTAACTCAGCAAAATATTCTAAAAGAGTCCAGTAGTCCATAATAGTATTGGGTCTTCCGCTTCACTGGCAATGTCAGAAATTGTTGACCTGAGTCCCCTATAGCTCAACATAACAGCATGGCTTTACTTCTTATACTTCGTTTTTATACTTTTCTGCTGGATGGTTAAGACCAAGGTAAAGCAGGAGCTATGCAACAAGAGTTGTAGCTTAGGGAAAGACCTTTGGGAACAAAAATCCTCCATGACTTTGGTGATCTCTCTCTAGATGGTAAAGGAATCTTTTGATTGTTAATTCTATAATAAAGACAATGAAATTTTTCAATAGAAAAAAAAGGAAGGCAAGGAAGGAAATACTTATAATGCCACTGGTGGGATATGTGAGGAAATTAGCTGGCTTTCTTTGTCCATAGAAAGAGGTCAATCTGTCCAATAACATTTGCTAATGTGTCTCTTCTTTAATTACATTGTTAGGTCTCCGAAGGCTAAGAAATGGTGAAAGTTTATATGTATAGGGAACAGTAGGACCAAGATTGTCAATAGTTCTATTACATTTTTGAAGTAAAGTTTAAGAAAAGGAACATAAGACTTCCTAACTTTTCTAACTTTTACCTGATAGGAAAATTTTTTATTAGTTTAACTTTCAATCATTGATTATTTAATATTAAATAAACTTCCTAACAAGAAAACAAAGTAGAATCGTTGACATGAAGTTCATAAGAAAAAATAAACAGTTACTTAGAAAGTACCGAAAAGTAATGGAGAAGGTAAAACTAGACTGAGCATGTATTAAAATATACTATAGGGCTGGTGAGATAGCTCAGTGGTCTAAAGCACCCACTTAGAACAAGCTTAACAAAGCACAGGGACTGCGGTTCAATCCCCCAGCACCATATGCCAGCCAGCCCTGCCCCCTGGTGGGCTGAGCTGGCCACACACACAGACACAAATAAAAAAAATAATAATATACTATAAAGTTATATTAATTAAAATAGTATGACTAGGCAGGCAGGCCAATAAAGCAGCATTCAGAATAATAATAGAAACTTGACTTTGCAAATCCTAAGAAAATGTAAGTCAAAAACTATTGTGGGGAGAACAGTATAGCTATCGAGAAACTAAAGCCAGATTCCCAGAGGAGACAATGATATAAGTAGTAAGAAAAAAACCTGAAATACTAAAGAAGCCCTAGAAAAAAAATTTAAATTTTATAATGGGAAAATAATCATGACAAAACATTCAGTCATAAAAGAAAATATTCATAAATTTGTCTAGGTAAATCAATACACATATAGAATAAACAAGGTGAAAAGATCAGTGACAAAGTGGGAAAAGAAGTTGCCATGTTTGCTATGAATAAAGCTCTTTTTCTTTAATTCAGAGTGAGCTCTACAAATTGGTAAGATAAGACCACTAGACCAACAGAAAAATGGGTAAAAAGATGAAGTGAATTTGCAGAAAAAATGACTCCCAAGTAGATAAGTCTACACTAAGAATATAGTAATATTCCTTTATAATGTGGAAAACAAATAAAAATGAGATAAATTTTGCTTACATAAGATGAGGAATTTGATAGCACACTGCACTGGCAAGGGTATGGAAGGCAAGTGCTTCAAACACTGCTAGTGGGAATATATGTTACCTTGAACTCCACAGAGGGAAAGTTGGTAGCGTCTATCAAAATTTCACATGCTCAGACTCCAGATACCCACTTTGGGGTATTTAGCCTATCAATACAATGTGGCGAGGAGGTTTTTACAAAGATATTTATTATATATTATTTATAATAGCAAACTAATAGAAATACCAGTTTCCTTAAATAATTAAATGATGCATTATTGGTTCAACAATTCATTCTTCATCTTTAAACCTAATACTATGCGGCCATCAACAAAGAATGAGGCAGCATCTATGTGGAGACTAAAAAAGAATAATCACAAAAAAAGTAACACAACAAAGAGTAGGACATACATGTTTTTTGCGTGTGTGACTGGCTGAGCCAACCCTGGGGGCAGGGCTGGCACAGCTTGTGGTGTTGGGGATCTAACTGTGGTCCCTGTGTTTGCCTGAGCTTGCCTAAACAGGTGCTTTAGACTGCTGAGCTATCTCGCCAGACCCCTGAGGATGTACACTTTTACATATATTGGTAATACAGACAGTGATATATAAACATTTTGTATAAAAATCAGTGTAAAAAAAAAAAACAGTGTAAAAATACACTGCATGTGTTGGGCACATCTGTGATCCCAGCTACTCCAGAAGAAAGGGCGGGGGACCACAAGTTCGAAGTCAGCCTAGGCAACTTAGCAAGAGTCCGCCTCCAATTTTAAAATGTAAAAAGGGGAGTGTGCAACGATGGTGAATCCATGGCTTGCCGCGTGTCACTGTGGCTGTACGTATCACTGAAAGCTCTAAAAGGTTCACGGTCAATGGCTGCGGGGATCTTCTTTAGGGCTCCCTAGGTTTAATCCTCAGTACTGCACAACGAAACAGAACAAAGCAATACAGAACACCCCACGCAGCATTTATGCTTTTATTCTGACTATTTTTGCCACACTTAAGGAACTGGTTAATGGTGACTGGCAGCCAATTTGGAGGAGAATCACTTTTTTTTTCTAATACTTTCATGTCCTGCGTACTTTTTGAATTGTGCTCACTGAATGTATATTAACTATTTAAGGATAAAATATTTTATTTAAAAGCCTAGCATGAACAGATAAAGGAACTCACAAGCCCTGACAGTGTTAGAATTAAGTGATAAGTCATCTGCTTGTTAATATTAAAGGATGCTTACCAGTATGAGGAGAGAAAAGAGAAATGTGTTTTTCATAAAGATCAAAATAATTTAGTGCTTTACCACCACATTTCCAAAGTTACTTCTCTCACCCCTCACGTGCGCTGTAATATTGTGTACCTCATCACGAGCGAGGCCTGACTACCTCATTGCTCCTCAACATTGCCTCTGAAAAGCGATCAATGACCCTGCCTGGCCATTGAATAGATTTTGAAAAACTCTTCAATCCCTATCAGTCTCATATCCTTATTTAGTTCCTCCAATTTGCCTTCAGTTGGGAATTGTGCGGGCAGCGGCAGCTCTGTGGTGCTCACCGCGCTCAGGAAGGGGCCCATCCATCATCATTTCTGGGCCTTTTCTGATGCAATGTAGCTTGTTCTTTGTCTTTCTTAAAAACTGAATGGCTGTTAAATTATCCATTTATCTTCCTTCAGATTTTCTGTTCGGCTTCTCAGGACCTCTCAGGGCTGTCTCTTCTACCTTGTTTGCTGACTTTTCATTACATTTTCCTGTTGGTGAAGGCATTTCGGTTTGCCACGCTGTCCTTCAAAATACACCCCAGTTCAGGTTCAGTCTGCTTTCTGCTTGCTTGAAATCTGCATCACCTTTGCTGCTGAAGACCCCCTTTTTTTAAAAAACATCATTTATTTATTTGGTACCAGATCTTGCTATGCAGCTCAGACTCCTAGTGATCCTCCTGTCTCAACCTCTCCAGCGCTGGGATTACAGGCGTGTGTGTCACCACACCCAGTTTCAGGGCCAGCTCAGCATGTGGTACTGGGGATCTAACCCAGGTCCTGGTGCTTGCCAAGCAGGCACTTCCAGCGATGAATTATCTCCCCAGCCTCTCGATGTCTACTTTAATTTAACTGAGATCTCTGGGATCATTATACCTCACATTTTATAGCAGATTGAAGGCTACATTGGGGTAAACCCTAAGCAGAAGTTAAATGTCTTGAGTCCTAATCCTACACTGTTCGTCTGTCTGTCTCTCTGTCTGTCTGTCTCTCTGAAATGGGGGAGTCTCTCATTTTATAGTTCAGGGTGGCCTTGAATCCAGTGATTCTCCTGCCTCAGCCTCCCAACTGCTGGGATTATAGAGGTGCACCACCCCACTTGGTACCCCATTCAGGGTTCTGCCTTCCTCACCTAAGGGGATCTGCAAGCCTGCTTTGAGATAAACCTTTCAGGATTATATCAGCATGCTGCTTCTGTTTTAAGGCCCAGGGGAGAAAAATAAATAAAATAAAATAAAATAAAGACCCAGGGCTGGGAGATAGCTCAGTGACATAAGTGCTTGCCTGGCAAGCATAAGGTCCTGAGTTTGATCCTCGGTTAAAAAAAAAAAACCTGATCCAGGCTTGAGATTGTATAATGCTAACCTTCTCTCAGGTGGCTGTGGTTCTGGTACTGGTTGGGAGGCCCAGAGTTGGAGGCAGAAAGAATGTGAGCCCTGTCCCTTTCTCTGTACTCTTGGGTAAGTGTCAGAAACTCTGTACTTCAGTTTTCACTTCCAAGAAAGGTGGTAGTCATGGTGTTTCACTTGCTATTCTAAGGTTAAATCAGATAATGTTTGGGCAGTCTTGAGCACGTAGTACATACTCAATCCATGATATAGGCTTGCTACATCTGTGAGGCAAGCAGGCGGGCCGTGAGCCCACCTGCAGTGGAGGTGCTGAGGCTTAGCAGTGACCCACACATCTGAGGACTCCCGTGTGCAGTGCGCTCTTTCCAAAGCACTTCACACATCTCCTTTCCTTGGCTTCAGACCTGTGGGAAGGTTGGCATTACCTGTCACCATTTCCATTTGCCTCAAGAAGAAAGTCTTTTTGCAGGGTCAGACTCCCTTAAAAAGCCAGTGTACTAGGGCCAGGGAGATAGCTCAGTAAAATAAGCACTTGCCTGGCAAGCGCAGGGTCCTGAGTTCAATCCCCAGTACAGCAAAAAAGAAAA
>NW_004524641.1:2575977-2608631 GCF_000260255.1 Octodon degus | reverse complement strand
TCAGTGGAATAAGCACTTCCCTGGCAAGCACAAGACTTGGGTTCAATCCCCACTTCCACCAGAAAAAAAAAAAAAAAAAAAAAGCCAGTGTACTAAAAGTAGTTATGACCTTGGAGTAGGAAAACAGTTGTTGTAACAAATTAAAAAATACATATTATGGGCCAGTCAGATAGCTCAGCAGGCTAAAGTGTCCGCTTAGGCAGAGCTCAGCGTCCAGGATTTGATCCCTGGCCTGTTATGCCGGCCCCACCCCTGGGGTGCACTGAGATGGCGACTGAGACTGCTCATGGTAGCATGTACCTGTAATCCCAGCGCTTGGGAGGCTGAAAACAGGAGGATCACTATGAATCTGATCTGTGTAGTGAGACCCTGTAGACCCTGTACTAAATACATTTAAAAAAATACATATGAGTTTTACTTATGTGTACATTCAGGAAATATCTGGAATTTCTCTGTGGCTCAATTTGTAGTAGCCAGATATTAGAAGCAATTCAAATATCCGTGTAGAACAAAAATGGAAAGATCTTGTGATGGAATACTATACACACATCTATAAAAATGCAACCAATGAGAGCCACACATTCTGGGAAATACCTATAAAAGTGTTGAGAGGGAAAAAAGTTGGAGAATGGCACACACAGCAGTGAGGTTTTCGTAAATTTGAATTATATTCCCTTGGTTCAACATGTTATATTGCTAATGGATATGCTTACATATGTAAATGCTTTTGAAATTGGAAGGATACAGATCAATTTTTAAAAATCATTTATTTATTTATGTACTTATTTATGTATTTAATTGGTACAGGGTCTCAGCCTCTCCAGTGCTGGGATTACGGGTGAGTACCACCATGCCCAGTTTCAGTGGCCGGCTTGGTGCAGGCCTGCATGGAATGCGGTACTGGGGATCAAACTTGGGACCTTGTGCTTGCCAGGCAGGCGCTTAGGCCGCCAAGCTGTCTTCCCGGCCCCCCTGCCCCAAACTCTTGATAGTGGCCCGTGAAGAGTTAGGGGATAGGAATGAGTATGGGAGGAGGAGGGGCCTCATCTTTTTATACAAATATCCATTCCTCTGCAAGGAAGCATATGAAGATACTCACTAATTCTGCATTGTGGTATATGGTTATCTTATCTTAGTTTTTGTACTTTTCTGTATTTTTAAAGTTTCACAAAATTAGAAGAATAAGGTAATGAGAATTCTGTGTCTGTAGAAGTCATGTTATGATGAATTTGTTTCCAATCAAATAATAACCTTTTTATGTAAGTTATTTCTAAAAATTTTATCAACAATAAGTGGATGGATTATTCTCTTGGGAACATGAAATTGTCTATTTTATTAAAATTTAAAAATACATCAAAAAAAGAAGCAGCAGAATGAAGCTACTTTCAGCCAAACCTAGGAGCCAGTGTTGTTGGCCATGAGGGTAAGGGGTTCATGTGAGGAGGGTTATGTTCATGTGTGGAGCACAGCTTTGAAAGGGGACTCTGTACAAACACTCAGCCTGCCTTCCTCATCCTCAGTCCTGGTCTTAGGCCTTGTTCTTCTTTACCTCTGGCTCTTTCTCTGTATTTGTTTCTTTTTGCCCACTGGGAATTTTCAGCTGTTCAAATCACTGGTAGCACTAAGACCCTAACAGGTGACAGGTTAAGGTCAAGAATTTGGAGAATAACTCTCTGTTCTTTATTTTGGGATCACATAGCCTGTCCTTTTCTCTGCTTGCAGGAAGTATTAGCCCAGATGATGAAACTCCCCCAGCTCACAGGGCCGTGCTGAGCACCGAGTAAAACCTCCCTAGTTTCTCATCCGTGAAATGAAGGCAGAAATGCTAACGTCCGCCACAGGGCACCTTGGTAACGTAGGTTACTGTGGGGCATCTGACAGCGTAAGCTGCTGAGGAAATGCAAGGTCTCACCAGGAGCAATGCAGCAGCCTAATCTTTCTTGTTTCTGGCCCGCTCTGAGGCAGCTCCTGGGGTCTCATCAGCCACCCCCTGCACCCCAAGAACTTGCACACTGAAGCTCCAGCAGGGACAAGAGAGGAGAGTGGTAGCATTCATGCACGCTGGGCACTGTGGCGAGCAGAGGGTGAATGCAGATAATTTCAAGTAGGGTCCTGAGGCTGGGATACTTACTTCTTGGGAGCAAACGGATTTTAAAAGGAGGCTGAGCCCCAAAATAAAGTCAGTAGGACTGGCCTGGGGGAGGAAATGGCCGCTGGGAGGGTAAGGGTCAGGTGTGGGACACTGGCAAGGTAGCCACTTGGGAAATGGTGGATTCCGGTACTGATTATGGTAATAGCAGACAGCCCCCAGGGAGGAGAGCAGCATGGGAGGCAGAGGTTCTGTCTGGCAGCTCGGACCTTTTCCTCTAGTAAGGGGACAGGGTGTAGGTGGGGGCTGAAAGATTTTTAAACAGGTGAGTGGGGTCCTCGGTTCTGCTGTGGGAGGACAGTGTGGGGCTGGAGGATGGTGTGGCCAGGAGTCTGTGGGGGCTGCTGAGCAAGACAGCTCAGAGGGAGGCAGTCCGGAGGCCGGTGTTAGTACAGGGCCAGAGGGAGAAGAGTGATGACAGGCGCGGAAGAAAAGAAGGGAGAGGGGAAGAACCCCAGGCATTTCAGTCTTGTTTCATACCTGTCTTTTGTCTTGTTGATGGTTTTAGAGGTCTTTTACAACAATGTGCAATATAACAACCATTGTTGAATACTTATCATCTTCTTTTTTTTGAAATTGTGTATTGTTTCTAATGTCTTATCTCTTATTTTTTATTATTTTTTAAAAAAATAAAGTATCCTTCTCAGTACTTGTCAGATGCCCTAAATTCCCTTTTCTTTCATTTCGTTTCCTCCTCTTCCTCCTTCTTGTCTTCTTCCTCTTCCTCCTTCTTCATACTGGACATTGAACCTATACTGAGCTACATCTTTAGTTCTGTCTGTCTGTCTGTCTGTCTTTTTTGAGACATGGTCTCACTGTGCAGCTCACTCTGGCCTTGAGCTCACTGTGTAGCCCAGGCTGGTCTGGAGCTCAATGATTCTCCTGCCTCAGCCTCCTGAGTGCTGGGATTATAGGCGAGTGCCACCATGCCTGGTTTATTTTTTATTTTGAGACAAGGTCTCACAAGTTGCTAAATTGTTCAAGCTGGGCTCAAACTTGAGATCTTCCTGCCTTGGCCTTCCAGAAAGCTGGCATTACTAGCATGCATTGCCACACTTGGCTTTATGTTTTGCATTTGTCTATTCTTTCATATTAGTGATTTTCCTCAAATATTCTGTGGCTCTTTTCTACTTACATATATTTAAAGGCAAGACACTGAGAGACTTACTGTAGGCAGGGTTGCAGAGAGAGGACAGGAAGTGGGAGAGCTGTGCTTATCCACTGGTGGGCAGCACTTTAAGGGCATCCCTACCAGGGGTGCTGACTCATGAGGGCCTCTCCTGCAAGTGCACGCAGATTTCTCTTGGCTGTGTTGTTCCCCTGTAGAAGAACTTTCTGCTGCTGCAGGTACCTGGCTGCTGGCTTCCTAGGTGCAAAGCCTGAAGGCATCTAGGATCCAGCCAGCCAGTCATCCCACAGGCTTTATATTTCAGCTCTGAGCTCTCCCTGCCTGTGTTCTGGTAGAAGAACTCTCTGGTCCCCCAAGTTGGCAGCAGTGACTTCTTGTTTATCTGGAAGCAGGGATCACTGAAGATGCATGAGGCCCCTTTCATTGACTCATTTTAGGCTCCTGCCACAACCTCTCTGTTGCAAATTGAATTGTGTCCACCACAAAGATGGGGGTGGGGCGTGGCTAAGTCCTATCCTCTAGTGCCTATGAATATGACCATATTTGGGGTGCGCGTGCACGTGTATGTGTGTGTGTGTGTGTGTGTGTGTGTGTGTGTGTGTGTTTGAGACAGAGTCTTGCTATGCAGTTCAGGGTGGCCTCAAACTAGCAGCAGTGACACTCCTGCTTCAGTTTCCCAGGTGCTGGGATACAGGTGTGCATGACCACACCCAGCAAATGTGACCATATTTGGAAACAAGATCTTTGATGTTCTTAAATACAAAATGAGTCCATGTGGTTGGTGGCTTTATAAGAAGGTCAGGTGCAGGCAACTGCAGAGCCTGGAGTGATTTACAAGCTGAAGAGCATCTGGGATTGTGGGAGGCAGGAGTCTCCTGAAGAGACCCCGGAAAACCCAAGGCTGCTGGCCCTGCATTCTGGCATCCAGAACTGTGTGGGAATAAAGTGAGCTGCCTCAAGCTGCCCAGGTCGCCGTGTTGATCACAGCAGCCCTCGGGCCCACTCATGGCTGGACCTGCCTCTCTTGGTCCCCTCGGAATGAATGTGAGGTCAGTTGGTGTCTATAGCTGTCCTGCTGTCCGGCATTCCGGAATGTGACTCATTTTCCACCTCCCAGCACTTGAGACCATCTTATCTCTGTGAACAGAGAATTCCTAGAAAAGTATATTATTCTTCTTCAAAGCAATGCAACTTTACTATTTCTAATTACACTTAATATTAAGCATATATATATATATATATATATATATATATATATATATAATTTATTTATTTTTATTTTTTGGGTAGTACCGGGGATTTAACTCAGGACCTGTACTTGCCAAGCAAGCGCTTATTCTACTGAGCTATCTTCCTGGACCTAAGCCCATAAAATATTGAACCAAGGTGCTCATTTGAGTTTTCTCTATTAGAAGAAACATCCATCCATCTCAGAGGATAAGAGGAAAATCAGGGCAATGGAAGAGTGTGATGGACTTTGTGAAGTGATCAAAATCAAACACACTAGATAGCAGGGGGAACATGATGGGGCATGAGCAGGGGCAGGGGCAGGGTCGGGCGTCGGAGCAGCGGGAGGACGCCAGGTTCTTGTTGGGCCTTACAGTGTGCTCATATGGATGTAAGTGCTCTGGGTGATAGACATTTTTTTTTATTCTCTTTGCTTTCTCTTCAGACCTAACAGCTGAGCCATTAACATTCATATCCATCGTCTGTCCAGGACAATCTAGGCCCTTCTACCATTCTCTCCAAAAATCCTCCCAGCCTCTTCTCATTGCCCAAAGAAGTATGCATCTTTTTAAAAATTCCCTTTCCTGCTGTAAAGTGAAGACTCTCAGAAAGATGAGGCAAAGACCTTGAAAAGCCAATCCACCATCTTTTTGGAAACAGCAACCTACTTCACAGGTAAAGGTGTTACATCAAGGGTCACCTGAGGAAATTTTGAGAAATTGTCTACCGTGACCAGCTAAACAAAATCCATGAGCCTGTTCAGTCCTATGATTCAATCTAGGGATCTTAACTCAGGTCCCTGTGCCCTCCCATCTGAAGGATTCAGTTTTGTCATTGAGAGGTTGATGAAGGTAGAGCCTGCTGGGCAAAGTGAAACAGCTGCTGCATCCTCAGGGCAGGTTAGTGGGGGAAACACCAGCACAGCAAGACCCGTAGGACTGGGCTTGGAAGGTCTGCCGCTTCCCGGGAGTAGGCGCTTCACTCTAACTCTGCCGGCTTTATTAGTTTTCAATTTCCTCATCTGTAAAGATCGGACCACAAGGCAATTCAGGACCTGGGGTCCTTCTCAGTCTCAGTTTGGACTAATGAGATTGTGTGTGTGGAAGCATTTTGTAAACCTTAAAATTTAAGCTCTCTTCCAATGGCAAATACAGCTGTTATTCAGTAAATGGCTGCCTACTGAAAATTATAGAAAAGACGTACTCATATGTGTAGGACTCTAATACTGCACTTATTTCCCCAAATTTCAGTCCAACAGATATCCTTCACTCTCTTTCAGACTCTGGCTAACAGACTCAATTGCTGGCCTGCCACGTTGGCTGGGGTATGGCGTCACCAGCCTGGTTCTGTCTCATGACACTGCCACAGAGCATCTGCTTGCTAGGGTGGGGCAGTGGCCTTTCAGAGATTTACCTAATATATACATGGCTATAGCTCTGATAATTAAATACAAGAGTAGCGATAGCTCAAAATCCAATAATGTCTTTTCAGATTCTCCCAGGAAGGGACTGGGGAGATGGCTCAGTAGAGTAAGCGCTTCCCTGGCAAATGCAAGGGCCTGAGTTCAATCCCCGGTTCTGCAAAACAACAACAACAACAACAAAAAAAACAACAAAAAAACAAAAAACAAAAAAAAAAAACAAAATCAGATTCTCCCAGGAGCTGGGCATGGTGGTGCATGCTTTTAATCTCAGCACTCAGGAGGTTGAGGCAGGAGGATCACCATGAGTTCAAGGCCAGCCTTGGCTCCATAAGTGAATACAAGGCCAGTCTGCACTACATAGTGAGACTCTGTGTCAAAACAAACAAACAAACAAAATAAAAAACAAACATCTCTCAGGATATACACACAAAATTCTGTTTGGCAATAGCAATAATAAGAATGGCTTGTGTGTATCTCATGCCTCACTTCCCACAAGCTCAAACAACAGTGCTCCTCCAAATAAGCACCAACTTGCAGAAAATTTGGAGAGGGTCTTACAATGCTCCAAACCAATCATTAATGAGGGCTGTATTCATATTCCAGTAAACAACAAAAAAAAACATTGCAATTTTCCTTGTTTCTCCCTTCCTCCTGTACTCTTTCCCTTCCTTCTTTTTTCTTCTCAAAAGAATCAAAGAAGAAAAGGCTATAAAGAAGAGATAAAAGGGGGTCAGGGAGATGGCTCAGTAGAATAAGCACTTCCCTGGCAAGCGGAAGGGGCTGAGTTCTGCCAAAAAAAAAAAGAAAAAAAAGAGGCGCTAAATCAGCTTTCAAATATGCTCTCTAGAGAAACCAGCAAGTGATGTCAGAGGAGACAGCATTCCAAGCCTTGTGTGGACTTTTGTTTTAGTGACTTTTAGTTTAATGACTTCAATGCAGAAATATTCTAAAAAAGAGTTGTTTATGTTGATCAGTTGGATACAGAGAAGTAGATCTTATCTTAAATTTGGTTCTCTAAGACCTTATTAGGAAGTATATATATATATTTTTTTTTTCTAGATTCTAGAATTTAATACTGATTCATGACAGTAGTGTTTAAACTCACAAAATACATCTGAATAGACTAGATTAAGTGCTACTGTATAAAAGATTTTGGGATTACATTGCATGAAATAAAACAAATTAAAGGCCACTTTGTTTATAAGAAAATGTACCTAGAGCTGTTTTGTGTTGTCAAGTCAAATTGATTTTTGGAGGTAGAAAATTCGCTACAAAGTCAAACATGTTGACAAATTCTGGAAGAACTGCATCCTGTAGGAGGCAGGAGGTGTCTTGAATGTCACTGTCCTTGTATTCATAAGCCTTCCACGTGCTCCAGCACTTTATCAGATATAGCATATTATTTTCTGATATTTGTATTGACACCTATTAGGCACAGAAGAACCTGAATAGTCTTAGTCCAAGAAACCTAAAATTATAATCCTGAGAAATTTAGTGCATTGTACTTTCTTGAAGCCATACATATACAATGTCCCACATAATTTATTGAAATCCAGGTATGATATATGCCAGCTCAATCTATTAACTTGAGTATTACAATAACTACAAGATTACATTCTCCAGCAATGCTGGGTCAAAGAAAATTTAATGTATTTCCTAGCTGAAACTAGTCAAAGCCCTAAAAATTCACAGCTATAAACTTGTCATTTACAATAGAATTAAGGGTCAATTCAACCATGATGAGAACTAAACCACTTTCTAAAAAGATATCATAGGCCATATACTTTAGATTATGGGCAGGAATATAATAGTACATACCCCAGTGAAAGATTTTTATATTTATAGGTGATAACTTCAAATGACATTATCACCTTACTTGGCACATTGCACTGCTTATAATTAATCTGTGGCAATGAATCTCACTATCTGCTTCTCTGCATCTTCATTGATTTGTTCAGCAAACATTTGCCAAGCAGCACTAATGCGCTACACATTGTGCTGGGTGCCAGGCACAGGCTGGTCCCCAGAAGCATGTCCTACTTGGAAAAGACATAGACAGACAGACAGTCCCAGGGCAGGGCTATGTGTGACTGGGAAGAGGTGGACAGAGTGCTAGCAATGGCATGTTGAGCAGGACCGAAGGTTCTACTGAGGTGGCATTTTGGGCGAATGTCTTGCAGCTGGGGTGCAGGGGAAGAAGACAAAGGATGCTTGGCCATGGAAGTGAGCAGGAGACAGGGGGGAGGGGCTGCCAAGGAGTGGGAGTGCGGAATGGAAAGAGGCCGTAGTGATAAACTGCAGTCTGGAGGGTGGCTTCCGTTTGGTGGCCGTAATCTCAGGTGTTTAAGCAGGAGATGACGTGCTCAGATGTTTTATTTCTTTCTTTTCATTAAGGAAGGTCATTCTAGTATACGCCTGAGATAGAGGGTGTTGTAAATGTCATTAAAATGGATTCTTTTAAATGTTTATATGTGAATGTTTATATTTAGTAATAGAATATCTTTTAGGTAAACAGGTTTTACTATTAGCACCCGGCAGGGCAGCTATGTAAGGAGAATTTCCTTGGCTTGGACAAGCAAAAAAACTTCGAAATCTAAACACTTGGCAGGGAAGGAGACAGGGTGAAAGAACAGAGGAGTGGGGGTGAGAGACCAAAGAAGTGAAAGGGAGGAGAATGGAAAGGGGGCCTTTCAGTTCCTGGATATTGGGGAAAAACCCTGAAGGTGCTTGTCCTCTTGTCCTCTCCATCTCAAATCCTAATGCAGGAAAACGACAAAGTCTTCCTATAACAAGCTAGCACTACTCAGTGAACACATCAGAAAGGACTTAGGAAGCTGTGGAAACTGCAGAGTGATGGGAAAGTAGCCCCTGGCCTCACAGGGATGAGAAAATGTCAGGAGAACCAGGGGACTGGAATGGACCAGAATCCTCTGCGGGTGGGGGTGGGAAGGTGCTTGCCACAGAGGCTACCAGAAGGACCTGGGCTCAAGGGCAGGCGGGGCCAGCCAGAGCTCCAGGCAGGGCCCAGGAAGGGCTCATCACAGCCACACCCTCACCCCTCCTTTCCTGCTTCCTTCCCTCCCTCTTCCTTCTTTCCCTTTTTCCTGAGTTTTCTGAGTTATATACGATGTCATTTCACATGTGTTCCCTCCTTTATAAAAACAAATGAGAGACTGGCCCTAGCTCTCTCCCCTCATCCACAAGAGTACTAAATAAACATCACAGAGAAAACACTTCTAGGAAGCTCATTTGAGTGCTGTCCTTTTTCTTTAAAAAATATTCCATGGGCTGGTGAGATGGCTCAGTGGTCTAAAGCACCTACTTAGAACAAGCTTAGCAAAGCACAGGGACTGCAGTTCAATCCCCCAGCACAACATGCCAGCCAGCCCCGCCCTCTGGTGGGCTGAGCTGGCCACACACACACACACACACACACACACACAAATAAAATTAAAAAAAAAAATTCCATGAAGTTGTTTTTCTTCTTGCCCACATTCCTTTCCTTGTAGGCTCTTAGGAGGAGAGGATTCTTATGCTCTAACTGGTCACTCTGCAGCTGCTTTCCCTCCTCCTCCATCCCCTCTCCCCCTCTATCCTTGCTTTTTTTTCTTTTAAAGTCAGACACAAGCCATGAACCATCTGGGGAACGCTGAACTGTTTCTAAAGCACTTGTATCAGTGTCCAAAGAAACTGTTCTACAGTAGCACTTAGACCCTCTATTCCAATTTCCTATTTCTAACTCTCAGTTTCTATGTTTTCAAGTATATTATAAGGATACTTTTCCCTGCTTTTTCAGAAAGCATATTAATGCCTACCTCAGGTAGAATGTGATTTTCAAAGGGATCCCGACTACTAGAGCTAGAAAGAATGAAAAGTTATTGTCATCTTACCATTATAAGCACTGCCTGTTGCTGAAACCCTGTGACATGGAGTCACACTACTCTTCAGAAATTTTATTTCTCTTCATGGAGAGAGAGAATGATCCTGATAGATGCAGCTCAGTTCAAGGCTTTTTGCATTACCTCTGAGAAAAGCCATCTCAAAATCACAAACTGATTGGGATGAGCTAAATATCCCATTAAGCTCATAACATAAAAAGCCCTCAATCCTTAATAAACAGAAGGTTTGTAATGTCTTTATGCATCACTGTAGTTCTAGGTACACAGAAGTTTAAGTTGAGAATGAAAATAAGGAGCAAAAACTTGGTTTGTTCCTGGGAAGAGAAGCTCAGAATGATATTGTGACATCAGGGTTTCTGTTTATCCCTAAGGCTGGTGCAGCAACAACTTCAAAGTTTGATGGGTTTTTTTTTTTCCTTCTTCTTTTTTGTTTTTTTTTTTCCCCTCAAAGATGTTGAGCAGCAGGCTAATGGCTCCCCAGCAGGGTGCAAAGACAGCGGAAAGCATGGGAATCAGATGTCAATGTATTCCTCGGAGACACCCTGCCAGGACAGCGCTAACTAACCAGGCTTTAGGCTTCTCTGGGGGAACACACTTTGCTGGTTCCCTGCCCACCCCTGCTTTCTATGCTTCCTGATTAAAATGCTGTCACAGATAAATCATGACTTCTGCCTGTTGGGGCTATTTCCTTTCTTCCTTCCTCTATTTCCCAGAGCCTTGTGTTTTGTTTTTCTTTTTAAAGAAAAGTTTGGAAGCATCAGGTTAAAAAGATGAAGTTCTGGGACTGCTTACTCACATAAGCTCCTGTGTGCAGATATGTCTGGTCTCCCCGTGCCCTGTGACCATGCACAGGGCTGGAGCGTTCTCTGCACGTGGTCTTCCCACGTGGTCCGCGGTCCGCTGAGCGAGCTAAGGCAACACTTCAAGTGCTTGTCCTCTTTCTTCACACAGGATGGAATCAATCAACGTGTTTTCAATCCGTGTGTGGGCCTTGGTAAAGGGCCCACACATCATTTATGTTTTCATATACTGTATTTTAGCTGCTTTCAGTCAATCTCTTGATTACTTTAGTGATTTCCTAGTGAATAGATATTAGAGGACGGAAATTCCTCTTCTGTCCCCTGTGTATCTCAAGTTGACTGGGAATTGAGGCTATCCCAATTCCCAGAGAAGAGCTACGATTTTACATGCAGTGGTTATCCAAACACACTGGTATGGGTTTCTTCTCAGGCATAAGAATGAGGGGCCCTTCGTGGCCATTTCACTCTGGCCTCAAAGAGGAACAAAACTGAGCAAGCAGGAGCACACACAGCAAGTATGTGATCTATGAGAATGCGTGACAAGCACAAGTGTTGTAGAACTGTGACGTTAAACGGACTTACTCAGTGCAAGCAAAGTCTAGACACTGTGCAGAATCCTATCTGTAGCTCTTACCCAGATACATGTTGCCCTGAGCTTCCCCTGGCTCCCTGATCTGCCCCCCTCCAACACAGAGCAGCCTCCAGTGTTGCAGTTTCCACCCCTGCCTGGCCCACAGGAGGGAGGACCACTGTCTCTATGACCCTGTGCCTGCTTTTGCTTCACTGGGAGGTTTTTTTTTGCCATCCATAAGCACTGCTTTTAGTTTCAGGGTTTGGTTATTAAAGGGCACATTCTTTGTCTCACATGTGTCTTTTTGGCATATATCTTGGTCAACTCAGCAAGGCCAAAGTGGGTTCTTGTACTCTATGCTTCAGAGCGGGTCCTCTTAGCCTACCCACAGCAGGGATTCCTACTATCTATATACTTCCCTATGTGTGGCCTCCTTGTTATTGCACCGGTGAATTCAAAACCCCAAACTGGCCTTTAAGCAGCAACCACAGCTGCCTCAGATACTTGCTTTAGTGACTAGTATTCTGTCCTCATCTTTGTAAACTGACCTTGACATTTCTTGCTTGTCATTTCCTCAAGATTGGCTCTTCCCCTTATTGGTGATTCTTGCCCAGGGACTGATGCCACTTCAACAATTGCTGGAAGATTATTTGATTAAATAGGTGGAAGAAAAACCCCATAGCACGAGATGGAACAAGATAGGCCATAAAGAGACAATCTAAACTCGTACCACAGTTCCATTTTGTGTATGCTTTCAAACATGGATTTCAAAGCCTTGTAAAAAATTTACAGATGAAACAAGGAAATTAAAAATTCAGTGGTGATAAATTTTAAAAAGGCAAGGCTTTGTCCTTTGTTAAATGGGATGATACCAGCAGTAAGTATGACTATGAACATGTGCAAACAGATCTTTCCATGGGTCCCTTGAGGATGACACATTTCTTCCCAGGGATGAAAAACAGTGGGAGAAATGGCCACCAAAATTGGAGGGAAGAGGTCAAAAGGCCACTATACCAAAACCAAGGTCATGGATGAGCAGAACACAGCTCTAATTTGGCAGGAGCATCACCTATCACCTGCCTTAGCCTTTCTCTGTTAATTTTCTAGGGATCAAAATAGCAGGTATATTTAGAGTAAAATATTAAAAATCAGGCTGGTATGTAATATTGCAAAGTAATATTAGTCCTTGATATTTTCAGTTTAACTTCCAGTAACTTCTTTTTTAACCTGAAGGTTTCAAAGCATGTCATAGGAAGTATATGATAAGCCCAAATAGTTGTGAGTTGGTAATGAAACAAATCGGTATTCAAAGTTCATGAGGACCCTTTATGGCATTTACAATAACAAGTCACATAAGAAGAGTGTGGATATTTTAGTTCACTTCAATAGGGCTCTGCAAGTAGTATCCCATATTAAATAGCCCCACAAATACAAGACTCCATAGTTATAAGCTGTACTCCCAGTAAAAGAAGTTACTGCCAGAATAATGTACTCTTCCATTTATTGCCTAAGTTTGCACAGGAAATGGAATAACATTAAAAAATGATCCATTGTGGGTAGTCAAGGTCAATTTACAAGCAAGACAGCTGACCCAGCAGCTGTGGGCTTCGCCCATGGAGCCCAGCTTCTTTAGCAGCATCAAGGGGGGGTGAAAAGCAAACAGAAGACAGAGTTGATGATCCCGTTGTAATAAAGCATATATCATTCTTGAGTTTTTGCTCATATTTCATTATTAAATAAAAGAACATTATGATCATTTAGAACTAAAATAATTTATCTTAGATGATTCAAAAACTATATTTGGCTGATTTTATGTATCAGGGATTTAATGGATCATATAAAACAAAAAATGAATTTACTTTTGTTATTTATGGTAACTAAAAATTACATTTTCTTCTTCAAGACAATATTCTAATTTGCTTGTTTGTTTTCAGGGTACTGTGACAGGGCTCAGCAGTTCCTAACAGTACTGAAAATGAAGCAGTAGATACGTTAAGTTGAAACTTAATGGTTGTGAGGTCCTTAAAAAACAATACTGTGCTCTTAATGGAGTTATACAGACTGAGAAGCTAAAGAGATTTTGCTTTCCCTACACGCTTCTCCCTTTGAAGTTAGAAAAGCAGCTCAGCCTGATTGAGCTAGGTCGGGGGTAAGGAACTCACCAGGTTTTACAAATGAAAGCAAGTGCTTAGAAGCAGAATTAAGAGCCAATGCACACTAAACTGTTAAGTGTTATACCAGCCCTAATCTGTACTCAAAAAGTAGAGTGTGAACCATCAAAGCTGACACTGGTCTCCTTGCCAGGAGCAGGTTCTGCATGCCAGGCAGCAGAGCTAGAAGTCATTAGGATACCTTGCTCATAATTCAATGGTCGAACAACACCACATGCATCTCAGAAAGAGGCAAATTTTGCACATAGACAGTGCTTCTGTCAGTCTCCTGGCCCAGGCCATGGGGTCAGGGCAGGGAATCAAGCTTCATGGAGCCCTCATGTCTCACATGGTATTAATAAAAATAATAAAATCATAAATATTTAAAGAAGATTTCTATGGTCAAACATGTTTGAGAAATTCAGAGTTATGGTCCAGTAAATTTCTGCATGACATCTTTGAGCTTTCAAAATTTTAATATTTTAGTTATTAGGTCTGAGATCTGTTTTTGAAGAGAATAGGGTATTAGACTCTACTTGTGTTCCATAAGGCACAATTTGGGAAATACTAGGATGACCTCATTATTTCTGATATGAGGTAGACTAGGCCATGGAGAGTGCATCCTATGCAGCAGTTGAGAACTCAGGTCTCTAGTTTCCAACTCGGGTCAGCACTTCAAAGAAGACAAAATGCAGCCAGGATCTAAGCATCATATGTCTATTCTCTAGATCTCTGAAAACCAGTGCTTTCGAAAAGCCTTACAGGCTGTTCCTTTTCTGGCTCAGTCAGGACGTGCAGATGCTCCCAAATAAGCAATTACCTGATACAAAGGCATGCAGATGCTATCAATCCACTCCAACTGCAGCCGAGGTAATTCATCTTTCCGGTTCCGATCAAAAATAGCCTAGAAAGCAGAAGGACAATCGTACTTTATCACCCTGGAGTATTTTACAGGTGCTATTCAAACACTTTGCCACAGTGGTCCAATTTTTACCAAGTGAATACTCCACAAATCACAATCAGTCTTTACATGACTTTCTTTTCTTTTTATCTAAGATGAAAAATAAAGTATTCCTGTTTTTATGAGATTTGTAGGTGAATTTATTTGAACTTTATAGTACACAACACCTCGGGGCCAAAATCTGTCTTTAGATTCAGGTAAATGCTACTAAATCAAGTCATCAGGTCACTGGAAATTGGGTACAAGTCAAGGAGAATGAGGAATATTTTTTCACCACAAAAATAATACAGACTTTTATTTCTATAGTGAGAGAATGGGGTAGAATGGGTTAGATTGGGAACAAATTCTTTAAATTTTAAAATTTAAATTTGAAACCATGTTATTAAGTTTTAGGGTGCAATGTTAGTTTAGTTCTTGCATGTATTTTTCAACGAGTCTGTTATTAATAAATTCCCAAATATTTATCCATCATTAGATGAGTAATGGTAGGAGCCACTCCTTCATTCTCAATCTTTAAAATTTATGATGTTAAAAAAATAAAAAAATAAAGTTTGTGATGTTATGTCTGAAATATTTTAGGTATATTTTTGAGAAAAAGAAGTGATGTATTTGTGCTGGGTAGACTTGACAGAGAAAACCATCAGTTGGAACTAGAAAGTGCACATAGATGGCTTGCACAAATGCAGCCAATTGCACTGCAGAGGGAAAGTCCCTGTGTGCTGAGAAAGTGAGGCCAGGCCCTGAGGAACTACCTTAGGCCTTGTCAATCTGGAAGAATGCAGAACCTGCTCATGGCTTGCCTTGCCTTATTATCTTAGAGTAGGTTGTGTCTTTCTGCTACATAAAGTGTGGCATCCGTATCATTTTGGCATTCTAGTTGGTCCTCCCTTCTGTAGACTGTTCTTTCAATTCCTTTAATTTTCTTTTCATTTTGATAAAGTCCAATTTCATTTTGATGAAGTCTAATTTGACTCAATAACATCTCTGGGCCATTTGATCATTTATCTCTTGTACATCTGGCACCATGTCTAAGATACAACGGATAAAACAAGCCTAGAGAGTTGCCCTGTATTTTCTTTGAAGGGTCTTATTGCTTTAGTTGTTACACTTAGGTCTATGATCCAGTTTGAGTTTATTTGGGGTACAATAAACCAACCTCATTGTTTTTGCCCTTGAATAGCCTGCTGTTTCTGAGCTACACATTGAGAAGTTCCCCTGACTTCCCTGTCTTGACACTCATGTTGAAGTCAGTTGACCATAATTTTATTTCTGAACTTCTTAATAAATGCTCGGTGAGAGACAAGCAAACATCACCCTGTCCTGTGCTTTTCCTTTATAACTTTTTGCATCTTGTAATCCAGTATTAATCATTATTTACTTAGTCTACTTTCCCCACCAGCTGTCAAGGTCCCAAAGTGTAGGGAAAATACAGTGTTGTCCATTTCTTAATATACTGCCCAATGTCACACTTGACACGTGGGGTGCTGCAGCATATTTTACTGAATTGCTGCTTCTGATATCAGTCCTCTGGTGATGGTCCAGACTAGCCTTTGATCTCTAGGATCACAGCATCTGATGGGGCTTTGGGACAATTTTCCTCCTAAAAATAAAGGGGTAGTAAACACAGCAGGTGTTAGCTCCGGTTGCCTACTCTTCCAAAGCTTTCTGGAAAAGGACAGATGAGGTACATCCTGCCTCCCACGGCAGGTCATCAGCTATCTTAAGTAGCCTTTTATAAGCAAAGAGTGGCATTTAAAGCTGTTTTCCCACCACAAAATTAATTTAATTTACATCTTCAGAAAATGCCTCATCTGAGTCTACAGATGAAAGCTCCTTAGCAGGGCACTGCTGCACCTGCCTGCTCACCAGCCCTGGCCAGTTACTTGTATTTTCATTCAATGAAGTTACCTGTGGCCTGGCTGCACTGTAAGCCCTCCAGGGTATGTCTTTGAAACACATTTTAAAAGGAAGGAATATATATATATATATATATATATATATATATATATATATATAGTAGGTATGTCCTAGGTTTTACACATGAATTACAAGTATCATAATCTAGTATCTTTATTTTTAGAACCAAATTTGCTGAAAACATCAAAAAGAATAAAGCATGTTTTGAGCACTGCATAAAAAGATGTTTCTTTGAAAACTAAAATAATTGATGTGTGGTTCAATTGATATAATCTTTGGACCTTTTCTGGGTTAGCAACTTTTAAAAATAGTCAAAATGAGTAGGGTTGAGAGTTCTAACTTCATTTTTTTTTTTTTTTTTGCAGAACCAGGGATTGAACTCAGGCCCTTGTGCTTGCCAGGGAAGCACTTATTCCACTGAGCCATCTCCCCAGCCCCAAGAGTTCAAACTTCAAATGGGTGAAACTATCAAGCTAGGAGATGGCTCTGTTGCCTTCTCTTGCTTTTAAATGCCAACAAGGGAGAGTGCCTTAAAATGCAGAGATTTTACAAATAGCTCCAAATGGGGCCAGGGAGATGACTCAGTAGAATAAGCACTTCCCTGGCAAGCACAAGGGCCTGAGTTCAATCCCCAGTTCTGCAAAACAAAACAAAACCCAAATAGCTCCAAATGCGCAAGGCTTGGTTGATCTGAACCCTTAAGGACAGGCATTCTTGACAACTGATGCATTCCTTGAGCTTCCCGGAGCCTACTCTGCTGTGCTAACAGGCTTTCCCTACTCTGTACCACTTTCAGACCAGAGTTTTAGCTAATCACTCACTAAGAATAAAGAGGCTGCCCCCTCCCTGAGGGCGCTGACTGAAGCCTCCATGTCTTCTGTGTCCTGATGCGCAGGGACAGCAGCAGCCCAAGCCTATGGCAAGCATTCCCAAATAATAACTGATTGGATTATTTTGCTGAATTCACGCACCTACAATATTTAAATGGCAATGGAATACCCATCTCTGACAAAACTAAAGAAGGGGATATAAATGAAGGACCGTTTTGTATCTGTATATACAAAATAGTTAGGATAGATATATAGCTACTTTCTCTTCATTCAATGAGAAGAAAAATTTGTACTAATAGTGTTTGGACAGGCTATCATGTTTACATCTTGTACTATGAATAACCACTATGAAGACAACAATATGCAATGTATTAATTATTGAAACTGTCCTACTAACCTGTTTTGAAACTCTCATTGCTATTTGTTTCTCAGTAAAATTAATAAAAAAATAATTGAATGTGTGAGTCCCACATAAACAGCATACCAATGGGCAGAACTTAGTTCCCTAGGTGAAACTTTCCATTTTACAAACAAAGAAACAGGTTTGAAATGATTTGCTTTTGGGATTTTGTAAGTTTGAAATGCAAATCAACCCTAGCTCTTCAGGGGTGGACATTGTGCCCTTAAAGTTTTGCCATATTTCTAATCCAAAGCAGGCGTATATGACACGCTGGTACTGAGCTGTGAACCATCCTGATTCCACTCTGCGTGCTCTCCCCTGTGCCTACTTGTCCCATGGTGGGTGCTCAGGAAGCGCTTGTTAAGTAGCTTACTGCTCTTAATCAGAAACCTGGGAATCGGAGTATTGGTAGAAGGGTATTTAGTATGTATGTTTAATTAAAGGTTTAAACTTTGGGGAGTTCTTCCTTAAATCTGTTGCCAGTCTTTCCCATTTTCAAATTGTGATTTTGAGGTTTTTAAAAATGTCATTCTAAGAAAAAACCAAAAAACAATGGATAAGGATTTTTGGGGCCAGGGAGATGGCTCAGTGGAATAAGCGCTTCCCTGGCAAGCGCAAGGGCCTGAGTTCAATCCCTGGTTCCGCAAACAAACAAACAGACAAACAAACAAAAAACAATGGAAAAATGTCATTCTAAAGATAAATTCCTAATAATGACAGGGTGAACTTACTGAAGGAGTGAGTTTGAGCTCTGATCTCTCTCGATCTCCTTGTTCAAAGAACTCACTGGTTACAAGCTCAGCCACCTGCAACACAGGAAGATGTTAATTTATGTGTAGTTTGCCACAAGACTCAGACATTATTTCTAGCTCATGGACATGGTGATTATCTTCAACACAATCATTTAAAAAGCTTATGAGGAAGTACATTAACCTTTTCTGTTTAATGCTATTACAGAATTTAATCAATGAAACCGATGTGCTTTTAATGAGGAGAGTTATGCCGTGTATTTTTAGATTCCACCACAAACACTCCATATTTCCCTTCCTAACACTGGTATTCTTTTGCTCTTAGGAAGTACACACTCTGAATATCCTGCTCTCTGCTTCTTACTGTAACCAAGAGGTAGGACTAATGAGAGGCTCCCTGCTCATACCAGACTTTGTCATGAATTACAGTTTGAAGAACCTCGTCTTTGGGCTGCTTGTGTATTGAAAGCATTAATTTACAGTAGGGTGGGCTGGGGAGATGGCTCAGTAGAATAAGTGCTTCCTTGGCAAGCACAAGGGCCTGAGTTCAATCCCTGGTCCTGCCAAAAAAAAAAATTACAGTAGGCTGTTTTTGCTCTAAGCACAATAGACTTGCTTGGACCACAGAAACTTCTACATTCATACCTTTCATGCATTAGTGAAATTAGGGATCAGCACCCAATTCAGAGCAATTATTTTCTCTTCCCTCAGCCTAGACTTCTCAGGGTAGTTTGTGGGAAACATGCTGATATAACAGATGCCTGCTGAGCAACACTTTTCAGTAACAGTATAGTAAGCCTCTAGAAAATCTCTGCATGAACTGGCTGGATTTACAAAAGTAGAAAAAGAATTTCTAGACAATGATGGCAAGAAGACCTGGCTACTCAAACTAATTTTCCTCCATTTCACCCTCTTATAAATATCAGGTTCTTACATCTGGCAAAGGTGAGGTGCATTTGTTTGGTCAAGTATCTGGAATCAAGATCACTTACCTGGTGTAGCTAGAGAGGCGGGTCATAGGAAAAATGTAAACACAACACCAAACCTTCTCACACACACACAAATCTGAGTGTAGCAAGTATGTAGTCATTTACAAAGAAATTGTGCATCCATTAAGTTCATATTTCTAATAAACATGGGTTCTCATCAAGAATTTAACGACTTCAAAGTATTTGGAATCACCCTCTGGCCACTGGAGTTTCACTTGTCTGTGGCCTCTGCCACTATGTTTCCTTGCAGCACTCCTGGCCTCTCTCTTTTCCGTGGCCTTGCCTGTAAAGAAGAAATGGTCCCCTGAGGGTCTAGCTCATTAATTCAGTGCCCAGAACTCTCTCTCTGCTTGCTCTGAGGCTGAGCCTTTTATGTTAAGGAATGTAACTGCATATCAGGCACCCCAAGTAGGAGTCCTGTGCAGGTCCGTAGTCCCTGGAAAGCAGACATGAAAACAAAATCTTTCTGTCCTCTTCCTAACACAGTGCTGGGTGCCTCACCTGTGCATTTTGCACAGCTTCACTTATACCCCTGTTTTAATACTTAAAATTTCCACCATGAATATTAAGTGGCTCCTGATTGAAATTTTTATTAAAGAAGGAAATTAAGATGTTAATCAGGCCTAGGGGGAACCACTGGGGAAACCTACACACTTCAGGTCTTGTTTGTGAGGAAGAATAAGTGGGATAAACCCGGGGAAAAATAGTTTTGAGAAAAAACCTACAAATCAACATCCAGAAAGTTAGAAATGCATTTGTAGGGGCCGGGGAGGTGGCTCAGTAGGATAAGCGCTTGACTGGCAAACGCAAGAATCTGAGTTCAATCCCCGGTTCCGCAAAAAAAAAAAAAAAAAAAAAAAAAAAAAAAAAAAAAAAAAAAAAAAGAAATGCATTTGTAGTTTTAAAATAAAATGAGACTCTATACTGTTTGTTCCAAATGCTTATAAAACCAAGAAGTGAGTATAAGTTTAAACTAAACTACTCAATTTGGAGGTAAACCTGAATGAGATTTCCAGCTTAGACCTATGACAAGATTTCTGATGGAAGCACTTGCAAAAACATGTCTTCATGTTTTATTTCCCTGAGCTTTTATGTTTCCACACTTATCAGCAAATGTCACTTCCTAACAAAAATACTACTGTTTATATCTGAGACCGAGAAGACCACCTACCTGGTGGTGGGTCCTCCCAGTTGATCGAAGCTATCAGTGGGGAAATTGTGTTCTTTCCAAACACCTTTTCACTTCCCTGCCGCAAGTGGACCAGTGCACCTTTACTTTTTGATGTGCTATTTCACCAGGGGCTCGGAAGGGTCCTCATGCCTTATAACACTCCCTTTTCAGTCTCTATTTTCTCCCAACTCTCCTGACTTCCTTCTACCTCTAGCCCTGCGCCCCTGTCAGCCCTGTCACAGCAGCCACCCCAGCACTATGCTTTTCCTGCTAAGAGGCAAAGCTGCCTGTTTCTTCTCTGCAGTGCACTCTCTAGCTCTACCTCTGACATGGCAGGCACAGATGTTGAAAGATGCTGCAGAGTCACATGGCTTCTCAGTCACACAACTTTATGTGACTCCTGGTGACTTCAAATATGTCACACTGGAAATGAAATCAGTATTCATGTTGGAAAGAGCTTTATAAGAAAATTGCCTGACTGAATTAGACTGTGAGGTAGGCAAGAAATAAACTTCTACTTATGTTAAGCAACTGAAATTTCAGGACACATTTGTTAAACAGCAAAGCTGGGCCTAACCCTGACTAATTGAAAAGATGGTAAGGAAGCTAGGTGCTGATAATTTTTTAAAAGGATAAGAAAGAAAATGACCCAAAAATATGTGGCATTCCTTTGACGGCTAACATCAGATTAAGATGACAAACTAAGTTACATAATTTTGTAAATTATCTCTGAAACAAAGCTAATGTTCTTAATGAATTTACGGCATTAGGAGAAGAGATTGGAAAACAAATGTTCACAGCATGCAATGATTTCTATTGACTGTTTATATACATATTACTGGAATTGATCTTTGAAAAAGATCAGCAGGTTTATAACTAAGGCTGAAAAAGAACAGAAAAATTTAAAGTCTTGTAAACTTGGAAGGTGAAGCTACACCTCAACTCTAAACCATAAAAATTAAAATTATGGTCTGCTTTAAGTGACAGCGGTCAATTAAGATTTAATCTTGAATAAGAATACAATTAAGGGTATGGCCTGCACATCTACAGTTAAAAACTGTTAAATAACTAGGCAATGCATAATTTTTTTAAATTGGACAAAAATGGCTCAAAGAAATGATTTAATGACATGGTTTTCTTAGTGAAGCCTATGAGACCCATGATACTGGAAAGTAACTCATGCAAACAAAGACAGACAGAAAGAAATATGCTTACTGTATTTCTTTATTCTTGAATGTAAGGAAGCAAAGAGTAACAGACAATATAAGGTGCTTGTATAAAAGAGAACCATAGTTCTGGTTATTGGCAAGTGGAAATGAGAATTGGAGATAGAAATCTGAATGACATTTAAGAGCATCTTAAAGCTAAAGAAGCCACCAGCGTATAACTATGTAAAGTAAGCCCTGGCCCCTCAGCTTTCTTTGGGTGGGCAGCAGTCTGAGAAAGCTGCATGACCTTTAGATAATGCCAAGGAGGATAACAGTAGAGGAGCAATTTCCCAGGGAGAATCCAGAGACCTTAGAAAATAATGAAGTGGGAAGTACCTCCCAGGAATCGTGACCACCGCAGTGTGAAGGGCCCTCACAGTGCCGCCAGTGGGGCTTTGGAGCTGCCACGGCCCACTACCTACCAAATGTCGTTCATTTCTCCCCTCTGAGTGAGAGAGTGCTAGAAATGGTGTTCACTGTGTTCTCAGTGTGGTTAATCACTATCATGGATATGTGCAGGACTTTAATTTGCATCCAGACCTGTTGTACAAATGGGCACACCGCAGGTAGAAATTCTGGGTTTTGAGTTTGATGCCACAACTAAAGGAACATTTGGTGGTTTTTTTTCCCCCCTTTGGCTACAGGATGAGTATATTTTGTCTGCGAGGTTGGTGGAGAACAAGCTTGGGGATTAGATGAGCAAACTGTGGTAGTGATGATTTCACCAACTATCTCTGGCTTTCTGCTTGCTAGGTGCGTGAAAGGATTACCCAGTATGACAGCAGAGTGGGTTATGTGACCAGGTCAGACCAATGAACTGTGGAAGCGGGCATGGAATTGTCAGTGCAAGACGACCTGCATCCTCTGTCAGAATGATTCAGACAGGGGTGATCCATCAGTCCAGTCCAACACAAGGACGAGGAGGAACCTCCCAACCCTACATGCACAGGTTCATGAGCAATTAATATTGGTATTTTAAGCCACTGAGGTTTGGGTTCTAGCGTTATTGTAGTCTACTCTATGGACACATTTTGCATCATTTAAAAATACTGATTGATGTCTCCTATGTAGGAAAGCACAAAACGTCATAAAGAACAGAGGCTGGGCAGCTAATGTGCTAGGATTTATCTAAGCTCTACCTCCTACTGGTTAGAGGACCTCAGGGTACTTATCCTTTTAAGTCTCATCTTTTTCACTGGTGAGACAGGGAGAGTAACTGTTCTTATTCTCTAAAACCACCAAAAATTACCACAAACTTGGTGGCCAAGACAACAGGAATGTATTCTGTCATAATACTGGGGACCAGGAGTTCTACATCAGTCCCCTGGGCCGATGTCCTGGTGTCACTGTAGCTGTGGATTCTCTGGAGGCTTAAAGAGAAAGTGTGTTCCTAGGTCCTGGCAGTTTCTGATGGACGCCAGTATTCCTTGTCTCATGGCCATGTCTGTCCAATCTCTGCCTTACTTTTACACTGCCTTCTCTTCTCTGAACATGTGATCCCAGGTTCTCTCTTTTAAGGACATAGTGATTAGATTTAGGACCTGTGAGGATAATCCAGAATAATCTCTGTTGGATCCCTAGCAGTGCTTTAATCATACTCGCAAAGATACCCTTTCCTCCTAGGGTAATGTTTGCAGGATTCAGGGATTAGGACTTGATATTTTTACATGGCCGTTCTTAGCTATACCTACTTCAGAGGATTTTTCTTTTTTCTTTTTTTTAAATGTATTTAGTACAGGGTCTACAGGGTCTCACTACACAGATCAGACTCATAGTGATCCTCCTGTTTTCAGCCTCCCAAGTGCTGAGATTACAGGCGTGCTACCATGTCCCATATCAGTTGCCGTCTCAGTATACCCTGGGGGCAGGCTGGCACGGCACGCCGGGGATCGAACCCCGATCCCTGCGCTTCCCTAAGCAGGGGCTTTAGTCCACTGAGCTATATGGCCAGCCCCAAAGGATTTTTCTTTTTTTTTTTTGCGGAACCGGGGATTGAACTCAGGTCCTTGCGCTTGCCAGGGAAGTGCTTACTCCACTGAGCCATCTCCCCAGCCCCAAGGATTTTTCTTTTAAAGGATCAAATGAGATAATATACACAAAACACAAAGCAGTTATTTATTTTGGCGGAGCTGGGGATTGAACTCAGGCCTTTGTACTTGCCAGGCAAGTGCTTATTCTACTGAGCTATCTCCCTGGCCCCTTAAATGGGCCATTTTTTTTTTTTTTTTTTTTTTTTTTTTTTTTTTAATTTTAGGGCAGGGTCTACAGGGTGCTTAGGGTCTCACTACTAGATCAGACTCATAGTGATCTGCCTGTTTACAGCCTCCCAAATGCTGGGATGACAAGCATACACCACCACGTCCAGTCTTTCAGTTATTTATTGATATACAAGCATATGTTATTTTTCCTAAAATGTCAAGAATTAAGACACTGAATTGTTGTTTCTGAACCCACAGTCCCTATGAGTAGGTACCTCATGAAACTTATAGAGCTGGCCCTATAACTAGTCTCAGTACTCCAGAGACTGAGGTGGGAGGACCCTGGGACCCAGACCAACCTGAGCCCCATAATGAGATTTCTCAAAAATAAAAGAGAATAAATTTAGAGCTACCAATCCCTGAAAACTACCAGTAATCAAGGGTCTTGAGTTAGGTACTTACTTGATTGAAAACTATTGTTGCTGTAAAACTAATGTTTGGGGGCAGTAACCTCACAGGTATAAAAGGCATTATTTGTGGGTTTAAACTAAATTGAATACTGTACCCTTTGGCCACAGAGACCTCTGATGTCTATGCTGTACTTGTACTGAAAAGATAAAATTTACTTTTATTATTCAGATGTGAAAAGCAGGATCTTGCGCTAAGGCATTAATTATTCAAAAACACTGTCTTTGAAATGCTCGCCTTAAGAAACGTTCAAAATATTATTCAGATTTAGCACATTCCAAAAATCTTAGTGTGAGAAATACTACTGCTCCGCGGAAGCACAATGAAGAAAAGGCCCTGTAATAAACCATGTTGCGGCTGAGCCTGGCGCTGTTCTTTTACACCACGTTAATACTGATGCAAATTGAGGAGGGTTTCGCGCTGCAGCCGGGGCTCTGGGAATAGCCCCGCCCCCAGCCCTTCCTCTGCCGAGCTGCGCCATTAATCACCACTTGCCTGTCTCGAGATCTCCCACGGTTTGGTCACGGCTCCAAGGTCACAGGCTGTCATTAACATTGATCTGAAAAACAGAACCGAACAAAACTGCCTGAATAATCTTTTGTTGCATTCCTAAACAAACCCGTCCTAGATACATAAATAAATAAAATGGAAACGAAGCCAGCCGGCTCACATCTTCTTTCCCTCAACAAGGGCAGGACTGTTTATAGTTCCCCTGTCAGGCATCTCCATCATGCGGCCACTCTGTTTCAAAAGACAGAGCTCTCACACAGCCTCTGGTGGCCCTTTTGTTTTGCCAGCAGCAAATTCAGAAGGCAACGCGCAGCTTCCTCTATACCTGAGCCACGCAAGCTCTGTTTAAAATAATTTATAATGGACAATGTGATCTGAAAAAAAAAAACTGTAAGCAGGGGAATCAGTATAGAGCATTATATACATGGCTGATGAATCTATTTACCCACCTACTGCTGATTGATGGGGATGGAAGAAAACCCCTATCAGAGGCGAGGCACATGCCACATAAGGAGCGCCCTCATTTCATGGGCTCCACAGAGCTAGGATTTATGGGTGAGAGCCACACCGTTTCCTTCCAGTTTACTACCTGGCTCCCATCATGTTTTATAAGCATTATGAAGAAGAAACATACCCGGCTACAGCTTTCATTAATTTGAGCACGTAAGAAAGCACAGGAATGATCTCAATCAGATTTCTGAGGAACAAATTTAACTAGGACTCACACTGAACCTTGGAAACACCGGGAGTAATTCAAATTGTATATAGCTTATAACTCAGCGTTACGGGAAAGAGGAAAAGTAAGGCACACACTTTGTCCCAGGTCTGCTTTCTTTGTACTGAGAGCACAGTTTGTGATGAAAAGTAATTCAGGGCTCGAGCTGGGAAGTCCCATCTTGGAGGATGGTTTTTGGGAGAAAGAGGTTGCCAGAGTCAGAGGGAGCATTCCTGCTGTCAGGTGTTGACATTTTATACCCTGCTGGATCTCATCTCAGAGACACGTCTGCTGCCCAGATGGTGGAAGGGTGTCTTCCCAGGAGGTTTGTGTAGTTTCCTCAGGAAACCCCTCCAGCAAATCCGACAGAGTCCCAGGCAACAACAGGCCATTCAGGGCACAACTGGGCAGCCCTAAGCATCAGAAACCCTCTGAGTCAGAGCAACTTTCAAGATACATCTAACTCCAAACATCCCTGTGTTAAGAGCTATACAAAGAGACACATCAGTCTTTTCTTCAGTTTTAAACTTCCATAACAAGTTTTTTGGGGCCGGGCAAATAGCTCAGTGGATTAAAGTGCCTGCAAGCAGGCGCAGGGGCTGGGAGTTGGATCCCTGAGCCTGCCATGCCATCGCAGTCCCCCCAACCCCTAGGGTGTGCTGAGATGGCAATTAAGACTGGGTGTGGTAGTGTAAGCCTGTAATCCCAGCTCTTGGGAGGCTGTAAACAAGTGGATCACTAGGAGTCCAATCTAATAGTGAGACCCTGAACACCCTGTAGACCCTTCCCTAAAATATAAAAACAAACAAACAAAACCCAAGTCTTTGGACAGTGCTCATTGGGTGCCTTCTCCTGTGCTGAGTACTTTCCTAACACTAGCTAAATGAATCCTTCTCATGTCCCTCAGAGGCAGGTGATATTATTCTTGCATATAAATAAGTCATCAGAAAGATAGAGAGATTTTCCTAAGGTAAGTAAAAGATTCAGGACTTCATTTCTCCCAAACTTGCCAGACTCCGTCTCCATCTACTCCAAGGTCTCTCATCTTAGGCTCTACCCATGCCTGAGGGGAGAAGATCTGTAGAGTCTCCTTGAGGAAGTTAATTGGTTGGTCAACAAGTTTATTGAGTAATTGCTCGGGGTTCAGGTTAACAATAATTCTAACAGCTCACATTTATTTGGCAGCTACTTCAGTACTTCAGGGTGACAGCTATAGTTTTTATATGAGGTAAGGATCCTATTATCATCTCCATTTTACAGGTACAAAAGTGATGGCTCAGAGAGGCTAAGTAACTTTCCCACAGTTATACAGCAGGAAATGCCAAAGGCAGACTTAGAATTCATAAAGTCAGAAGAATCCATCCTCCAAAGGATACGCCACAGTGAAACAGAGAGTCTATCAGAGGAGGATGGAAGAGAAAGGGAAGTAGGATGAGTGGAATGGCTGATAGGCCCTTGGGAGTCAGTCAGGGCTGGGGAATCATCCAGTTGGTGATGCAAGCAAGACCTGGTTATACCTTTAAGAAGAAAACTACAGGTAGAGGATGTGAAGATGCTTTGAAGGAGTGGAAGGAGGGAAGGAAAGGAGCAGGAAGGAGAGGGGTTTGATAAAAGCCTAAAACTAGGAAGGGCAGGGAAAGGGTGGAAGGTTATAGAGGAAGAGTGGAAGGATGCCTGCAGTTGTCATATTTTTTAGATCTTACCTCTGCAAGATGTGGAGTTTCTAGAGCAATTTAAAGGAATAAACTTTCATTTTAAAGATGTAGGATACCCAAATTCAGTAAATATTTCATATAGGAATTGAAATTTGTGCTGACCACAAAAAAATTACACGTTTTGGTTTGCATGCTGTTTCACTGCTATAAATTTTGAACACGAACAAAAATCACAAACGGTGATTGGAAATGACAAAACATAAAATGCTCAAGTTATGCTTCTTCATCTTTCCCGCATGGTGCAATCGTTGCTTATTCTGTATGTCTTGGAAAGCAGGGGTGTGAAGTTCTGCAGGCTGGGGTGGGGGGAACTACACCCACACTGGGTTAGAAGCCTCCAAACAGAAATGATCCTTGAACACGCATCACAGAGCCCACCTTGCAGGGCCAGCTGGGTACCTGGGCAGTCTTAGTTTCAGCTTATTTTGCAATATGTGTTCAGTGCAAGGGTAAGCAAGAAGCATGTGCTAAATTGAAACTTTCATGAAAATTAATTTGATCCTTAACAGTAACCTCGGCAATTGTTTAGAGTTTATACCAACAAAAGATTTTCTCCAGGGAGGAGCAGGTCATAGCTGACTTTGTCTAGAGTTGCTGGCACATGGCAGTGATAAACAGCAAGCTGACTTTTGGCTGGTCTTATCACTATTCTTCGCTTCTCTACAGACAGTGCTCCTCTGAGCTCTGCCCTTGGTGCTACGCATGGTCAGAGTCTCACCATGAACAAAGGAGGCTGCGAGGCCAGATCTGGCGGCATAGGAGAGCGCTGGGCACAGCTCTATTATTATTATTTTTTTTAAAATGTATTTAGTATAGGGCCTATAGGGTCTCACTACACAGATCAGACTCCTACTGATCCTCCTGTTTTCAGCCTCCCAAGTGCTGGGATTACAGGTGCATGCCACGACGCCCAGTCTTAATCACTGTCTCCACTTGCCCTAGGGCAGGGCCAGCACATCAGGCCAGGGACTGAGCCCCAGTTCCTGAGTCTGCCTAAGCAGGCATTTTAGTCCACTGAGCTATCTGGCCAGCCCTACTGAGCTATTTTTATACAGATCTATTTTTATATTCTGTGTTTCCAAGTGAAACAGTTCTTCCTGAGAGGGTTCTCTGCCAAAAATCTGGAAAACCTCTGCAGGAAAACACCCAGGTGGAAACACAGCATGAACTGGCATTTTAGTAGTTGATCCCATGAGAGAGACCAGGGGCAGGACACAAGGTGGAAGTTGTTGAGAAGATGATGAGGCTGCTGAGGATCAGGCAAAGAGAACTGAATGTAGGACCTTTGGGGACTGTTGCCTGCAGAGAGGTGAAGAAGGACCAGAGGGACAAAGCAGGGAAGGAGCATTCTGGAAGAAGCAGAAATTCTAGGACAGCTTGGCTTTGCAGACACTAAGGCTTAAGGGACAGCTAAAAAAGGCCAGGTCAATGTAATTAAGGACCATAACACGACTGAGAAGGCTAAAGAGAACAAAGACTGTAGTGTTTGCTACTGGGAGGTTATCAGTGACTTTCACAAGCAGAAATCATGTGACACAGGCTTAATTCCTCAGTGGAGGAATGGATAAACACTCTGTGGTCACTCCATACCTGAATTACTATGCGATGAGAAAAACAGTGAGGTAGGGACATGAGAAAAACTACCAGGCACATGGTTAAGTGGAAAAGCAAGCACAGGTTGTCATTTAAATATATGCTCAATGTTCAGATGAACAAAAACTATTTTACTCTAAATGATATTTCTCCTAAGGGAACACAGACATGTAAACACTTCAGCAAACATCTGGAAAGACACAGTACATTGATAGGAAAGGTTGGCTGTGCAACCCTTCTAAGAATTGAGGGTGAAGTGCGAAGGAGATTGGGAATATAGCCCCAATGATTTATTTCATTATATTATTACCCATTATATTATCACCCATTATATTATCACCCATTATTTTTATTACCCAAAAATTATATAAAAACTCCTTTGCATGAAGATGGGTATGCTAAGTGAAGTGAGGGAGAGAACCAAAATGGCACCTGGGGAAGGGTAGTTTCAGGGATGATGTGTTGCTTAAGGAAGTAGAAACTTGTTTTTAAGTCTAGAAAGGTCATAAGGGCCTAAAAACTGGATTTTGAAAATGGAAGCCAAACCAATAATTGATACAGAGGGGTTAAAGGAATGTCTGGGTAGTTGAGGCCATGGAATTAGGGCGTGGTGGAGGTGGAGGTCTTGAAGAAAAGAAGGTTGCGCTCCCCTCCCCCACTCCTGGGGTGAAGGAAAGCAATATTAGAGAGGAGAGGCAGATGTCTAAGGTGCTTTGGTGAGAGGACCTCGGTCAATGATGAGTGAGGCGAGAGTGGACGGGAAGCACAGCAAAGCCCCATGTTTCAGGTTGGTATAGATGTTTTACATAGCAGATATGGGGACTGTGAGGGGACTTCATCTTAGAGAGAGTCCAGTGGCTGTCTGGCTGTCCTGCAGACACTGAGTGCTCTAACCCTAGTCTCACAAACCTCTCAGTAACCCTGGCAGTGTGAGAGTAAAAAACTGAGTCAGCAGGTCTGGGCCTGTGAGGTGGGCCTGTGAGGTGGGCCAGTGAGGTGAGCCAGTGAGGTGGGCCAGTGAGGTGAGCCAGTGAGGTGGGCCAGTGAGGTGAGCCAGTGAGGTGAGCCAGTGAGGTGGGCCTATGAGATGGGCCAGTGAGGTGGGTCAGTGATGTGGGTCTGTGAGGTGGGCCAGTGAGGTGGGTCTGTGGAGGTGGGCCAGTGAGGTGGGTCAGTGAGGTGGGCCTGTGTGGTGGGTTAGTGAGGTGGGCCTGTGAGATGGGCCAGTGAGGTAGGTCAGTGAGGTGGGCCTGTGAGGTGGGCCAGTGAGGTGGGCCTTTGAGATGGGCCTGTGAGGTGGGCCAGTGAGGTGAACCTGTGAGGTAGGCCTGTGAGGCAGAAGGGGGAGGGGTGAAATGAGGAGGAATGGAGCCTGGGATTCTGGAGGGCTATGGAAGGTGCCCTGTGACAACTATGCTTTGCTGCTGGCCTGTCTAAACAAGTGCCATATGAAGTTTAGAACAGACTCATTACTTCCATTGTCAAAATAATTCCAAATGGGGGGCTGGGGAGATGGCTCAGTGGAATAAGCACTTCCCTGGCAAGTGCAAGGGCCTGAGTTCAATTAAAAAACAAAATGAAACAAAACAAAAATCCAATTGGTTTGCTATTCCCAGAGTCTATTGTCTCTAAAGAAAAATAGAATTAATGCCCCACTTTTCTTTGTGCTTGGGTAACAATGAATTCTCGGTTAAGAAATCTCTTTCCATCAGGCATGGTGGCACATTTCTGTAATCCCTCAGGAGCCTGCGACAGGGGGATTGCCACAAGTTCGAGGCCAGCCTGGGCTATATAGTAAGTTCAACACCAGCTTCATACTCTTTCCTGACCCCAGGAAAATGAAGAAATCATAGCTGCTTGAAACTGAGTTAATCTGGACAACACTGTCTTATTCTGAAGGCAGGTTTATTGAAAGAAGGTAAAAATATAACAAATTATAAGACAAAAAGAGACATTTTTATCTTGCCTCTAGTTATTCAACTAATTTTTGGGATGTTGTAAATGTAGACTAAGACTTGTTACTTCAAAAATCACTGCTATGCTCTTAGAACTGTCAGAAAAATGCAGCTGAGTGTTCAAATAAAAATGAAAATAAAAACACAAACAAGAACTTTTTCTTACCGAAATACATCACGATGGTTTTGGATGTTCCAATCATATTCTCCTTTACTGACAAGTTCAAAGAATTCAGTTCTTCTCCTGCAGAAAAAATCAAATGAAGAAATAAAAGAAAAAATAACCCTAGAAATTAAACTTCAAGTCTGTGGGGTGACATAAACACATTTATGGGGGAAATATAAGACCACCTGAACCAAGTAACCTAATATTTGAAATCATGAGGCGAAAGCACAACCAAAACAAATCACTTTTTGAAATGTTGAGGCTTCAGGAAAAAGCCACAATCATTTCTGAATGTACTTACAACATTAGAGATCACAGAGACATAAAACCGAAAACAACATGGTCCTGCAGTTAGAGTTATGCTCTGCAGAGCCCTGTGACCCCCACTTGAAGTCCAGGGTGGGCGGTGGGAACAAAAAAAGAGCTGCAAAGGTTTCGGAATGCTCTTTGGTCACTCAACAGACAACTGAGCTGCGTGATGATCCAAGAGGAGACGTCAACTCTCTGGTAGTAAATTCAAGATACATTTTTATTCTCCAGGTTCTAAATATTTATTTATTTATTTTGTGTGTGTGTGTGGCCAGCTCAGCCCACCAGGGGGCGGGGCTGGCTGGCATGTGGTGCTGGGGGATTGAACCACGGTCCCTGTGTTTTGCTTAGTTTAACTTGTTCTAAGTAGGTGCTTTAGACCACTGAACCATCTCACCAGCCCCTCCAGGTTCTAAAATAAGTACTTCAGCTCATCAGAGCTTGAACACATAGTGTATGGAGCCAGGAGTAGCTGTGTTTCATTTCTCAGTCACCTACTGGCTGCGGAACTTTGAGATGAGGCATGGCCTCTCTGAGCCTCGGTTTCCTAGTGTCTCATATGGCAAGTGTATTTGCTAGCTTCCAGAGTTGCTGTGAGGATTCAATGAGAGGACATACGCAACATGTTTATCCCAGGTCTGAATGTCTTAAGTGATATATGGCTATCCCTATGGATAGACACTTGGAGATGTATAGATTCAGAAAAGACATAGAGGAACACCTTAAAGTGGTGAAAGTTGGGTGACTTATTCCTATTTTCAAAGCTAAACTTAATCTACTAATTACTTTTTTAAAATGTATTTAGTACAGGGTGTATAGGGTCTCACTCCGTAGATTGGACTCATAATGATTCTCCTGTTTTCAGCCTCCCAAGCGCTGGGATTACAGGCACCGCTATCATGCCCAGTCTCAATCGCCCTCTCAGCACTCCCCGGGGGCAGGGTCGGCACGGCACACTGGTCTAGTAATGACTTTTAATTTTTATAGCGATAAAAGGAAGAAAGAAGATATTATCATTTAAGAATCATCTCCCCAGTTTCCATCTCTTGGCACTGTGTAACAGGAGAGGAGTTCAACGATCCTAATCCTCTATTTCCCAATGCACATCCCACACAACACCAGTTGAAGAGCTGCTCCACGGGAAAAAATTCCCTGGCCACGTAGGTGTGAGAAATGTTGCCTGCGATAAATTTTTCTTGTGGACACCCACACTAGCCATATATATATATTTTTTTTATTGAGAAATAAATATGAGACAGTTTCACAGCTAATAGGACAGTTTTGATAGCCAATACACCGCACATTGTTATCTTCTTAGTGGTTATCCATAGTACAAGAAGCAGACAGGATATTCGGTCCAAACACTGTTAGTACACCTCTTTCTTCTCATTGAGCTAAGTGAAAGTAGCTGTAAATTTATCCTAACTATTTTGTATATATAAATACAAAATG
>NW_004524641.1:2544851-2574842 GCF_000260255.1 Octodon degus | reverse complement strand
CACATGTGTCTCAAATTCTTACTTCAAAGCTAGACACAGGCTCTCCAGTGTGTAGAGTCGTTTGCCCAGAAGGTGACAGCTACCAAGTGACAGCATGAAGCCCAGATCAAGGTGAGCTACAGCCTGAGCTCTTCTCCACTCCACCATCTATCCTAAGCTCCCACTCTGCTTTCTGCCATGCATTTGTCATGGTGGTGTTTTCCAGTGTGTTTCTTAAAACATCAACACTGTGGAATTCTATGGTTAAATAAGGTTAAACAGGCTTTTCTACTTCTGTATTTCTGAGAGCTTTCAAAAGGCTAGTGTGGGTGTTTGCAAGAAAAGTGTATTGTGGGCAGCATTTCTCATACCTCCATAGCCAGGGAATTTTTTCCCGTGGAGTAGCTCTTCAGAAATTGCAGCATTTTTAGGAACATGGGATGGTTAAAATGCACATATGAACAATCTGTGGAATTATATACTAACTCCCAGATCCAGACTCCTTTGTCATGAAGAGCTACACTGTCAACTTCTCACATAGATCCTTGGGAACCTAGGTTTTCAAGGACAATGGCAAGCACCTTAGCTAGTGAAAAGCAACTTACTGGAAAATCTCATTTATAATCAGATATGTTTTTATTAGGCTTTTATCCTGCTCTGCTGACGTATGTTTCACTAGAAAAATAGCAGTCTTTAAAATGCATCACTTGAACAGAATGGCTACAATTACCCTCAAAAATAATTTAAAAAATTGGTTACCAGTCAGCCATCACCATATCCAATCTTTCTGGCTTGGAATTTATCTGCAAGGTATTGTTTATTTGTAAAATGAGAAATCGCCATTCCTCTGTTTATTTTAATCAGAAAATTTTGTAATGTTATATATCTAAATGTGTATGTGCATATGCATGGTGTTATCTGTCTATTCATCTAACTGCTTTGAACCCTAAAAGCCTGCATGTTGGGGAGGCTTTAATGCTGAAGTGGAAAGTCACATTGTGACTCCCCTGAGATTTCAGCTCTTCACTGCTTAGGGAGGGGCTGCCAGAGTACAGGGAGCAGGGAGGGCAGGTGGAGGAAGAAGATCTGGTCTCTCTGTGTTCTTACGGCTTGTCCCACAGACAAATCATCCATCCTGGAAAGATTGCTGGACTATCCACTCAAAAGCAGAATAGAAAAACATGAGAAACAGAAAATTAATACACAGATGTTATCAGTTATTATGACTGAAGAAAACATATTTCATATACATGTTTTATTTTACTAATATGTATTTAATTTTGAAGTGAATTATTTCCTTGTTCTACTCCAGTACTGAGGCACAAGGGCCAGCTGAGATGCTGAAGAAAATGTCTTCTTTGATGCTGAGCTGGTGTTTTTTTGTTTTTTTAAAGTATATATTTATTTATTTCTATTTATTTATTTTTGTGTGTGTGTGTGGCCAGCTCAGCCCACCAGGGGGCGGGACTGGCTGGCATGTGGTGCTGGGGGATTGAACCGCGGTCCCTGTGCTTTGCTAAGATTGTTCCAAGTAGGTGCTCTAGACCACTGAGCCATCTCACCAGCGCCTGAGCTGGTGTTAATAGCGTGAATATAATTGTTAAAATGTGGGAATAGGAAAGGGTAGAATTACTCTGTGGAAGATGGTAGAAGAGGAGACAACACAAGACTCCCACCATCAGCTCAGTCAAATCATAATCACCATGCAAAGAAGCTACGTAAGCTATTTCCAGCTGGAACGTTCTGCAGCTCTGGCCAGCAGGTACTCTGCCTGTGGCACCCTGTAGGATGCAGGGTTACTGCTTCCTCTCCATCTCATGGGCGCCTGGCACCTGAAGCTAAGAACTGTGCAAGAGGTCAGAAGGTGAGGTAGGAATTGTGTTTGCCCATGCCTTGCCAGTGACCAGCACAGTGCCTGGCATAAAGAAGGCAGAAAAAGCTGGATAAGGGTAGGCATGGTAGCACATGCCTATAATCCCTGGAATTCTGGAGGGCTGAGGCAGAAAGCTTGAAAGTTTGAGCTCAGCCTGGGAAACTTAGTGATTTGGTGAGACCGTGTCTCAAGATTAAAACAAAAACAAAAACAAAAACATGACAGGACCTGAGGATTTGGTTCAGTGAGAAATCCTTGAGTTCAATCCCAAGTCTTGCCCCCCCCAATTTGGATGGATTTCTCACTTTCTATTCATTGTGATATTGTGTTGAAGGGGATGTAGACCATGTATTCATCAAAATACTTTGAAATGTGTCAAGAACTACCAAAGTGTTTCTTTTACCAACACACCATGTGACATGTTGTTTAATCTGAGAATAGTTTCAGTGGATTAACCTCTCAGGCTCTATTAAAACACAAGAATGTTTGAGAGGGAGGGTAATGTATAAGCTCTGCTGGTCATTAACAGCATACTGTGCATCAGTTCATGCTCTCCACTATTGCGACTAGCTGAGTTCAAGCAACTGTGGAAGTTGAAAACCCAGAACATAGCAGGGTCTTAATAAGCACTTGTTGAATGATGAACGAATGAATATATCTGTCTGAAGAGCAATAGAAACATTTGTTGAATTCCTTCTATATTTTAAAATAAATCATCTTGGTATTAATATGATTTTTAGAAAGACAGTCAAACAATTACTCTAAACAATCCAAAATAGTTTAGCACATTTTGGTATCATCAGATGCTTTTCAGAAATGCTACTTACTGCATCTTGGAAACACAAGATCAAAAAGACAATTAGACTGGGCATTTCCCATAACTGTTGATGGACGTTTGAAAAGCACAAAGAGAAATGATAAACTTTAAATGTGAAGATTACTATGATTAAGTTGGAAACCCAGACTGAAAGGCATTGAACACTCAAATGGATTCATAAATTCTAAATTGGTGGACAATTTTCTGCTAAATGGTGGACTGAGGCAACGTGGCACAGAGACCTGATTGGAGTTGACTTGGAGCCTTTGAGCCAACTCCTCACCCTCTGTAAGCCCCAATATCTATATCTATAGTGAGGATAACATTATGGACCTTGCAGGTTGATAAGAACATATAAAAAAGATATCATTTTGAGAACCACTTATGTCAGACAGCGCATCATGTTTAAGGGGTTGAAGAGCAAGCTAAATATCAAGGTGTCTGTCTACACGGCTGGAGCCTGCATTCTAGTGGTGACACAGGGAGGGACACATGCAACACTTAGGACAGTGCTTGGCATAGAGCAGGGAGGATAGACACGAGACGTAGAGTTACAGAATCGTACCTGTGTGTGGGAGGTGCCAACCCCATGGTAACAACCTCCTTGACTGTCTGAAAGTTAGCCAAGTCCCAAACTCGGATGCTGCAGCTCAGGGAAACTGCGAACAAAGGGCCTCTCCTGGCAGTCTTAGTGCCACCCTGCAGGTCCTGAGCAGCTGTGATCTGACACCTCCACATCCCCCTTTACTCCATTTTCCTTAAGACTCTAACAGTTGTATAACTACAGAGGGGATGGTGGAATAGCCTGAAATATCCCAAGAACAACTACTGATTTCATTCAAGATTTATTATTTAACCTGGTAAACAATGTACTGCCTTTCTCCAAGCCTAGTTTCCGCAGGCGTACCAGGAGGCTAATAACATTACCTTGCCTAACAGGACTGCTCTCAGAACTAAAGGGGACAATGTGCAGGCAAAGCTCCTTAGCGAGCACTTGCGAAACATCCCTTGCTGCTTTCATTACTAATTGGGGAAGATGCCCAGCTTGTCTTTGTTGACTTACAAACAGGCAAATGATGTAGGGCATTTGTGACATCTCTTTGAAGTTTTAACATTCAGGATTTTAGTTCTCTCTCTCTTTCTCTCTGCCCACCCCAACCGTCATCTTTTATGGTGCATATTTTATTAAGTTTTCTGGCTGAGTGATTTCCTTTTTATAAGGTACTTTAAATTATCAAAGCTCTTCCATATAGGTAATCTCCTCTGACTGCCACAAGGACCTTAGCAGATTGGCATGAGGGAGAAGCCTGTCCTCATATTGCTGACAAGGAAACCAGGGCAAAAGGAGATTAAGTGAGTGACTCTCCAAGTCACATGGCTGGTCACTGATAGGGTATCTCTAATTCCTGTTCAGGCCGGTGAAATTACTATTTAATTATCAAAGCTTTATTCACCGCAGGACTCAGAAATAGGCACGTGAAATCAATTTCAGAAAATCACTCAGCAGTAACTTAGTTTTCAGTGAGATGGAAAATCAGGCTGAATAATTAAACCTTAGACTTTGGTTGTGAAACCTGGCCATTTACACCAAAAGTTTCTTTTAGTTTTTTTTTTTTAATTTTGTGAATTCTGCTTTTGTAGGCTATTTGTGGAATAGCATCCCTATGGCACTCAAAAGCCATTAGCAATTAAAGTTACGTGTTTTTTTGTGTGATTGTTTTGAGTGTTTCAACATCTCCATGTGCCTCACATCTTTCTCTTTTAGGAGGTGGCGCGGCTCGTGCTCCTTGGAATGGACCATACTCCAGGACCCCATGCCCTGCCCTGCCCTGCCCTGCCCTGCCCTGCCCACGGTGGCTGTTTCAGGGAGGACTTTCCTCCTCTGAGAGGAACTCCTTTTTAGGGCTTTTGGGGAGAGAATATATGCATTTATTATTTTTATATTTTAATTTTTAAATATTTTTGTTAGTACATGCTTGCAGTACACACTGTTTACATTTCTTGCGTGGAGATAGTACATGCACATAACACACCTTAATTCCTTTTTTATCCCTTTTCCTTCCCTTCCCGCCTGCCCCACTCTATCTCTTGAGCCCCACTCCATTTGAGAAGGATCTAGCTTCCCAATTCCTATTATCTATCGTTTATTTGTTCTTTGAGTCTATACTGTGAAGTGAAATAAATCAGACACACAAGTTTAAACAGAGTACGGTTTCTTCTTCTATAAGAAACCCACATAATAAATAAAGTGCTTTCTTTTAGTTTCAGTTCTGTCCTGAGTTCTGATTTGAGCTCAGGGAAGAAGAAGCCATAATAATCTGCCTTCCACAGACAGTTGTGGGAGCTACCACACACACACTCTTGCCTGGATCTTTCTCCAGCTGGGGCCACTACTACCAGCACCACGGCTCCTGCCACAGGCATTTGGGCCTGCTCGGACTCTGTTGGCAGTCTTCGGTCCCCTGCAGCCTGAAGAGCCTGGGAGTGGACACCCTGAGAACAAAGTCCAGCTGATGAAGATGGGGCCAGGGAATAATTCCGAGATCCAGCAGCTGGGACTTCTCAGATGGCCCCTGAGGACTAAGCCAGCTGACCAAAGCAGTGACCAACAAGGAGGGGTGCCCCCCATTGTGGCTTTGCTCCTTCCCCATTTCACTCCAGCAATTCCCCTTTTATTCTTTAAATAAATCCTAGGCAAGCCTTTGTCTCCAGCTGCACTTGGCAAGAAGGCACGGACTGCATCAAAGCACACCTACAAAGGTCAATATTGTCATATATGTCTAATTCAAGTAGCAGCTATTTCTTGATTCATCCATTTTAAAAGGGGACATAGTGATTATGGGGAAAAACCTGAAAGGAGAGGCATGGGGTCCATTCTTGCCAGCCACTAGCTATGCCGCCCATGCTGCGCGCTCTGTAGCCCCTCGGATCTCAGGGGCTGATCAGCAGAATAAAGAGCTTGGATTCCATCATTTCCCAGATTCCTCCTGATCAGTGCTTTGTAGCTGCCCTTCCCCTGATTCACCCCTGGGATTTGGCTAACGGTATGACAGTACTTTAGCAGGGCTTTAGACAGACAAGTGAATCAGTCCCCTGAAGCTTTACGTTAGGAAATGAACAGCTATTGAGAACCTCAGAGAACAATAACAGTGACAAAAGGAAAGCAAGCCGGCTTCTGTGGGAGTCAGCAAATGCAAGCCAGGCTGCGGCATTAAGATAAGAGCAGAGTAATGAGAGGAGGACTCCCGACCAACTTCCTGACTGCTCCCCCTGTCACTCTGACAACACACATCCTGAGCAGGGCTCGATACATGGATAGCAAGTGCCGCAACTTGTTTTTTTCCTTTAAAAGTTACTTAGAACTTAGTGACTTAGCAAGGCTCTATCTTAAAATAAATAAATAAAAACAAAAGGGCCGGGGATGTAGGTCAGTGCAAATGCCCTGAATTTGATACTTAGTAAAACACACACACACACACACACACACACACACACACACACACACACACACGTTACTTGGAAATCAGCTTGGGAAAACATTTCTCCTTGGGGAAAAATAACAAAATTGTGCAGGTATCAAAAACAAGAAATGAAAGTGTAAATATTAAAAGGAAATAAGCTTTCTCTAAGTGAAGATAGTGAAGTCAACTTGAGGACCAGAAAATGTGCAAGATGCGAGGTCTATAAAGCAGATGAGGTTGTAGGTGTTTCCAACCTATAGGACATGTAAGATGCTATTTCCATTGTACACATGAAGAGGATCAGAGAGATAATTTGACTGATGATACACAGCTAGTAACAGCAGAGCTGGGGTTTTTATTTTTAAACATACATCTTATATTAATTAAAATTTATATTTATCCAGGCAATGCATATAATTAGCAAATTGGAATCACTAAAACATATAATGGAATTACCAACAGTATCATTTTCATCTTGCTGCCTTTTGTCTATTGATTGTATTTCTCAATGCTTTTATTAGGCTTTTTATTTAGGCAAATATGTCTAATTTTCAAGGTCTCTTTTTTCTTTATGGTTGCTTTTATCATCATTTTTAAAGTATCCTATTCTTTTCTTTTAAATAGAAGCAGTATCTTAGTTTTGCAAGGATAGAAGCAATAAAATAGCCCCTGTTCATCATACTGGAGGTTTATAAAGTGATCTGTGATATTTGGTTGCCTTTTGTATGTAATAGTAAGAAAATAAAACATTAAAAGGCTAACCAGGAGGAGTGTGTGTGTGTGCATGTGTAGATTGTTATATCAACCTAAAACAAAGAAAGCCCAGCTAAATTTGAATTTCAGATCAAACATTTTCAATGTATATATGTCTCAAATATTTTATGGTGTGTGTGTGAGGGGCATGTGCATGTGAGTCGGTATACTAAAATAAGTGTTTACTCTTCATCAGAAATGTAAAATTCTCCAGGTGTGGTGGTGCGCACCTATAATTTCAGCACTTGGGAGGCTGAGGCAGGAGAACTATGGTGAGTTGGAGACTAGCCTGGGCTACAAAGTGAGCTCATGACCAGCCCAAACTGCATAGCAGGCCCCGTCTCAAAAAGACAAGAAAAGAAGTGTAAAAATTGCCTGGGCCTTCTGTGTTTCCATCTGTTGAATCTGGCAGCACCTCTTCTTCTCGGTGATTATGCTCTGGACCAAGAGTTTTTGCTTGGAGACACGGCGCTGCATCCCACCCCCCTGAGCACTACCTCTAGTTGCATCCTATATTTCTCCTTAGTCCAGAGCCCTTCTTTTCATCTCTGCATAGAATGAGCCTCTGGGCTTCTTTAGGGGTAAAGCAAAGTAAGCTGATCTGGCCATCTTGAAGAAGGACTTCACAAGCTCAGACGGCTCAGCAAACTGACTTGCTGGCAAATGCCTTGCCTTGAGCTTTGAGCGTCACATTCACCTTTCATAGAACTTCTGTTTTTCAGTTTCTATGTCCTAAACTCAGTTGCGCAGAGGAACTGTCTTGCTCTTTTCTGTACTCTCCTCTGTGTGTCATGCCACCAATGTACTGGCAGTTCTTGTCACTTGTGTGCCCTCTCTTTTTCTCCTTGCAGATTTATGTCTTTTTTTCTTTTAAATTTATTTAGCATCACTCTGAGGAGTTTTGGGAGTGAGAAGGTGAAGACTAGTACTAGGGCTCAATACATCAGGTTAAATTAGAATGCCAGACTGAGACTGTTACACCATGTTATAATTCCTTCATGACTCCAACAACAGAGCCTAGGGTACAGAGTGCCAGGTGGAGCCCCACGTCCCACCTTTTTTCTTCTTCAGTAGAGGAAATCCTGTTTTTTTTTTTTTTAATCTGGGTACCTGACTACACAAGAATAAGAGTTTCTCAACTTTCTCTGATGTCTTGTTACATAGGTCTTGCTTTATCTTGGTCTTAACCATCCAGCAGAAAAGTATAGAAACGAAGTACAAGAAGTAAAGACATGTTGTTATATTGAGCTGTAGGGGACTCAGGTCAACAACTTCTGACATTGCCAGTCAAGTGGAAGACCCACTACTATTATGGACTATGGGACTATTTTGGAATATTTTGCTGAGTTCACACACCTATAATATTTAAATGATGGAACTAAACAAACAAACAAAAAAAGGGATATAGATGAATGACCATTTTGTATCTGTGTATTCAAAATGGTTAGGATAGATATATAGCTACATTCTCTTAATTCAATGAATAGAGAGATTTGTTCTAATAGTGTTTGTAAATAGGATATCATGTCTGCATCTTGTACAACAAATAACCACTAGAAAGACAGTATGCGATGCGGTAATTATTGAAACTGTCCTACCAATTTGATTTGAAACTGTCTCATTGCTATTTGTTTCTCAGTAAAATTATGGAAAAAATTTTTAAAAAAGCCTTTTCTGATGGTAGGTATGGTAAGGTGACTGAATTCTGACTGGAATCTAAGTGGGAGTTTTAAGTGACAACTTCCAGAAGATTCTCATAGAGGATAGCATGCATCATCTTTTTTCCTTTATCCTTTCCTTCTGACTGGAATGTAAACTATGGCTGGAACATAAGCAATTATCTTGCACTAAGAGATAGAAAATATGTATTGAAGGTGGCATCAAAAAGCTAGAAGGATCTCAGTTCTCTGAAATCTTCCTATAACTACTGCACTAATTGCAGATTGCTGATATCTAGGTTTCCTTTAAGTCACTATTGCTCAAAATCTTCTGTCTCTTACAGTTGAGCCTAACTCTAACAGAGGCAATGCCAAAGGCCAGTAATATTTCAAAAGGATTGACACATGATTTGTCAGAAAAAGTGGTAGAGGAGGTAAAAACTTAAAGGTTGGTTCTCTTCACTAGTTGTGGAGCTGGAGAGTCCGGGTCCCACACAAGGATGGTGATATGACTGGGCCATGAAAGACAAGTACAATGCTTTAAAGGGTGGTGTGTGAACCAGTCTCATCCAAGAAAGCAACTCCTGTGCTGGGAGAAGTAGAAGATAAGAATGAAAAAGATTCTGGAGGGACATGCAAAATTAAACAAAAGTTATAGCTTTCTTAGAAATTGATGAAGACACTAAAGACTTTTGAGATGGAAACTGGAGATGCAGGTCTGTAATGTTTAGGGTGTAAAGAATTTAAGTCTTCTATGTATAGTAATAAGCAATGTCAAGAGAATACAGAAGTGAGCCTCGAAAGAGAATAAGAATACAGGGTGAACTCGGGTTCAAGAACTGGCAGGCAGGAAAAATGAGATGGAAAGAAGATTGGATATTGAGGAAGCAATCGAAATTGATGAGAAATCAGCAATCCTTCAGCCACCTCAAACAAAACTAGAAGATATTAGCAATCTTTGGTGACCACTTCTCAAAGTGTACATTGTTGTAAAGAAAGCAGAGGAACTAACGGACTCTATTTGTTGAAAAACAGTAAAATAAAGCCAAGTTGAGAAGCAATTAAAGATCTCCATGAAACAAGGGAGAGAAGTTGTTTGGTCTTTAAGATAGAAGAGAACTGTGTATAGCCTTGGAAGGAGAGGAAGAAATTCCCAAGCTGCCAAAAGAGTTGGTACCTGACAGTGAGAGTCCCACTGGGATTGGAAGGGACAGAATTCTCTGTTCTGAGAGGTTTGCACTTTGGGAAAATGAGGATTTCTAAGAAATAGAAACAGGAGAAGCAAGGAATGAAAGCTTAGATTTCTAGTCAACTTTCCATCAACAAATGTCATCATCATTCCCACTATCATCATCATCATGATTACCATGCCAATATCATCATAGGTTAGATCAGAAACAGTAGTTGAAAATAGCAACGTTGGGCATTATCTAAACTAACAATGGCCATTACTTACTTTCAGAGTCAAGAGTGCCAAATAGGGTTCATAAAACAGAAGAACAGCAAGCTTGCCATTATAACCCTGAATCTCATTGCTTAAACACACTGTCTTGAAGAACTTCATTTACATAAAGAAGAAACGTCATTTAAAGATTGAGCCCTTTTACATATATCTATCAATATTAGAATAACAGGCACCCCCAATATGGACCTGAAAATTAATTATAAGATGGAACTTCAGATATCCATTTGTCAAATAGATCAAAAGCCAATACATACTCAAAGTACAGCGTGAGGTCTGTTGCTAATATTGACTGCTTCAAAAGCTGCATAAGGTCACTATATTCCTTGGAGGACAAATTAGCAAAGATGTTGTGACCCTGTAATAAAGAAAGTAAAAAGTCACAAAAGACATCATTAAATCTCTGACATGTTTTTCCCCCTATATTGAAAACTAAAGATCTTGGAACACGATAATCATTTTTAAAAAGCATAATAAAATTTTGTACAAATGCAAATAAATTGCCTGGCAATCATAGCAAAGCTATGAAGAGAAACATTTTTGAGGAGCTCCACTGAAGAACAATTTATTCCATGCTTATTGTCAAAGGCAAAACTCTGAAAATGCTTAAACTTGTCTTATTATGAGTATCTGTGCCAACAACACCTGTCTGCTCATTTCTATGGAAGTAGATAGTGGAGAAGTAGGCAAAATGCCTGGCAATCTTTGTGACCCTTAAATAAATACCAGTTTCAGTGCTAGAGGTTTAACTGATATTTTGGAAATACTTGTCATGGTAACAAGCAACTTATAGAAGAAAAAGTCATTAGACTAGTGGTTCTCAGCTGGGGAAGGTTCTGACAATGGGGACTTTGGCTAAATCTGGAGATATTTATGATTGTCACAACTGGGTGGGGATATTACTTTATTTAGCGGGAGAGCTCTTCAGTGTTAGTAAGCATGCTACAATAGATAGGAGAGTTTCTTTAAAGGATCTCCCTGGGCTATGTGTGGTGCTACATGCCCGTAACCTCAGCATTCAGGAGGCTAAGACAGGAGTGAGTTCAAGGTCAGCCTGAACTACATAGTGAGACTCTCTCAAAAAATGAAAACAAACAGACAAACAATGACAAAACAAACGTCTCCCTGGGATAACTTGTCAGTGCTCTTAAAGTTGAGAGACTGCCCATCCAATTGCTAGGATAAGCTTTGATGAAGCATGTGGTAGATTAACTTTAGTATACTGAATAATCACTGAATAGCTGGGACATGGGAGATGTTTTCCTTGGCACAGAAGAATTTAGTTTTACCTGTATGAAGATGCAATTAAAGCTTTTTGTCCAAACATATTTCCTTTCATCAAACTTCATTTTAGCTTCCCTAGCCAGCTTTGCTATTTGTTTTGCGTAAAGTGAAATCCTTCTGAGACATGGTCAACAATTCACTTATTCTGCTTTAAAAGTCAGATCTGCCTGAAGTATGAATTTATAAACATGTGGTCTGAAGACAGACTTTTAAAACTAAGAGTTAAGAGCCAGAAAATGGAGGAGAAGGGGCAAAGGACAGCCTGGGAACAAACTCTTCTCCAGTGAGGGGTAAATTACTTCTTTCAAGGAACCAGAAATGTCAATTAGTAAATTCTTATACCAGGCATTAGATGATAATCTGCTCCCCTGAGTTAATTCATTTCATTGGGTGAACCTACCATTCCTCAAAGATGAGAGTATATTGGTTCCACCTGGGACCAAGTCCAATAGTAATAATAATTTTCAGATGGACTCTGCCAGACCCTTAATTCAGCCATTATGGAGAAGACAAACAACTAAAGGAATGCTGCACCATAATTCTGTGCAAGTTGTTCTGCCTGACCATTGACCCCCAGATCACTTGTGAGTGGGTATTCAGGGGCTTTCAAAAAAGTGACCAGAAATTATAGAAAAATAACCCACCTAGTATTGCCCAGTGCAACAAATACATTCCTGGGAAGCAAGTCACATAAAAGTTAATGTTCAGACAAAGAGAAAGCTGATTCAAACTTGCTTATTTTGCCAGGGAATGTTTTACTACTTTTAAAGGACATAAGTAACACCCTTCCCAGTGAGCATACTCACAGAGTTAGCTAGAGCTGTCTTAATTTTTAAAAGAAAGTTAGTATGCATCAGAATATTATGCTTGTATTTTGTTTGCATGCAAACTAGCCTTGCACAATGGCTCCAGATTTGGTCCCCTAAAGTAAAGTTGAGTCTCCCTGAAGTTCTGTTTCTATGACTACTTAAATAGGGAGGGAATGTGGAAATGATGAAAATAATGACAAATATGGAGAGGAGAGGCCTGGGGCAACCTTCCGCAAGCCCTCCAGCCTTTCTTCCCTGGGCGTCACAGAAGGTGCAGAGTGCATGGCTCCATTATTACTGGCCTCTTTGTTATTCCTGAGGGCCCAGGGCAAAGGGGGCCTGTGGACACTACGTCAAAGGCCTGAGGGTTGGTTCCCTGAGGAAACCTGACATCTTGTTCATAATCCTTGTTATGACAAAAGCAGGGCTTTCTGGAATCGGAGGAATAATGAACTGATCACATTTACCCAGCACAACAAAGACAGTCGGAACCCTAGTGCCTCCTGTCTCTCCTATTCTCTTCCGCAGAGCTCAGTAAACACTGATTTTGTAGGAAAATTCCAGAGCCACAGATGCCAGGATGCTGGCTTCTGTCACTCAAAAACTGAGAGCCTAACCCTGGGTGTTTTATTCGCTGTTGGAAATACAGCACCCCTGGTAGGCTTGCCCTGGCCTGCCTGCATTCGGGTTCTGGGGAGGTGACTATGCTTTATGGGGTCGAAGGCTTTCATGATATTGCAAAAGCTTTCTCAACATAGGCTGGTGGGAAAAAACCTCCATATTTAATGATGCTATTCCAGCGAAGCATGACCTTAATGATGATAATAATAATAATTAATGGCACAGTTAGAGAACTGACAAATAATGGGGAACAGATGATCCCTTCCTGGCCTCAGAAAAAAAGTCTGTACGCCTGCAGAAAATTAAACAGATCCTTTTCTGGCAATTTAAAACTCAGATGCCTCAAACAGAGTCAGTTGTTTCTGGTTTTCTCTACAGAAAACTAAAAGTATAAAACCAAGCTACTTATAACTCCTGCATTGCCACAGGAAGCAAAATAAGGCATATGGCCTTAGCTCTGGGTCTTAGGCTTAGCTGCAGTTCAAACTTTAAAACTAGTCTCAACAGCAATTTCAAGTTATTTTACAGGTTTCTCTATTGTGCTAATAAAGTGTAACTTTCTCACCAGGGTTTTGCTTTTACCATCTTTTAGAGTGGCGTAGGGGCTCACAAAAACAGGAATGAAGGGCTCTCAGTACTTGGACCAAGTAACTGCCTTAGTGGGTGTCTTAGTCGCTTTGCTTTTGTTGCTGGAACAAACCACTGACACCCAAAGTTAAAGAGGGAAAGGTTTAGCTCACAGTTTGTAGAGGTTGCAGTCCGTAATCAGCTGGCTCCAAGGCAAGGTGGCTTGGCAGAGGGGCAATAATTCAAGGCAGCAGAACAAGGGGGAAGAGCAAGCCCCTGCATCTCCCTTATATTGTAAGCAGGTTACCTGCCCGAGGGTGGGTGTGGCACTCACACGGTCTGCATGCCTGCCTCTTGCACAGGCTTAGGTTGTTTACAAAGTGAAGACCCTGGCTCTCTGCTGATTCGCTTAAACTTCTAAACTTCTCAAGTTGAGAACAATATCCTAGAGAGGTAAGGGTGTGTCCTCTACACCCTAGGATTCAGAACTGCTGAGTGACTTAGTTAAGCTTTTAGACTTCTCTAGTTGACACAATGTATCAACCATAACAGCCAGCTAGCCAGCTGTGTTCCTTCAGAAAGGCAGGAAGAAACTGTGCCACTGCATACCTGTTATCCTGAGAGCGAGGGAAGCTTCCAAATGAACCATGTCATTGACTAAACCCGGATGAGTCATCTCAGGAAAATTTGAACAAGGTTCTCGGTCAGGCATTTACAAGACTCGTGAAAGCCACCAAAACCCAATAGCTTGACTTAAACTTGTTCGCCCTACTTCTCCATAATGTCTTCCCGGAAGAAAGAGAGGAAGAAAGAGGGGGGTCTCCTGGCAAGGGAAGGAAGAGAGCAGCGGTACCTCGCTTTGAAGGATCATCACAGCATGGTTAAAATGGTGATGCTCTAAGGTAGCTGAAGTCCCATAGAGCTGGGCCAGTGCGGAGCCGCTCCTGAAAGAGGACAGAAGGTGAGTCAGTGGGACCTTCCCCCAAGCCACTCCCACACCTATTAGTGACAGCTGAAGCGTCTTTCCAGGCACAGTCTTTGCCAGTAAGAAATTTACAGACCATTAAGAAAGGTGAGATGTAAGCGTGAGAAAAAATACCATACATAAAGATATAAATGCTAATGCATTGTAAAATGGTGTTTCTGGTCCAATCCAAGTGTTATGGAGGGAAGAAAAAAAGACACTTTCTAGTTGCAGGTGTCAGTGTAATTGTTGTAAATTAAACCTTATGGGGCCAAAGAAATAGCTTGTGGACTAAGCGCCTGCCTGGCAAGTGCAAGGACCTGGGTTGGACAACATGCCATGCTGGCCCTGCTCTGTGCTGGCCACTGAAACCGGGTGTGGTGGTATACCCCTGTAATCCTAGCGCTGGGGAGGCTGAGACAGGAGGATCACTACAAGTCCAAGCTGAGTAGTGGGACCCTGTACCAAATAAATAAATAAAACTTAAAGCAAAATTTTTTTTTCTGCGGTACTGGGGGTTGAACTCAGGACCCTGGGCTTTCCAGACTAAGGCAAGCACTTATTCTACTGAGCTATCACCCTGGCCCATAAAGCAAATTTTTTTTTAAAAAAAAAACCTTACCTCTTCTGAGTCTAGAGCACTCTTATGAGAGTCTAGAGCACTCTTCTACAAAATGCACTTGATCCTTTTTACAGGAAAAGGCCTAATGAATATTCTGCAGAATCTACTTTATCTATGTTACAACTTTCTGCTAGCCCCTGGTCGCACTGGGATAACTCCCATAGAACTCTACAGTGTTCCCTCAATTGGGAGTTGAGTTTCAGTGCTGCCTCTGCTTAGCTCTGAGCAGTTCCTTGGCCTCTCTAATGTTTGCCTTCTTTATCTGTAATATCTCGATAGTACTGTATACCTTACCTGTTACTAATGAGACTACAAGAAAATATTTTAAAGTACTTGTCACAGTGCATGGCATGGAGTAGATGTCAGTTTCTGTCGAGTATTAATTGTTTTTGGTTGTTTTTTGCTGGCTCAGCCCACCATAGGGCAAGGTAAGTGTGGCACGTGGTGCCGGGGATCGAACTGCAGCCTTTTGCACCTGCCTAAGCTTGCTTAAGCAGGTGCTTTAGACCACTGAGCCATCTCACCAGCCCTCGAGTATTAATTGATAATCAAGACACATATGGATGTTTCCATTTCAAATAATATGACATTAATAGATACATGGTGGGATTTCTTTGAGTTACTGGAAATTTTGTTGACATAGAACAACCCATCCCTTAGCAACATTAGGTCATTAAAGTGCTATTTTAAAAGTGTGCAAGCATATTCATTCCCAATTCCCTTTCTTGAAAGTACAGAATCCTACAGATTAAAGACCTGGGACTCAAGCTGAGGACATTTCCAGGTCCCTGGGTTCTTTTGTTCATCACAGGGGAGTCTGGACATGGAAAGGATAATTTGCCCTCACCTGGAAATGCTGTATCTTGAGTGCTTGCCGCCAGTCCTACTGAGAAGCAGAAAGACCACCTGCAAATGCACCATGAAGGCTTTCTATCCTGAGCTTCTCTTCTTCTGTAGTGCGAGGCAGCCCAAGACCTACCTAGTTTCTGGGGTACGGAGGATTGAAACCATTGGAAAGACTAAGAGCTCACCACATACTAGCGGGGACAGGACGACTGGGGTCATTAGGGATCACAATGTTTCTTTTATAAAAATAATTTTATTGAGAAATAAATAGCAATGAGACAGTTTCAAAACCAATTAGTAGGATAGTTTCAATAATTAATACATTGCACATTGTTGTTTCTTAGTGGTTATGCACAGTACAAAATGCAGACATGATATCCTGTCCATAACAATGTTCCTTTTTAAAAAAATTTTTTTTGTATTTTAGGGAAGGGTTTACAGGGTGTTCAGAGTCTCACTACTAGATTGGACTTGTAGTGATCCGCCTGTTTACAGCCTCCCAAGGGCTGGGATTACAGGTACGTGCCACCATGCCCAGTCTCAATTGTAGTCTCAGCGTGCCCTGGGGGTGGGGCCGGCACAGGGAGGTTCCTAATATCAGCTGATGAGTAAAACTTTGCCAGACCAACCTAGGGGTGCGTTAACACTTAATGCTAGTAATTTTATGTGTTACATAGAACTAATTTCTATGAAAATACATGCTTCCAAATGCATACTATGGCTTGGCTACTGGAGTAGATGTTTCTAAAAATATTAGTTGTTTGGTGATTAAGCTTCTCTTAGTATGTCTGGAGATTACATTTAAAGTTAGAAGACTGACCTAATAAGTATGCTGGCCTATTTGATAGTAATAATATGAATAATAATAGCTACCATTAGTAAGTGCCTGCTATGCCCTAAGAAACATATTGGCCACTTAATGTGCTATTTTGTTTAGTTCTGATGATATGAAAATAGGCAGTCCAGATGACTACAAAATAGATCGTATTATTTTCTCATTTTACACACCAGGAAATGAAAGTTCAGAGAAGTTGTGCAACTTTTCTAAGGTTACACAGCTATCTAGTATCAACCAAGATTTAAATTCAAGTTTTAAAGCTTCTTATATTATGTCATAAGAATAATATTATAACAAACATTTTTCATATTTGACTCTCATTTTACCAAGCTAGTTGTCAGCTGTGAAAGAATCTTTCAAAATTTAATTCAGAATTCTGCTAGGGTAACTGCTGGCCACAGATTCAGGTTTCTGTGGTTCTTTTCTGCCAACCAGGCATGCTCAAATACAGCTTGCTCACTGGTGCGAATCCTGATAACACAGTCATTGCTAAGTGCCTAAAGAATTAAGATGCAAAAATGTTATCTCTTCCTTATCCACCCTGGTTTCACAGACCCCAGGAAAGTTAAATCAGTTAGATGATCACAAGTCACTTTAAATTTTCTTGGTTCAAGATGAATAAGGAGATTTAACAAGCATGGTGCTTCCCACGCCAGCTTCTCTCCCTCTTTCCCCCATGTGGCTTCTGTTGTGCTCCCTCAGGACTCAGGGTGTTTGTGCCAGAACAGGCCTGTGGCTGCTCCGGGTTGAGCAGCTTCCTCATCAGATTGCCTCTTTGTTCGCTTCAGTGATTCCATCCTGCCTTCTGCCTCCTCTCCCACAATTCTGCTTTAATCATAGAAAATGGGCAAGTTTGTAACACAAGCAGACTAATGCTATGAAAGCACAGGAGGATTTTGCCATCCAGCCGTCCATTCACCTGTTATTCATTCCTTCCAGGCCGGCCAGCAAGCATCAGTGACCACACGCCTGACCCCACATGGAAGACAAGGATACCTGAGGTGTGGAAGGATACCTCTGACTGTGTTGGGGACTTTTTCTGACCAGCCTTACATGAAAGATGCTTACCTTTCTACAAGCAAGATGCTACTATGGACACCCAGAGAGTGGAGTGTGGTGCTTACCTGAGGTTTTTTTTAAAAAGTAAAATTTTTTGAGCAAGAGCATTTCCTTTCTAGATGGACCTTTGTTTACACAGTTAGATTTTGTTCCTCTCTGAGTTTCTGAGACATTCAGACCTTTTGGTGACTTCTACGTCTAGCCAGGGCTCGCTGCGAGGGCTGCCTGTACCCATGATTGTGTAAAGTGAGCTTCCCAGGGCCACCAGGAAGGAGCTAGACTCACAGCCATAAAACTGGATGCCATGAGGAAAAAGTAAAGCCTCTCTGGGAGGCTAAGCCTTATTGAAAAGTACTCTACAGAACACTGGTTCCTTGGAATGCCGAGGGGTACAGAGGGCTGAAATTCAAAGGGTTCCATGGTCAAACAAGTTTGGGAAATGCTGGCTTTAAAAATTTAAACTGTTTTTTATTGAAAGATTTTTCAGGACTTTAGTGCATTGTAAAGCTGTAGGAGGGAAACAAAATATAAGGCATTATTCACTCTTAACTGATCACAAAACTGTTTTTTTAAGAGCCCATGCCTTTTGTGTAATATTGTTTGTGTAAAGGTATACTTCTGCTTTTTGAAATAAAGTACGGAAAGTACCAAAACTAAAGCATAAAAACCTAATCACACATGGCAAGAAGTGATTTTTAACACCACACCTCACTTTGACTATCTGCAGTTAAGATATGCATGAGGTAAGTGGCTTTGAGGCTTGAGCACAGACACTGTGGCTGCAAAAATACAATTATATACAGGTAGGGTGTGTGTATAAGGAGCGGAACCTAGTACATCTATATGGAGGTGTTTGTGATGAGCATTATCGACCCAATCATCCCAAATACTAAAGTTTTTCATTTTTGAACAGGTGAGTTCTGAGGAAAAACTTATTAGGAGAAAAGTCAGAGTGAGAGTTTCGTTTCTGCAGGCATTCAGTGCTTAGCATAGCTCTTCGCCCATGGGTCACAGCATAGATTGAAGTGTGCTTCCATAACGCCCCTAGATATGCAGATTCCTTGGGCAGAAGACTCAACAGCAGCATAGAGCCATGGGCTAACAGAAACCTTAACAAGGAAAACTACGAGAGGTAATTAGGAAATGGAGAATTGTTGGGAGGTGGTGAGGAATGGGATTAGGCTGTCACGGCAGATTAATGTGCCCCAGTATTTCACTTCTGGGACCTGGCCGAAAGCGACAAGATGGGTTTTCATTCCCAAGAAATGAGTATAAGAGATTATGCTAGAAATGAATGGAAGAAGTCTCCTTGGAGAATATACTACAAAGCTGCTCAGTGCTGATATTTAATCATCAGGGGCAGCTGTAATAGAGAAGGGGATGGGTGGGAAACACTGTTCCTGGAGAACACGGGGGAGAGGTATGAACGAGCTTTTTTCAGGCGCTGCGGTATTGCTGCCCTCCCTACTTATGGATCATTCACTGCACGCACTCCAATACTTAAAAATTAAGAATAAAATATGAAAATGCAAAGGTTCACTTATCAGAAAGGCTAAGAGTATAAATCAAATCATGCTCTAACTAAAGTCACACTTTTTATTGTAGAGGCATTTTGCATTTTATATAGTAATTTGTCCCTTGCTAAATGTCTTCTCTTTCTTTATAGCCTTATATATGAAAAAAGGTAGCATATGCTTTGGCACATAATAATTGGTGCATTTAAATTCCATTTCCAAATCACTTGAAAGAACGGAAATAGACTGTGAATACTTGAAGAGAAAGGATTGTTTGCTGTGCTTCTTGGTTTCTCCCACAATGCTTAGCACAGGGCCTTGAACATAGGAACCAGCCACTTGATTACTGGGAATCAAAATCAGAAAAGGGTAGAGTTTCTTCACAGGGACTTTCTAAACAATGTTTCACTGACTGAATCAATCTTATTCCAATCAATACAAATAAGTTCCATCACCATGCTATGAAAACATGGCTCAGCAGTTATTGTCAAAGGAAAACTTAGGCTAGGTTGTCCTGGCATTAAGTGTCCTAAGTTTGCAAGTGGCTCCATTAGGCAAATGCAGGGCTGCTGAAACCTCACAAGCTGGTGACATGTATACAAGATTAGTCATCTTGCAGGACCAGAGCCATCTTAGATTAGTCATCTTGCAGGACAGAGCCATCTTGGAGCAGGCTGATTTGATCACGCGGCATGAGAATGCAAAAAGAAAATGAAATCAAGTATCAGAGACTTAATTAGTATTTATCTACTATGGATAGAAGTTATTTAGTGCTGTACAAATGACCTGAGATTTGGGGATCTCAGGTCTCATTTTTGTAAAATTAAGACATTGAGAAATGTGACTGCGAAGGTTTAATCCAGTTCTGCTATTTTTATGGCTGTACCTCTTGAATTGTCAAGATATATTTTAGTTTTTCAGAGCTCACATATCTGCCAAGACAGCCAATAAACTGAAAGCTCAAAGGTCCAAAATAGATGTCACAAAGTCACGGAAGAGAGTGTGATACAGCGATTAAAGAATGGTTTTTGGAACCTGACAGTGCATGTCCACATGCTGCTCTCCCACACACTGCCTCCCTGAGGCTCGGTTCCTTCTGCAAAGTACAAACAAAAATATCTACAGAAATATTGGTGATGGCTTAAGGGACAGCAAAGAATAAATAAATTATAGTTTTTATTGTCTCTGGGATTGTTAGTTACAAAAACCAGAAAAATGAAGTAGCACCATCTTCTCTGAGGAGAGGTTTGGTTACATGGTTCTCAGAATGCAGAGGGAGCTCGAGTGGCATGGCGTGGCGTGGCTAAGTCTCCGAGAAATAGGAGCAAGCCATGGGGAGAACACAGGACTGAGCCTGCTCTTTCTATCTTTCTCCTGGGCTATATAGTCCTTCCTTTTGGCTTCTCTCTGATTATCAGTCTCATTCTGTCCTCTCTGTCAACTGGCCCTCTTGTTTTGTTCATTCATTTGGGATATGGTCATACTAACTTGCCCCAAATGGCAGCCCCTGTTCTCAAGCCTCTGTGGACCTGCAGCTAGAAGATTCAGTATCATTGTCATCCAGTTCCACAAAGCTGGGAGGTAAGATCTGATTGGTCCAATTTTATTCAGTGTACACTCTTGGTCCTGAGAGCTGAGGAGTCAACTAGCAAGAAGAACAAGTTCTGGTGTGGCGCACAGACACTCTTGCTGGAAAGAGCCTGTTGCTCCTCAAGGATAACCACTGTAATATTTCACTCTTAAAGCCAATGAGCAGTGTGCTCAGTCTTGGTTTACAGACACAACCTAGTATGTTTCCCTCTTCTTTAGGCAGAAGTGGTAGAATGAAAAAAGAAAAGAAGTGGTAGAAGGGTGAGGGACTGTATGGAGAATGATAAAAGGAGATACATTGACAATGGTCTCCCTGGGATAGAAGAGAGAGGAACCCTAAAAAAATAAGTGGACAGATAAGGACTTAAATTAGGAACTCTCAGACCCTATAATGAAAGCCTGTGTGGTTTATAATGCAGGGGCCCTAGATCTTTAGTACACCCTCAAAGCTATGTGTAGCAAGGTTTTATACTAACCTATAAAATGTTACATCTATTTAATAAATCAGGAAAATCTATTGAAAAATATATAATAAAATGATAAAATTGTACTTATTCATGCAGTAGACATTAACCATGTGTTTATTATGTTTCTGGCACTCTTTAGTTGCAGTTCTTAATAAAAAGGGAGAGATACCTGTAAGCCAGAAATTTAAGTGGAATGAGAAGTACAGTTTTGAAAAGGGATAGCCATACATTATGCAGGCATAAAAAACATTGACAGGAGGAAAGATCTGATCAGCTTTGTGAAGTCCAGAGTATTCTGGAGTGTCAAGAGTGAAGGAGCATGGAGCTGCTTGTGAAAGAACCAAAGACAGATACAAAGAAACGGTCCTTGTGGTATGAATGCAGAGGAGGAGCTGCCTTGAGGGGGTCTGAATGACCTGCGGAGTTGGGTTGGGTCCATTCCCTGGATGGAAAGTAAGAGTCAGGGATAAGCATGTAGGAAAGACTGGGAATGGGTGACTTCCACTAGGAGGAAACCCTTAAGCAGCTGGGATAAGTGCCTGGAAATATGGTGCAAATTCTGGTTTAAAGAAATGGATTTGGGTGGTTGAGGAGATAGCTCAGTGGTCTAAGTGCCTGCCTGATAGACAAGCACAAGGACCTGGGTTCAATTCCTGGTACAGCATGTTGCACTGCATCTTGCTGGCCACTGGAAACCAGGCATGGTGGCCCATGCCTGTAATCCCAGCACTGGGGAGGCTGAGACAGGTGAATCACTATGAGTCCAAGCTGTGTAGTGAGATCCTATACCAAATAAATAAATAAAAAAATTTTTTAAAAACAATTAAAGAAAAGGATTTGGGGTTTATGAGCAGGTGGGTAGAGGCCTCGCAAGAAGGGCAGGAGAACAACGAGACATCAGCAGCAAGGCATCCACATAACTGAGCAGGAAAGCTATTGAACATGATGACGAAAATCCTTTGTTATAGAAAACAAGAGAACTGTGAAGGAGAGAGTGAGAAAACATATTTTGTGACAAGAAGAGTGAAGGGTTATCCTTTTCATCAAAATGATGATGAAAAGATCTAGCAGCTTTGAGAGGAGGGGCCACTGGTGACATCCCCAAGCATAGTTTCTCTGGTAAGAAAATGCAGGAAGCATGTAGAAGGTAGAGAAGCCAGCCAACCCAAACCACACTCTGGGAAGCTTAATCCAGGAGGAAGGAAGGAAGCACAAGAGAAGCTAGGGAGAGAAGTGGGACAGAGTGGATTTTTGCAAGATGAGGGAGGGCTGTTGACCTTCATAGGATGCAGAGCCCCAGGAGAGAAGAGCCAGGAGGCAGAGTGGAGAGAGAGGGAGATTGATGGCACCAGGTCCCAATGGAGAGCACAAGAAAGAGATCCAAAGAGAGGTGGGGGATTAGCTTCCGACAGAGAAGGACAGCACTTTGGCTGAGATAGGGAGGGAGGAGGAAAGGATGGGGACTGAGAGATAAGTTTGTAGGTGGCAGGGGAGGAAATTGAGAGGATTCTCGATTGATGGCCTCTATTTTCTCAGTGAAGTGGGAGGCAAGGTGATCTGCTGACTGCGTGGGGGAGGTGGGCCAGGAAGGGAGGACATTTGGCTTCCGTAAATGCCTGGGGGGAGGGGCTGGCTGGGGATGCAAAGAGACTCATAGGGAGTATAGGGCAATCAGCCCAGTTGGAAGAATATATATTTGAGGCACCTCAAACTCTTGCAGCTATGACATTTTCTCCCACAGCCTTTACTAGTCTAGGCAGAGGAGCAAGAAATTGAATTGTTAGGTTGAGCCAGGGCTGAGTTTTTGCAGAACTGATGTCACAGAAATTTAAGAATGTCAAGAAATTATTGGATGTTGAGAAAAGAAGGGTGAACAGGTGGATACTATGGGATGCAGAACAGGTAGAAGAAGACACAAAAGCAAAATTCATTTGTTAGACCAGGAGAAGCAAAGGTCAGGGCACCAACAGCTCAATGGGTGGGTGTTTGGGGAACAAAAAAGATAAGAAGCTGGGAGAAATTTGTTAACACGCAGGCTACTGAAACTTAAGGTGGTGCAGGCTGACTTGTTCTGGGCCCTTAGTAATCAGTCATCCTAAAGTTGATCTCATCTCCTTATTGAAGCCTTCCCTCGCTTTCATACCTTGTAACTTTTCTTTATTATATCTTCAGACCTCCTGCATCATTTGTTTGCAGATCCATTAAAATGGGGCCCTCAATATAAAGAGTTCAGAGTGCTGAGATTTGGTCATATTTCCAATATTCCTGAGTTCTGTGGCCTTAGCCACCAGGCAGTGGAGATCTTGACCAGTACACCTTACTTGGAGACAGGTTATTTTATCTATGTGTTATGTGCAGGACGCATAGTGCCTCTTTCATAAACCCCTGTATTGATGAAATTCTTTTACCCACTTTCCATCTTTCCATGGAGTTTGGAATGAGAGCTGCAGGCTCCTACATGTGGCTTTATTTCACTGCAGTTCATATACTATCCATCATCTTAAGAATCTTGGAAGACATATTTTGCTTCGTCAGAAATCCAAGACTGCCTATATTGGAGCAGCCTCAAAATCTGACTTGAGAGCAGCAGGGCCCAAAAGCTTGTTACGCCATGAAGGTGAATATTCTGGGGAAAAACACAGGCCTTTTAAAACACCGGCTTTGTTATCCGACTGCGGTCAACAGAGACAGACCAAATCAACAAGCATGACATGAAGGGCAAATTTGCAATTAAAAGAAGAATAGGGAATTATAGAGATGGATGGGCCCCACGACACACACACACCCAGGCCTGCGTGGCCTTGGCCTCCAGGGCCAGAAATTAATGCTTTACTCTTTAGCACTCATCACCTTTGGCTCTGCGCAGAAAGGCAAATGCATTAAAATAACAACAATTAGAACACTTACTTTGCTTGGAAGGCATTGTTGGTTCCCCTGTGGTCGAGGTCATGACACAGGCATCCCACAATCACCGCTAAAATTTCAACCTCTGTCAGAATCTCCTGAAACCCGGCAGTCTGGGAAGAAGGGAAAAATGACAACAGTCACTCTGGGGGCAGGGATGGTGGATGAGGTTAGCAGCCAAGCAACAATCAGCCCTGTTTCCATACCCACATCATTTAAGGAAATGATTAACTGCCACCATCTTGGATGACGAAAGTTGAGTGGTCAGTTGCGCAGCCTAAGGTCCCTACAGTGATGAATTAGCAGGCTGTCACCGCAGTCCACACTGCCACACCAGGACAAAGTTCAGACGATTTTGTTCTCTTTTTCAAAGAGGAAGCTATGCATCCTGATCTAGTGAGTTTGGCAAAGGCCCAGGGCAAAGTGTGTTTTGCAGTTGTACATTTTAATGATGAGTATCAGTGTTTCGTGGCAGGTGAATTAGGAGAGACTGTGAATGTTGAATTGTGTGCGGTATCCATCAGATGCCACCCAAATGAAAGCAGACAAAAGGAAATAAAGCCTTTATGTTGACAGGAATACCTTGGAAGCCTCAAATTGTTATGTGATGACCTAGAACGCATCCTTTAACTACTTTAACTCATATTAGAGAGGTGGACAGATGAAATTTCTACAGGCCTTAATGTAGTTTCTCAGAAACAAGAATTTGGCAAAGACTAGGCAACCCTGGAGGAAGACCACATGAATTAGCCCCACTACTGGGAGTTATTTTTTCTGATCCTAGTAATTTTGCTTTTGAACACATAAGCAAGTGTGATGTGATTTCTTTTGGAAGCAGTTTTATATAATTACAGAACTAAGAGCAGCAATGGTTCTTTGGTTCCTGCTGGCCGTCTCATTAGTACAGAAGAGGAAGTGCACCTCTGGGAGAGGAGGTCCGTGCATCCTCCTGATCCAGGGCCTTATTCTCCCCCTTTACTAACTCTCCTGTTTCATTACTTATTAAAATCTTTATCAGAGGACAGGAGGAGAATTGAGATTGCTTCACTTTTCATGTTGGGTTTTTTCTTCAAATCTGTGCTTACTGATAGAAGACTCTTCTCTTAGTGCAGTGAAAACTTTGTTCTTTAGTTGGCTGTGCTTTTATTGCAGAAATAACTGAGTAACAGGACCTTGTGGTGATAGGTTTAATTTTGAAAACACTCTACTCCCATACTACATTTAGAATTATACACACTTTCATTTGCATAGCAAATGGAAATGCTACCAAATTGTCCAGGAGTGTGAAATTGTGTCAAATCTTGTGTGTGCCCTTATTTTAAAATTTGGAGTTTGCTGCTGGTCTTTCTATGTTCAACTAATTTCAGTTAAAATGTGACCTGCAATCTGTATTTAGTCAGATCAGACTAAGAGATGTAGAACCAGAAACCAGTAGTTCCTCATCTTTTCCCTTCCCCGATTGTCCAGAGCAATTGCTTCCATTTTTAAGCTTAAAGGTGGGCTCCCTTCACATTTATTGTATGCATGCACTATTGTCACTGGGCTAGTCACCAAATACCTGTATGGTCCTTCTTCTGTACCTGACCATTGTCCTAAGAGCTTTCAGCTACTTATTCTTGTCATGGTACTGTTAGGTAGGTGCTATTATTATCCCCAGTTACAGATGAGGAAACTGAGTGGCAGAGTGGTCACCTCCTATGCCCAAGGGCTCCCAGCTCCAGAGCAGGAGGCAGAGGGGGACACACTCCCAGCAGACTTTGGCCAGAGTCTGAGGATGTCTGGTGGCAGGTGAGAGTGATTGTCCTGCACTTTGCCCTCAGCCTTCCTAGATACCCCCCCACACAGCTTTCCTGATGCCTGTCTGGTAAACACCACTTGTCGCTGAGCTCACCAGTGTGGGAAGATTGTCTCCTTCCTTACATGAATATTTTCATTTTCTGGCATTAGGGTTTTTCCCAGGGCCAGCCAAATAGATCAGTGGATTAAAGCACCTGTAAACAGGCACAGGGACCAGGGGTTCAATCCCAGGGCCTGCCATGCTGGCCCTGCCTCCGTGGTGCACTGAGATGGCAATTGAGACTGGGTGTGGTGTTGTGCACCTGTAATCTCAGCCCTTGGGAGGCTGTAAATAGGTGGATCACTATGAATCTGATCTAGTAGTGAGACCCTGAGTACCCTGTAGACTCTTCCCTAAAATACACACACACACACACACACACACACACACACACAGATTCCTCCCAGACTTCTAAGTCTTCTCACACCCTAACACACTTCTGTAAAATGTCTCTTAAAATACTTTTGAAGAGGGCCACAAGGATCACCTCTTATTTTTGATCCTTCATGTCCTGGGGGAGTTTGACTACTATTCCTGGCCATCCTTTGGGGTTTCCTCTCTTCTCCTGGGGATGCCTGCTTTCTCTGGCATTCCAGGCCTTTCTCTTTCCTCAGTTTCTCTCTTCTTTTATGGAAGCACATCAGCCCGTGGCTTCATGGGAAAGCATGGTAATTTTTTAACAAGAGGTGGGAGCAGGAAATTTGATTGTTCAGGGGCTTTGCATCACTGAAAAAGACCCCTTTCTTTCTGTACTTGTTAGTTCGCCTAATAATTCTAGGTTGAAATAGTTTCACTTAGAAGTTTTAAGGACTGCTCATTGTTGCTTAGCTTTGTGAGTGGCTTTTGAGAAGAAAACACAATTATGCCATTCTTATCCCTAACACTGAGAATGCGACTTGATTTTCTTTCTTTGACAATCTTCTCTGGTGATTCATCAATTTCACAAAGACATACTTTATTTTGAATTTTTTCCACTTCAGTTTGCATAGCAAACCCAATTGTTCCTTCTTTAGTACAGTGTTCCAATTGTTTTGTTCTGTTTATTTTTTCTTTAGGATCTTTTCTGTGCTATTTGAATGGAACTCCAATTGGATGAAAGTTGAACTTCTTGTATTTATTTTGTCTTTATTTCTTTTTCCCCCCTTTTCTTATACAGTTGTTTCTCTTTCTAGAAGTGTTTTGATTTTTGGGGGGTATTTTTAGGGAAGGGTCCACAGGGTGCTGCTCAGGGTATCACTAGTAGATTCGATTTGTAGTGATCTGCCTTTTTACAGCCTCCCCAGCGCTGGGATTATAGGCGCATTCTGCCACGCAGAGTCTCCGTTGCCTTCTCAGTGCCCCTCAAGGGCGGGGCTAGCACGACAGGCCCAGGGATTGAATCCCCAGCCCCTGCGCCTGCTTGCAGGCGCTTTAATCTGCTGAACTATTTGACTGGCCCTGAAGTTTTATGATATAAGCATTTTTTTTTCTGCTTCTTTTAAGTAGTATGCTCTTCTCTCATGAATGCATTATCTTTATATTTCTGAAGATATCAATAACACACTCATTGCATTTTCTGAGTTTTTTTCTTCCCCCTTGAATTGTCTATTTCCTCTGGACAACTTTTTTCCACTGTGTTTCCCTCAAATGTCTGGTAATCTTTGGCAAAGTATGCATAGTTAAGACTATGCATATTTATCCTGAAAGTTTATCAAATCACCAGCAGTTCTTATGGTGCTATGAAAGTCAGTGTTTTAAAGAATGACATTACACATAAATTCAGATGCAGTAGGTGTGGCTCGTGCCTCAGGTTACTGGGCCTCACTACAGGTGACCTGGTGGCCAGCTGGTTCTTGGCTAGACATCCCCAAAGGTCAGCATCTAGCCTCAGTCTCTCTGGACTCTCTAATCTCTTGCCTGGAGATGTGATTGTAATTCAGAAAACAGAGCTACAGCTACTGACCAGGAAGGCTGTGGACTGTCATGTAATGCTGTGATTTTCAGTGTGCACTTTGCCCTAACTTTCCTTTTCTGGTGTCCTCAAGTCTGGAGCTCAGTTTCTCTAGCAAATACTCTGGTCAGTGCACACAGGTCAGCTGACTCCATTTCCGTGCTGTCTGAGATCCTCACTGGTTTCTGCAGGGCACTCTTTTATGTGTGGCCCGTCTTGCACCCTCTCAGACCACGGGGCCCTTGGGAGGGACCTCGCTCATCTCTGCTAAGTTAGGAACCAGCCTCTCTCTATTTTTCTCTTTTGGGGCTGGCCAGATTGCTCAGCAGATTAAAGCACCTGCTTAGGCAGACACAGGTACCGGGGTTCAATCTCTGATGTGCCATGTGCACCCTGGCCCCACCTCAGGGGCGCGCGGAGACAGTGACTGAGACTGGGCATGGTGGCACGCGCTGGTAATCCTAGTCCTTGGGAGGCTGAACACAGGAGGATCACTATGACTCCAACTTGTGTAGTGAGACCCTGTACTAAATACATTAAAAAAATTAAAAAAATCTGTTTCTCCCTTTTACTATTATGGCTCCACAAAAAGGACATTTTGTGGAGTTTATGTGCATTTCAGTCCTTGTTATTGTTTGGCAGTATTTTTTTAAAAAATTCTTTTTTAAAAATGTATTTTAGTACAGAGTCTATGGGGTCTCACTACACAGATTGGACTTGTAGTGATCCTTCTCTTTTCAGCCTCCCAAGTGCTGGGATTACAGGCGCATGCCACCATGCCTAGTCTTAGTAGCTGTCTCAGCGTGCCTGAGGGTGGGGCCGGCACAGCACACCAAACATCGAACCCCAGTCCCTGTGCCTGCCTAAACAGGCTCTTTAGTCTGCTGAGCTATCTGGCCGGCCCTATTATTCTTTTTGATACAGGGTCTTGCTACGCAGTTAAGACTCATAGTGACCTTTCTGTCTCAGCTTCCTCAGCATTGAGATTATAGGCGTGTGCCACCACACCCAGTTTTGGTGGCCCACTCAGTGCACCTGGGGTTCTGGGGCCAACACAGCATGTGGTACTGGGGATGGAACTCAGGTCGTTGACCTTGCCAGGCAGGTGCTTAGACCTCTGAGCTATCTCCCCAGCCCTCCAAATCATTTTTAAGCCATCAATATCCATTATATAGTATGATGGAGCTAATTTTGTTTTAATTTTATACACATTTCCCCCCTTAGAAATCAAGCATTTGGTTCTTAGATTATTTGTATCTTAGACACTTTGAGAATTTGAGAAAAGCTATATGCTGTCTTTCTAAAAGCTCTTCTGTAATTTTAATGTATTCAAGGACCACAGAACCTATCTGTATCCTCAGACTGAAGATTCTCGGAAGCACAACATAAACACAAACACACACACACACACACACACACACACACACACACATCCCATATTTACCTCTCCTGACTGTGATACCTGAGTTACTGAAGCAGCACCTATCTCTTGACTGTGATTTAAAGCTGCCTGGTAAATGGTTTCTGAGGGTGATCAGGCCTGAAAAGTATCCCTCTGTCACTAAGTGTCCAGCTGCCCCTCCTCCACCCCATCCATCTTCTTCTGGTCCTATCCATCCAGACCCTGTGTGGAGCAGAAAAGCTACTGCCTGCTAAAGAAAATATACCTTCAGAGGAAAATAGAGAGGCAGCAGAGGGATAGTTTAATGTATTTATTCCATTTTTTTACTCTAGTTTATTATTTTATTTTCTAATAAAATTATGGCCTTTCTTTCACTTAGTAGTTAAGAGCTTTACTGACCTTTATTTTACTGTATCTGTTTGCCTGATGTCCCTTTTGGTTTATGTTAGGGTGTAAGCAGTGAATATGATATATTGAGGTAGAGAGACGGTCACAGAATAGAGACCTAGTTCTTAGGGCATCCTCCTCAGAAAAGCCTGTGACTTCCCTCCAGGCAGGACGGCCACTCACCAGGCTGAAATGTTTGCTGTGCTCACCCCAGCCCCAGCTGCCACTGCATGCAGTAACTAGGCCTCCAAAATCCCTGGACCAGTAGTGTTGACTCTTAGGGTCTTCTAGGGAAGCGCTTATTCTACTGAGCCATCTCCCTGGCCTCTCTCTCTCTCTCTCTCTCT
>NW_004524641.1:2526471-2544751 GCF_000260255.1 Octodon degus | reverse complement strand
TTTTTTTTTTTTGGCGGAACCGGGGATTGAACTTAGACCCTTGCGCTTGTCAGGGAAGAGCGTATTCCACTGAGCCATCTCCCCGGCCCCTCTTAAGGTCTTCTAGAGGATCCACTATTTGATCTAGAGCCAACACAGATCAAAGTCAGTTAGGATGCATACCCATTTCAAAGCCAAGCCTGTTTCGTACTAACAAGTGCAGGAATACTATCAGAGGAAAGTAAATGTCACATTGTGGCTTTTGAGTCCAAACAAGCACAAAAATAACAGCCATTATATCAACACTGTATGGTGCTATGGACATTGGTTCACTTCATAAATGTTATTAAGTACCTGTTGTGTATCAGTCAACATATTGGTATATTTGAACAGATATTGCTCAAATATTGGTTATATTTGAGCAGAGGGTTGGGATAATACTAGCAATAGTTGCTAGGTATGGTGGTGCACAGCTATAATTCCAGCATTCAGGAGACTGAGACAGGAGGCTTGCTGTGAGTTCAAGGGCAGTGCTTAATATATGCCAGGCATTTTTAAAAATACTTTGAATTCATTAATCCATCTAAGAACTTTCTGAGGTAGATACTGTTCTTATCTTACCACTTTATAGATGAGAATACCGAGGCACCAGATTACATGGCTAAAAAGTTACAGAGGTGGGAATAGAAGCCAGGTAACCTGGCTCACATGTATGTTCTTATGTGCCGTGCTGCATGGCCTCTGACATGTGGTATGTGTATAGTTGTGAAGCCTTGAAATGCTCTCCTATTAACAGAATGTTAGGTAGCAGGACTTAAAGGATGACTTGTCATGTGCTTTATGCTGTGAACTATGTTGTCCTGGAATAAGGCATGTTAGGCTGATGCTGCGGAGCCACTGGGCAATCTATTCCAACATGGGTCTGAAGCACTCACATGTACCTTCCCAATAAACAGTGCTTCAGGATGAAGTTAGAGAGAAAAGAAAGGTGCAGGCGATTGTATAAAACACCACAATTTTACCAGATATCTACTATGTGCACAAGACAAAGGCTATCAGGATGCATGTCGCAATGTTATCAATTATGGACTCATAGGTGGGCTTTTCTTCATGTTCAAAATAGCTTTTTATTTCATTTATATGCTCCATGTGTATATATTTGTAAATTCTGCTTTAAGGATAAACTTGTACTTAACAAGATGTCTGACCTTGGACATGGTGGTGTTCTGAGAAGTGTCCATGCATTTATTATTGAGCAAAATGGACAAAGCACTGACTCCGTTTCAGAAATGAGGACTAGGGCAGGCAGTGAAGCTCACACATGGGGCCAAGCAGAACAGTCCTGGGGTGCCCTTCGCTAATCCTGCTGCTTGTGGGAGACAGTGATGGCAGAGATGCAGGCCACTCGCACTCAGTATCAGGAGAAGGTGCATCGGGGACTGGATGCTTTGGTCCAAGAGCAGCCCGGACACAGAAATCTGAAAGTCATGCTAGGATTTGCACCCTCATATTGCTTTTTGAATCCAAAGACTGGGGATCCTGAATATTGATGGATTTCCCGAGGAGTTCATAATATTGAGTCTGCGATTTATTGGCAAACTGAGAGGAAGGGACTGTAACGAGGCTTTGGACATTTCTAATGTTCTCAAATCTCCCAAACTGCAGGTTGTTGGCTGTGAGCATTCTTCCAAAATCACTGATGTACAGACACCATGGAAGAGGCTAAGGAGCTTGGATAAAGTTGGGAGGCATCATGATGGTTTTTGGAGACCTTCTTCCTCTCATTCATTTCTCTGTTTTGGATAAGGGAAGCAAAAGTACTGCTTATCTCCACCTTAGGGGTTTGAGAGAGGATTCTCAAGGAAGCGCCTCCTCTAGAAGCAGCTTGAATTTGGAGGGGCCCTCAACTGTGGGCTGAAAGGGAGTATTTATGTAACAAGCATTTAATTCCAGATATAAATTAATTTTGGTATGCAGAGTGTTGTGTGGGGGCACCATCTGGAGCCTTTCTTTGGTACATTATTAAAATCAAATTTGATTCAGCCAACGAGTGCTCTTTGAAGACTGCATTATAAATAGCACATCCAGGGCTTTGGTATCTTCTAAATAAATGACCCAGATTGCACTGGTGATGGTAGCTCTGCCTGTCCATCTGGAACAGGAGGAGTCCCTTTGAAATTCAGATCTCCTCACGGGGAGTGGTGGTTCTATGAGAACCTTCAATTCTGGTCCCACTCTGTCCAGCATGTATCCAAGTGATAAAAATTGCTAATGCCTGCGTTTGGGTTCCACTTACAGCTGTAGCAAGCAGTGGGTATTTCCTTTTAGGACTATGTTCCATGGACTTTTCGACACATGAGCCTGAGTTCCACGTTGATGAGTACCAAGCTACTCCAGATGCTGCAAGGCAGAGCTTTTAGGCAGATTTTTCAAGCTTCAGAATAGCGGTCAACCTCAGTTGCCTAAGGGGAGTGCTTAAGAATTCATGTATACTACTTGATGTCACGATCTACCTTTTTTTTTTTTTTAAAAGGAAAACTTACTTTTGCCATTTGGAAATGGTGTGTGATAAAATCACAAGGGGAGAAGGGCAGGTGTCACCCACAATCCTCTATGGAGGGCAAAAACTCAACTAGATAAATTATAGCATCTATATTCGGTGGTCACATCCTCTTGGTGTTTACAGTGATGTCTGCCTGCCAATATTTGGGTCCGCTGAGCTGAAAAAGAGGTACTTCAACTCTTTTTGGGGGTTCAAAGACCAGAACTTTTCCAGCTGTTAAGGGGCTTCCAGCCAGCACCAACAGCCTTACGATCTACCATACCAGCCTATAACACCAAATTACTAATTATGGTTTGTCTAATTACCCCCAGAAGTAGGGTAGTTTTGATCAAATTCACTGCTCTTTATTCTCAAAATGAAGGCATATTTGGCATTATTAAAATATTGGTTTGTCTACAGTGATCTTTTTCTTATCAAGGTTACAGGGATTGGGAAGACTTTATAGTTAAATCCTCTCTTTTGTAACTAGGAGCTTCAGAAGGGACTTGCCTTCAAATTGCTAGACCTAAGCCACATTTGGGGCATACAATGACCTTAACTTCAAGTAATGTTGCAAATGCTTATCCATGTACATTTCAGAAAAGCAATAGAGCAAAAGTGGTCTGTCTGCTACAAGTATATATATTGGTACATAAATGAAAACTATTAGGTTGATTTTGTATAATTATAGTTACTTTTATCCCCATCCAAGATTTAACTTTTAGCCTACTGATGAGCATAATTTTAAAGTATCTTTATTTTTGAAAGTTAAAACCAAACAAAAATAGAAGAGGATAATGGGGGCCTTGGATTCACTGCCTAACTGACAGGAGTCCACATTTTGCCCATTTCATTTCCTCTGTCTCTTCATATACTGTGTTCTCTTTGTTTTGCTGGCTGAGCTGTTTCCAAGCAAACCTCTGGTATCTATCTGTTTCATTCTCAAGAAGTCATGATGCGGTCAAATAAAAATTGGTCACTATATGTCTGTCCTTATGTTTTGATAAGATATGCAGAAAGATAATACAAGGAAAAATTTCAGACCACAAACTTTAATCAGACCTCAGAACTATATTTCAAAGTGAAATAAAACTTTAAAAAATTGAGAAAAACTGAGGATTCTACTTTAATTTAGGTAACACAATAATCAACTCTATGTAGCACATGTACTCCATTTTAAACAAGGAAGATTCTGAAAGACTTAGCTCTCAACATTAAGACTGTATATGTATATTTTATGATTTCTTTTGAGGACCACAACAGCATGTTTTGTCCATGTTTGGAAAAAGTTTGCATTCTGTTTATAATTGACTGCTAGTGAACACAACAGAACATAGCACAAGGCTTGGGAGTGCAGAAATAGAGCAGATTGCCTGGTGCACAGTAGTTGTGTAGAAAGACAGCTTTCTCTGAGTGCCCCAAGAAGCTGGGTTGATGAATTTCAAGAACATGAAGCCATTCATACCCTAGTTTTTATTAGTCAGCACCGCACCAGGTCAAACACGAGACCCATGAAAAATTAAATTTTTTTTTTAAAGTTTCCAACGTAGCACCCTTAGATGCCAGATTTCTGTCCCAAGACAATGTCACCAGAAAGTCATGCACCTGGAAAATGGAGGCTGTGACAAACAACCATGGTTTTGCGGCTGGGTCTCACTGACCTGGAGGATTCAGCTGGCATCATAAAACACAAAGCAACAGATTGAGCAGTTTACCAACAGACTAAATAGCTCAAGAATAAACTCATTTTAGTACAAAAATTCCTGTCTTGTAAGGAGGCAGCCCAGCCCCCAAACACATACCTTTCCTTGCAAGACTGTGTCCGTGAACAAGGGCTTATACTTTTTTTCTGTAACGCTGGACATGATTATGTTCATGCACTTTTACAATTTACATGTCCTAAGAAAAATCCCCAGCTCGGGCTGAGGGTGCGGGAGAATTTATTTTCACTAGAAAGGGAATGACCCATAACTCATGAATGGCAGTGCTTAAAGTGAGTTATGGAGGTTACTCTCCTGTGAGAGGAAATGGGGTGGATTATCCTGCCCAGTTGTGTGTTTGGTTATTAGCACACCAGGTTCTTAATTATGTGCAGCTTTCCCTTTTTTCTTTAATAAAATAAATGTGGATAAAGAGAATGTCAGCTAGGAGCATGGAGTGCCTAATTGGGTTTCTGAGATGAATAGAAAAAGGAGCCTTCTTACCAGATTAAAAGATAGGGGTCTCAAGTATAATTCAAACACAGTATTCAAATTGATTAGGCTCCTAGGTATAGTCTCCACTGTTGACAGTCAACAAAAACATTAAAGATTGTTCCTTTGCTAAATTAGAAATTGACCATGCTTTAAGTTACTACTACAGGAAGATCAAAGAACTGATTTTCCTAACATTCAGATTTTACTGTATTATTATGATAATACTGCCATGTATTTTAAAGTAAATATGACGAGTTACTATTTATATTGACAAAAAAGTGTAGTGTAAAAATTATGTGTGATGATTGCAAATATCATTGTTTATTATAATAAAACATCTAGGTCTCTTTGTATCTTCCAATGGCATAATATACAAAGGAATTTGATTTCTGTTGTGAATCGAGTTTTGGCTTTGATTGAAGATGTTTTATTTTAAGACTCAGCTCTGCCTTTTTGAAGAAGAAAGAGAAAGAATTCTAAGTGTTCTTCTTCGATCTTTTCCCAGAAGGAATCTCGTACCTCAAATATCAAGGGCTTTTCTGACAACTGCACGCAACACGTCACCCTCAAGCTGGTGGATAGGCTGGATTTTGTCCCTAGACATCCCTTCTGCTCTCTAGCTTGAATTATCAATAAAATGGCTTGGCTTATCTCTGAAAATAACCTTGTTGACAATACAAATATGGACTTAAACATTCTACCTCCACACTGAAGATTTAAGCAGCCCCCAGTAAATGTCAGGGGGCATCAATGTGTTTGCTGTGATACTTGGTTATTATTAGTGCTTAACTGCAATTCCCCACCAGCGCCATGCGGCCAGCACCACCATAAATTTTAATGTGATCATGCGCCCTTCTCTTTTCATACCCAGTGAACTCTGCAAGATCACAATATTCCATATTATCTTTTGCTGAACCTTAGTGTGATATGAAGAAAAAACAAGATTCCTAGCCATGATAGTTGTTCATCATTTTATAGTTTTGTTTTGTTTTTTTTAAACTGGACACTGAGTAACATGGTTCCTTGAATACTATTTCCCTAAACTAAATTCACTCATTCAATTAATCTTTATTGAGCCCCTACAGGATGCAGGGCATGGCCCAAAGTGCTAATGAGTACATTTATGGGATAGTAAAGAATACTGACACTTAAGGATCCCCCCTCCCCCACCACCGGAAAATCTGTCAGAGCACATACATCATTCATAAAGCTGAAAAATGTCTTTGCAACTCTAGCACTATTACGTGCCTTTTTATCTCACAGAATACAAACAAAAGCATAGTGCTTTTCTATATCTGCTCTACATCATAAATAAAAGAAACATGTCTATCATCTTTCCTTGTGGGTGTATTCAAGGGAATATTTATTCTACATGTGCCCAGAAATGAAGAAAATTTGTATAGTGCATTGATCTATGAGTTTTTATTTTTTATTTTAATTACAAAGAATAGCTGGCACGATCTGGTGTGTTTATTGAAAGAATTCAAAGTTTGGTTAATTTTAGCTATCTGATTGTCTATTTAAAAGCAAAGAAAAATACTGACACTTTCATTGTATAAATGTGTATAAATGCAGTCCTGATACATGGAGCAAGAGATTAAGTCATCAGTAGGACTCCTACTGAACGAAGGGTCCATAATTTTATACTAAATCGCCTGTGCTACAATTTTAATTTCTAAGGCGACAAAACTGCTTTCTTACTGAGATATATGAGCCTGAACGCTCCTGCAAAATGCAATCCTGGGACAATAAATTTATTTTCCACATGTGACAATATTTTAGAGCTGAAGCTTAAGAAGCTGTTGCATATATTTATAATTTTCTTGTTCACAGTGCCAAAATTTTTGCCCGGCACTGATACGCAACTGTACATCTTCCCTTCCGCAGAGACAATGGGCGCAGGACAACAAACAACCTCATGTTTACAGTGGCACGGAGAAACTGCTCAGGCAGCCGTCCTAAGCTGGGCCTGTCCTCATAGCAGGCTCTCTTTTCAGACAGACTGGTTTTGTTTGCCATTTTTGTTAGAAAAATATTTATTTGGCGATGGAATGTGTGCCTCAGTATTAAGGAAGGTTGATACGATTTTTTCCATCGTGTTTTTTGGCAACTGGCTGGTAAACTTTGCCTTGGAGCGCCATCTAGAGGAAAATTTACCAAATATGCGTGTGTCTTGGCTTTGGGACCCAGACTAGTGTAGAGAATTTCCTTTCTATATTAATATAAAATTTTGATTCTAACTCTTCACATGTAGATAAATATGAAATTAATTGACTACATGTATAATCATGCATAATAATAAAGTAACCAAAGACCCTGGTAGTCTTCAGGGGTGTCTGAAACATTGGTACCCATCCATGGAAATAATTTGCTCATCATTTTGCTGTAGCTTGAACTGATACTTCACAAATTAGAATTTTTTTTTGCAGTTCCAGGGATTGAACTCAGGACCTTGTGCTTGTCAAGAAGGCACTTATGCCACTGAGCCATATTCCCAGCCCTAATACTTCACAAATTAGAATTGATGAGTAAATTAAATTTATTTTCATCTACTCAGATCCAGTAATATTTTTCTCTTCATAATTACTTTCTTAATTACAGACTTCAGATTAACCAGACTGTCCATTGTCAAGTTGGAAGACGCATATGTTAGAGACAACATTTAATGTTGTAATCTTTCGTCAAATTCAGAAAAATATAATGAGTGGAAAATAACCTTTCCAGATGTGGCTACGCTTCTCAATGTGAGGATGAAAAAATAATATTCTTCACTGTGCTTTTTTGGTCTCCCCTTAGAGAACTTTAACAGCAAACTTTTCTATTTTTGCAGTAGCATGAATACAGAAACAAAACCTGAACTTTTTTTTTTTTTTTTAACAGTGACAGTCCTTTTCGTTTGCTGAGCACACGTGAAAATAGCTGCACTCTTGAAATTTCTGAGGCATGAGATGCCCATGGCGGCCACATAAAGTGACAGTTCTATTTTTCTCATTTGCTTGAAAAGTATCAAGATGGTCCATAAAATGAGTGAATATTCACTGAGAAAAACTGAGTAGCTGTTTCTTCTTGCTCTAAGGGTTCCCCTCCAACCTGTTGCCCTGGCAGATTCCCACATCTCAACTACTGTAAGACTTCAAAAATGTCTGTCTCCATCTCAACATCGATAATTCAGTGTTACAGCCGATCCTTTTTCCTTTGCTGAGCCAAGTTTTTGCCTCCTTATTTTGACAATTCCTTAAATCCACAGGTTCTCCAAACTGTCAGGTAATAAGCGAATGATCTCTGTGAGTCACACACATTAATTCTGTACACATAGTTCATGCTTCTGTTCCACTGAAATCTGATAAGGAAGATCAAAATGAGGTGTTTGTTGGCACTGTGCCTCGTGACTCTGGGCATCCTCCGCCTAACAAAGACAGGTTGCCTTCTGTGACAGTGTGTGTGACGAGTGGCGAGGCCACTTCAGGTCTCCAGGTGAGCCTATCTGGTCCTTAAGCAGAGGAGGACCCCCAGGACAAGTTCCTGAGTAGAAACTGAAGAAATTTTGGCCCATCTCGTCCCCTTCCTCCTTCTCTTTTGTCTTTTCCTCCTCCTTCTCTTTCTTTTTCTGTACTGGGGATTGAACCAATTCCTTCACACTAAGCTACATCTCCAGCCATTTCGAAAAATTTGAGACAGGGTCTGGGCTAAACTGCCCAGGCTGGGCTCACATTTGTGAGGCTCCTGTAGCCTCCCGTGGTGCTGAGACTACTGGCATGTGGCATGCTTTCCCACCTTCATTCACCATATAATATCCTTTTTAAAATTTATTTGGTATAGGATCTTGCTACACATGCAGGGCCAGCACAATATGTGGTTCCAGGGATTGAACCCAGGTGCTTGTGCTTGCCAGACAGGCACTTAGACCGCTGAGCTATCTCTCCCCTCTTCATCTACCATATAAGTACTTGAGTTCAAGTCCAGTTGGCATACATCTGCTGCCGACCTACCAAGCACATGACAAAGTTCATGGTCCTAGTAGGGCTGTTGCTAAACATGTGTTTAGCATACATGTGGCTGTTGTTGAAAGAATAAGAGATTGGCTCTTGCCTTATGCAGTTTACTGTAGAGGACAATGAAAGATTGGTAACTTAGTAGACAGACAGGTGTGTTATACTGTATAGTATGGAGAAAAATAATTATTGATGCTTTGGGAGAAAGGAAAAATCTTTGTAAAAAAACTGGCATAAGATCAGTACCTTAAAGGATTAGAATAGGCAGAGAAGAGCAGGAAGATTTTCCTGGAGAAGTAGATTTGGACCAAAGGAAATGCACCGTACTTCGAATTTCCTGTTTCATGTCTACTCTTTAAGGTGTGAAGTTACAATGTTTCTGTATTTATATTTTAAAACCCAGTAGTCACATTCTCTTTCTGGTGTGGTAAACATGTTTACAGAGACTCCCATACGTGGACTATACCTATACATATGTCACTAGGAGGCCAGAGCTACTCACACATGTAAACCAGAGACCATTTTCCCTGACGACAGCTTAATAATGTAAGTGGAAGTCAAAGGAAAATAATCCATAATTCTTGCCAGTAAAAGGGCCTGAGTGGAAGTTTGCTGCAATTTTTACCACAAACATTTGCTTTCAGATTTAATTCCAAGGCTTGCCTCTGGCTCAGTGCTCTCCTTGTCTCATAAAACAGCTTCGCCACCATCCCTGGGCTAGAGTCCAGAGGCACAGCTTTAAAGTCTACTGTACTTCTCAAACTGAGAGCACCAACTCCTACCCATTCTTTCTCCAGTGGGCTCCTTGGGTGTTTTCTTAAATAAGCATTCTCTCAGGATTTCCTCCTTCTGAGAATTTCCAGCAGGCCACAGCACCTCATCTAGGGGGGATTTATTCAGTTCCTCCTCTCCACTTCCTCTGAAAAAAGATGACACTAAACATCCAAGCATTTTTCTCATAAGAGAACCACTTTACTAAGAAAGAACACTGAAAAGAGGTTCAAGTTCTCACCCGAAGGCTATGTCTACATCAAAGTGTCCATGATCTTACACCTTTAAAGTTTGGAAATTGTTTTCAAATACATACACACAGGACAGGTAAGGTCTCCCACAAAATAGTCACATGGCAATTTTTCAGGGAAATGGGAGCATAAAAGAGAAGGTCGCTAGGTCCCCACAAAGGCAAGGTGGCCTTCTACCACCACTGAGCGGGACACTCACAGTTAGCATCGCAAACATCAGCTGGCACACGTTGAAAGCATGTCTCCAGTTGTGGTACAGAACCATTCGGTAGTTTTTCCTCACTGTGAGAAGCCACCTACACAGTGTCTGGAATGGAAGAGGAGAGGCTGTATCAGGCCGTTAGATGTGTAACCAGCAGATCACCGCAAATCTCCGGGCATTCTTGTGAGTGTGAAGGCTGGGGATAATCACCCCTGCTTGGTTTTTGAAGAACCCGCCTTTCAGAGTATCTAACACATTGCTCTGGGTGTGCTCCCTGGATCACCCAAGACCACATCTTACCTCATAGTCAATTTTAAATTTCTGTACCATCCCCAGCTCCATGAACATCCGGAGAGCAGCTGTGATCATGGCATCCACATCAAGGGAAAAGTCATCAAAATGCATGTCACCAATGGCCAGTTCTGACACCAGAGGGATGTTAGCTGCCTAAAAAAGCAAAAGACGTGAGTCAAACCAGGTCCACCAGATTTCTAAAACCCTGTGTCCTGCTCTCTTCCCCTGCTTATTGGCAGTGCTGCATAAATCAGGCCTGACCTGCGCTTACACCCTGAAACAGCTAAACTCTGAGCCGTAAACGTCTTTTGTTTCTGAACTGCAAATGCCCCAAGCAAATGAAGCAAGAGGGGAAGAGAAGCTAATCGAAAGATAAAATATATACACCGGATGTAGTCTGTAGAATTTAGGATACAGAACTATCTAGTTTACCAAAACAATGGTCACGCAATATATTCTGATGCATATTACAGAGCACTAAATGCAAGAAACATCTGGGCAGCCAGCAGCTGTGAATTTTAATTGCTGTTATTCCAGAGAGGGAGATGGGAAGACACCACTTTGTCTTGTTTCTTGTGTCCTTATGTGCTGTAGTCTGCATGTGTTCTTTGTTATACACATAATCTGTTTATTAAAAAAAGACAGAAAGGATCAGACAGCATAGCTCTGGTGCAAAATATGTTGTCTTAATAAAACACTGTAGAGATATTTGGAGGGTTGGCATAAACATGCGTTTCATTGAAGAGATAAATTTTGCTATGTTGTTTAACTTTATTCTGTACAAACTTCACAGTGTAATGCTGGTGATACCAATGTAAGGTTTCCAAAATGCCCATATTAGGCAGCTGTCAATCAGCTGCCCCCCAACAAACCTGAATGGAAGGGGAAAAGCCTTTGGAAATTGTTTTTATGCTGCCATCAGATGTAGCATATCTTTTGGACCACTTTTGGTGAAGGAGTCTCTTCAGTGTTTTCACATTAGCAGAGGCCATTCTATACTGTAGTATTCATGTGCCTATCTGTTCCCTGGGTATAAATTACATGAGGAGTAATTTATGCCCCAGAACTGCTTTGGTTGAACAATTAAATCGAACCCCAGTCAGTCTGAGCATTCCAGAAACCACATAATCAATCTTTCCTTCCCTATGCTCTTCTGTAGAATTTATACATCTAAGTGACAGTCCCAACACGGGGTATTCCCCCACAATATGGAAGAACAACAAGTACATATATAAATTTACTACATATAATGTGTAATATTTATAGAATTTATATGGTTAATATCTTATTAAAATTATAATTTCCACAATTACTTTATATAATGCAATATACTTAAGAAATATATAATATACTATTTCTATAATTTTATTAATATTAATGTTCTTATCCTTCAGCAAATCATTTTAATATGTTGATGTATTTGTACACCATAGCTCCTTGAAATAAAAAAGGTAATAGCTGTAAAATTCCAACTTGGTAGAAATTCTCTCCATGTGTGGGTTTTTGCTGGGAGTTTCTGATTCCCACACAAGCACCTTATTTTTTACTTTATAAATATTTTGAAGCAACATTAAAAATGTGCTTAATTTTAATAGTAAACAAACTCCACAAGCTACTTCCACAGAGGAAAACACCCGCTGACACACACATACTCTACCATACAGTAACAGAACTCTTCTGGCACAAAATTATTTTTCTCACCCAGAGGCAACTGTTTTCAAATCACCTTGATGATTTTTGTGTATGTGTCTATGGCAAAGTAAGGGGCTTGTGATTTTATTTTTGATTATGTTCTGTTTTAAATATTACCAATGAAACTTTCACCAATGAAGATGAAGATGAAGCTGTCGTCTACTACATCTGCCATACTCTGCTGCTTCATATGCTAACTTTTAAATCCCTCAATGCATATACTTTATTTAGATATGATTCAGCATTTGGCTATTATGACTCTGTGCAAGATATTCATAGCTAAGTCATGCAATGTACTATAATGACTTTTCCTACAGAGTTGATAATTGTCTTCTTTGCTACATGCATAGTTGCGTATTTACTTATAATGAATCAACCCTGAAACTCCTTAACAGTTGTCTAAGTTTTCTCTTTAAATGTTAGATCTTTGGGGATTCCGTCGACTTCATAGAGAACCTCCCCCTACAATCTTCTGCATGTCTCCACCGTGGATTGACTGCCTCCTACATCTGATGTGTACCTTTCCTTCTCCAGTGTTGCTTTCATCTCCCTTTATGCTTCTGCATCCCAAATCTTTTTCTTGGTTTATCTCAGCTTTCTTGGGTTTGATGACTTAATATCTGTATTCTAGCTTCCAACACTTTTTACTCTTAGGTTCTCTTCTAGTAGCTCAGCTGGGGAGATGGATCGGTGGTCTAAGCAGCTGCCTGGCAAGTGCAAGGACCTGGGTTTGATCCCTGGTACCACATGCTGTGTGGTCCTGCCCTGGGCCTGCCGCCAAGCTGGCCACTGAAACCAAAGCACTAGAATTATCTTTATTAAATGGTACCTTAAATAGTTTGCAGTACTCAGAGGTAGTCCCTTCTAGTGCATAGGTCTGACTGTAAACACGGGGACCTCCTTCTCTTGTGTGATTGCATTTACCAGGATGTCAGAAGTCAGGCAGGTGCCAGCCATGTCTTTTTTCATTAAGGAAGCTCCAAAACAACTCTACTCCCTCACAGGTCTCAGGGAATTTTTAAAAAAAATTTTATTGAGAAACAAATAGCAATGAGACAGTTTCAAAACAGGTTAGTAGGACAATTACAATAATTAATAAATTGCATATTGCTGTCTTTGTAGTGGTTATTCATAGTACAAGATGCAGACATGATATCCTGTCCAAACACTATTTAGCACAAATCTTTCTTCTCATTGAATTAAGAGAAAGTAGCTGTGTATCTATCCTATTTTGTGTGTGTGTGTGTGTGTGTGTGTGTGTTTTACTACAAAATGGTCCTTCATTTATATCCCCCTTTTTTGTTTAGTTTTGTCAGAGATGAGTATTCCATTGCCATTTAAATATTGTAGGTTCGTGAATTCAGCAAAATAATCCAATATAGTCCAGTAGTCTATAATAGTAGCGGGTTTTCTGTAGGACTGGAATGTCAGAAGTTGTTGACTTGAGCCCTTTACAGCTCAGCATATTAATATGGCTTTACTTTTTATACCTCGTTTTTATACTTTTCTTCAGGGATTTGTACATAGAGAATTCTAGGTATTTAGAAAGATCTGCGATAGTTGCAATTTGTTCAGATTAAAATTCAAACAGAAAAAAGAAACCATTTCCCAAGAGATAGAGGCCCTGCCCCAAAGAGCACAAGAATTTCTGCTCTCTGGAGAGAAGTCCATTCTAAATGGGTGCAGAAGACTGAATGCTCTTACAGTTTGTCACCAAGGAACAGAAGTGGCTATGGAGTGAGCCTTGCTGCTCTCCAGGTTCCCCCTGTCTCGTAGATTATTGATAATGTATTCCTTCATACTATTATAAATCCTCCGCTCTACAGAAGCACTAAATTCACTTAATTGTCTTAAAAATTAAAGAATATAGGCATTTTTTCATTATGAAATGTTAATGGAAAGGAAATAAGAACATTAGGTTGAAAAATGTAGGATGACCTCTGGTTCACCAAGCCCCAGCCTTATTGACCTTGTCTTTTTTCCCCTAATAGGTTGATTGATCCATAGTTAAATCATACCAGTCTATAGATCACCCTGAGCCCTGCCATAAACCCTGGCTGGCACTTGTAGATGCAGAAAATGCGTGAAACCATTCATAAATGACCATTTTTAGGTATTTTGAAAAGTGTGGGTGGTTTCTATGCCTACATCCTGGGTTCAAGAGCAGGTTATAGGGAAAGAAGAGGAGACAGAAGTCAGGAGCTGAGTGTAGATGTCTCATCTATGAAAGATTTGGGAAAAACCTTCCACTACCAAATTCCTTGTCCTAGAGATCCATGCACCCTTCTCTTCTGAGAGGCATAATGGGACTAAACCTTCCAAACCTCTAATTACTCTAGCCATAAGGTATTAGCAAAACAAATCAAATTCAATTTCTCTAAGTGTCAATCTTCAACTTTTAAATATTTATAAGGTGCCATATCCCTAAATCAAACAGAAGTGTCACAATCCAAAATAACTACTGAATTAATAGCCAGGAAATAACATTTGGATAAAAGAACCATTTACTTTACAGCAGCAATAAATGAAAACACAGAATTATGAGTCCTAGAGCTAATTTGAATAATGCTCAAGAAGTGAAACTCTAGTTGGCTGGGAGTACCTGATATCCTTTGACCATTCCTCTTTTTTTGTTTGGGTCTTAATAGTTAAGTGGTTATCAAAGGGAGTCATAAAACTGCCTCCACTAAAATTGAAAAGGTAGGTTTACAAAGAGGCTGTAAAATGTTAAAGTACAATCTTGGATCCCTTGACACATGAATATTACATTTTGTGATGCTCAGAAAAGGGGAAGAAACAAAGTGTGTAGTAGTCCAGCTCTGGAGACTCAAAGAAAGAGGGACCTGTTGCCATTCCAGTCTGCTTACCCACTCACTCCTCAGGACAAAAGCAGCATTGGGGCCTCAGGGTTCTGGCATTGATGGAGACAGGAGGCTGGGCTGCTCTATGGTGGTTGGAAGGGACAGTAAAGTTTGTTCTCCTGCCAACCCTTTAATAGCATTTCTTATATGCCAGGTACTCATTGTCTTAGCACTTTGTGAATATGAACTCATTGTATCCTAAGAAGTTGGGAATATATAAAATCTCATGTTAAAAAGAGGCATCTGAAATGGGTGATAAACAAGGTATCCAAATTTGCACAGTAGGAATGGCAGAAGCAGATTTTAACTGGGTTCTACTCCTACATTAGCTCTGAATAGGAGCAAAGAACGTGAAGGGTCCCCCATTCCTGCATTATGCAAACCAACATGGGTACACTGTGGAAGTACCTGGGATTTAGATGCAGACACAACCATACGGTCTCTTTCTTCTTTTAGTTTTTTGATACCAGGGATGGAACTCAGGACCCTGTGCTTGCCAGGCAGGCACTTAAGCCACTGAGCTATCTCCCCAGCCCAATCTCTTTCTCCTGATGAATAGACTGCATGCATTTCATAGATCATGTTTTGGTTTTTATTTATGTACACTCTTGCAGGAGGTCTCTAGCCTGGGCAAAATCCACTTGCTAGATTTACGTTGCCTGGAGCTAAAGCAAAATCACTGGGTTCTCCTAAGACCACCCTGAAGGAGTACCTTGTCCTCTGGGAGCAGGATATACTTTGGACAAACAATGTGAGCTGTGCAGTGATGTTCCTACAATGAAGAACTAAAATATTTTTAGTGTTTTCTCTAAAAGTAATTCATTTAATTTAACTTGTAGCTGTCTCACAACAGACATGGGCTCCAGTCCTTCCTCTTGTTGAGTGGAGGTGGCCACGAGACTAAGGGTTCCTTGTGTAGACAGTGACTAAGCTATGCTAAATGCTGCTGAGGGGAACATTTAAGACAGTGTGCAGGAAGAGCCGGACTAAGGGCTTGGAGCTAGGAATGTCGAGTAGCAGTGGCTGTTGACTGTGGTTGTTGGTGTATTGTGATTGAGCCCATTATTATTTTTATTATACAAAGAAAGACAGGTGGGATGTAAGAGATTTCAGTAACTGGACTCTGAAGATCAAGCTTTATCCTCTTCCTCAGACCTTTTAATTTAATTCATCTTAACTCAGCACACATGCATTCATTACCGCCTCTTATCACAGGTGCTGCACGAGGTGCCATGGCTGCATTTGTGAGGTCAGTGTGGTGCCTGTGCCCACAGCTGGTTGGCAGATACAAGAAGCAAGCAGAGAGTTACCACGGAGAGTGATTTCAGGGCAGCCATGGAGGAAATACAGGCCACCAATGGGAGCCCTGGGAGAAACACTTTTTATTTAGTGTTCTTGCCTTACTTCCAAATTGCCATTCAACCTTGGCTTTGTGAGGTAGATTTAGAATAATTTAAAATGTTAAAAAATAGTTACTAAGGTCAAAGTTTCTCCAGGTCACAAAGGCTGCACTCAAACCTAAGCTGTGAACTCCATTCCTAAGATGATCATGATCTACTCAAGGAGCATGACTCAACTGAGTTATTGGTGAAAAAGCAAAAGTACAGAGATCAGAGGCAGCAAGAAGAAAAGTAGGAGGCCAAGAAACTCACTGGCAGAGGATCATCTGAGGTGGGCGCTGGAGGAGAAAGAAAAATTCTCTAAGGAAATAGAGGCTCACTGGCTACTCCACGTAGAGAACAGCACAGGTGGAATAGAGTTCTGACTTCCCAAAGATGGCACAAAATGGTGAGGCACAGGCAGGGAAGGCCTATGTGCTCATAGCAACACTGTTTGTTCACAGAGATTCAAGGCTCGCTCTAATTGCCACAGAAACTTGGGCTTCTTTACCAATTGTGAAACTCGAGCTCATCCAGGGAAAAGTTATCAGCTTTGCTAAGGTCCCATCAGTGGCCTTGGACTGTAGCCATGGTGTCTGGCTTGCCTGTGACTCTGGGACTGACTTCTGTTCACTACCCACCCCACATCTACTCCCTTGACTCCAGGTAGTATGTGACCAGTCTCTGTCCTTTATGGTTAGAACTCAAAGAACTGCTTTTGAATGATCTGGTCCCAAGCTTAGTTAAGGCAGGGACCCAACATTTGTAATGTCTTTGCGTGTAAAAACAATAGTCTTTGTTTCCTTTTCTCATTTTTTGTTGCATTCAACAGCACATTGTTTTCTCTCCTCTCTTGGGAGAACTGGAAAATCAAGCAGCCCTCCAAGAAAAAGAAACTTGTATTTGGTTGAGTAGGGCCCTAAGTTTAGTGGGTCATGAAGACCTGTTTTGAAAGAACTAGAGAAGACAGTGCTGTAGAGCTAAAAGGGAAAACTTGCCCTCTCATGAAGGCAGGTGTAGTTAAGGGAAAGGAGGGAGTCTGGGAGCATGGCAATCAATCCTGGTGCATTGACCTCGAAAGCAGATGCAGCTAGTAAACGGACTTCCATGGAGGTATGGGTTGGGCTTCTGTGAGCTGTGTGTTAGCTGAATCAGGACCCACAGGCTGTCCTGCTTTCGTTCAAGTAGACACTTGTCATCACTTACACCCAAGAACTCACCAAGTCCTCTGCTATTGGGAAAACCACGAGGACATTATCTCACCAGCATCTAGAACCTCACCCAACAGCTGTAGCTGTGATACCTATCTGGGCAACGCACTCTGCTCAGTTCCCAATCCTGTGATTCCTGAGGTGTCTTAGTTACTTTTCTCTCATTCCTGAGACAAAATACCTGACACTATAAGCTAAAGCATTAAGGTATATTTAGCTCACCATTTGTAGAGGTTTCAGCACATAATCGGCTGGCTCTAAGGCAGGGTGGTGGGGCAGACAGGCATTGCAGAGGAGGAACTTCATGACAGGCAGAAGATGGCAAAGAAAGCAAAAGACCTTAGCAGAATTTTGTCTGCCCCTTTTACATTCTATCTAGTTACCAGGATTAGGGTTGTATCCAACCTACCAGTAGAATGATTTAGTAATTACCTACTTTTAACTTTAGCACCTTTACTCCTAGCATTATACGATGAGTCAGTCACACACTGCAGGTTCAGCACCTCTGAAAAGGCCTCACTTATGACTGCATGGTGCTTTGGGTGGGGGCATCTCAACACAAGGACACCAATACAGCCAAGAACGATGAGAGGGTTCTGGGTACCCAGAAGGGTCCTGGTGGGGGAGGCATGCACAAAGGCCCAGGCAGCTAAACCCAGCCAGCTCCGGACCCCATGAAGGCTGAGGCAATGGTTAATTATATCCTTGCTCCACCAGTAATATATTGTGCAATTATCTGCTAAAAGTCGGGTAAAAAAGGGTGGAGATCACATCTGTCTTGTTTGTTGTGTTCTCGGAGCAGTCACCACTATAAGCAGGACTTGGAACATGGAAGAATCTCATTAAATGTTCACAGGACGAATGAATGAAGTCTTGGCAACCACCCTGCCCAGGCTGTGCCACAGTGTTCT
>NW_004524641.1:2493769-2525040 GCF_000260255.1 Octodon degus | reverse complement strand
ATTAAAAGGAAGATAAGTAATTTGTCCAAGATCACATACCTAGAAAACTGCTGAGAGTGGAATTCAAACTGTTACTCTGCCACTACCCAGAGTGTCTGCAGCTGTTTCTACCACTGCTTACACAGTACTGCTTATCTTAGATTCCTGGTGGTGTTGCTATGGCATTATTGCTTCCAGAGATTCTCTTCCATGCAGCTTAAAAAAATTTTTTTGTCTTTTTGAGTCTGTCTCTCATCATTTATAAGTTCCATAAGGAAAGGATTAAGATTCCCCAATGTCAGCAATTACTGTAGCCTAATACTTTTTCATGGCTAGTACTTAGTAAGTGTGGTTGGTGGCATACCAAGGTCATGACCTCTGGAGCCAAGCAGATATGCATCTGAATCTGTTTTCCACTTGCTAAAGCTATGGCCTTGGTCATCTTCTCTACTGAAAATGGAGCCTAACAAGAGTTCTCTCATACTCATTAAAATGAGGCAAAAATGCTTGGCACAGTGCCAGGCTTTTAGGCCCTAAGTGTATGACAATGTACTAGTTTGCAAGGGTTGCTTTTAACCTGATGTCTTAAACAGTAGGAATGTATTTTCTCACAGGTCTGCAGGCTGAAGTCCAAGACCAAGGTGCTGGCAGGTTTTGTTCCCTGTGCTAAGGCCCCTCCTCTTGGCTTTGTATGGCTGGCTCCTCATGGTGGCCTCATGTGGCCCTTGGTGCATATGCACCTCTGCTGTTTTTCCTCTTTTCATGAAGACGCTAGTCATATAGAGCCACTGATATGGCCTCATTTATCTTTAGTTACCTCTTCAAACTCCCTAACTCCATATATAGTCACATTCTAAGTTATTGGTCACTAGGGCTGCAATACATGATTTGGGAAGGGGGGCACAATTTAACTGATGCTTAACTGATGTTTATCATTATTGTCAGTGAACTAAATACTAAAAATTTGGGAACTCAACATGGTATTTAATGTTAGACCTAAGAGGAGTGATCCCTTTAAAATACCTTCTAAGGACCAGAGAAATAGCTTGGTGGTCTAAGCATCTGCTTGGCAAGTGCAAGGACCCAGGTTTGATCCCTGGTACCACATGCCATGCCTAGCTGGCCACCAAAACTGGGCGTGGTGGTGCATGCCTGTAATCCCAGTGCTGTGGCAGCTGAGACAGGAGGATCACTAGGAGTCCAAGCTGTGTAGCAAGACCCTGTACCAAATAAATAAATAAAATGAACAACAACAGCAACAACAACAACAACAACAACAACAACCTTTCTAGTTAAAATTCTGTTTCCCTCTCTCTGGTAGCTTAGAGAAGATGATGTACTAGGGCTTTCTGTCTCTCTGGCTAATTCTTTACAAGAAATGTATTCAGTATCAAGGAATCCAAAATACACTGAAGGGAGACATGACTCATCAAGTTAAAGCATAACATACCAAAAACTAGCACTGGTGGCCACAGAACTGCAAACATAACATAAGGCTGCCTGCTCTGCTGGGAAGACACCTTGTGGGGAGCTGGTGGTGGGGTGGTTCTTCATCTTGCTTAATCTTGTAGAACAAGCCTGTCACAGTGTCTGCACCCACCTCCATTCAACCATTCACTCAGCAAACACTTAGCAAGGGCTGCCGAGGTGCCATGTGCACTGTGAAGTGCTGCATAGGCAGCTTTGTGTCCCCCCTAGGCAAAGGACACTACCTGAAGGGCAGGTCAGAAAAGAAGCTGTGCATCTTCCTCTTCCTCCTCTTCCTCTTCCTCTTCTTCTTCCCTTTGTCCCAACCAAAGGTTTACCTTTGGCAAGCCTTCCATAAATATTAGCTAAAGTTGATTGATAAAGGTGAAATGGATGGCTTCTCTGGGAACAGTCCCCAGAAGGACAAGGAATAAAAAAGTAAAAGGTGGCAGCATCTTGAGGTTCAAGGGAAGCTGGGTTGGGAATGGTGGTCTCTCCTCTCAAACTTCTTCTGAGACAGGAGGCTCCAGGGAAGAGGGCAGAACCATCAAGAGGGAAATGTTATGGACCAATCCTGGAGCCCAGGGAAGTGAGAGGTGGCTAATTATTAGCTGTTTTTGACTACTCTGCTGCTTTTGGAATTTGTGGAAAACACATCCGAATTGGCCTTCTACTTCAAATAAACAGAAAAGTGATTTAAAAAGTGGAATTGCTCGACAAAGCTGTTTAAAATGGGGTTTCTTTAGCCCTCTTTTGGGACAAGGAAAGAGCTAGAATCAAATCTCAGTACAGATGCAGATTGCAGACACTGGAAGTAGAGCTTTAGTTTTTATTTATTTATTTATTTATTTATTTATTTATTTATTTATTTATTTTTGTGGTATGGGGATTGAACTCAGGACCCCGTGCTTGCCAGGCAAGTGCTTATTCTACTGAGCTATCTCCCTGGCCCTAGTTTTAAATAATGATCATTTACCACTTTTCTGTTTTTCTGAAAACCGTTAGCCTTTCTGGCAATTAGGATCACTGAAGATCAGCAGCACCATATAAACACTAAATATGCAAATGTTTCTTGCATTTGCATATTTTGTCCTTAGCAAAGGACAAGGACATATGAAGAAGGCATGGGACTTGTCAGATGAGGGCAGGCAAGTGAGGGACAAAGGAAGGAAATGGGCTTGTCCAGGGCATGCTGAGCACCTGCAGTATGCCTCTGACTGCAAGAGGCACAGTACACAAGTGCCAACAACTGTGTCTCACTGGATCTGGGGTGGCCCCGAAGTTGTAGTGCAGTCACACACCTTATAGGGAGACATTAGCATTTAATTGAGTGCTGCCACCTGAAGTGAGTTTCTCACTGAATTTCCACTCTTATGAGGCACAAAGAGATTAACTGACTTTGCGGTAAGAACCTTGAATAAGGGCGGGTGAAAGAGCTCACTGGACTAAGCGCCTGCTTAGATGAGTGCTGGGACTGGGGTTCAATCATCTGTACCACAGGCTGCACTGGCCCCGCCCCCAGGCATGCTGAGCTGGCCACCAAGACCGGGTATGGTGGTGCATGCCTATAATCCCAGCACTGGGGGAGCTGAAAACAGGAGGATCACTATGAGTCTGAGCTGCGTAGTAAGACTCTATAGCAAATACATCTTTTTTTTTTTTTTTTAAAGAAAGAAACTACGAAATCTAAGGGAAAAGGGGATGCATGTTAGGGCAGGGGTGGAATAAGGATTTGGACACTTTTGCAGCTCCAACACCCCAGAATCATAAAAGGACAACTGAATAGAATCATGCAGGGAACCAACATGAAAACAAGAATGTGTGTCAGCAGAAGATCCCAAATCCACATCAGTCTTAGTGGGGGAGATAACTATTGCTTTTTAGGTACCAAAATCATCCAGAAAGATAAGCCAGCTGCCACCTGGTGTCCACCTTGAAAGCTTCCTTCCTCCTTTCCTCTTCCTAGTAAGGAAGCCAAGTAAGAAAGAGAAAAATGGGGCTAGAGACTTAAAATCAAAGGAGGTTCAGGAAACAGAGGCAAGGAGGAAAGCTTGAGAGTACAAATGTAGGAAAAGACTGTGGTCTTGGAAGAAAGGAATAAAGGAATGTGGGGAAGAGGAGCAGCTAGTTAGTAGGAGGGTGTGTGTGTGTGTGTGTGTGTGTGTGTGTGTGTGTGTACGTGTGCATGTGTGCATGTGCATGCCTATGCCTGTAACCTTTGTGGGATGTCTCTCAAGCCTGAAAGTGATGGCCTGCTCTGGGGGAACATGTGCTGACATTTGGACCACCCTGGATGTTCCATGCCTTTGTTGACTAAATAACTTTTTTTTTTTTTTTTTTTTTTGGTGGAACCGGGGATCGAACTCAGGTCCTTGAACTTGCCAGGGAAGCGCTTATTCCACTGAGCCATCTCCCCAGCCCCGACTAAATAACTTTGGATGGGTCAGCATAAACCTATAAACCTAAATGTATTCAAACTTCCTTCAGATTCCTTAGTGCATGCACATACTGCTGAGGGAGAGAGGAGAAAGAGTATTTCCAGTCCACCAGAGTCATGAGTACTGAGACCATAGGCTGGGAGGCACAGGTAGCCCAGATCACCTTATTCAATTACTTTTTATCTGGTGGCTTTCCTTCTTGGGCCTCCTTAGGGGCATAATTCCAGAAGGGTACTTTCCTACTCAGTAACCACAATGGTACTATTGTTTCCCATTCTTCTTCTCCATGTAAGCAGACTCTTCGTGCCCATGCATCACCACAGGACCCACGTCCTCCTACTACAGGGAGACAATGCTTCCCTGCCCCATGACTTTAGGCTTGGCTACGACTTGCTTCAGCCAAAAGAAAGTGAGTGGAAGTGAGCACATAACCCCTTCCCAGCTGACACCACAAGGCCTACCCTACTCTGGCTTTCTTCTTGTCCTTCTGCCATAAGAATGGCATGTCCAGATGGGGCTTCCTCTACAGCACAGGCAAGAAGCCCTAGTCACAGCTGACTATTGTTAACGTAGAAGGAAAGATGGAGGCAAATCTATATAGTGTTTATTCCCTCAGCATAACCTCATGAGAGTTGCTATCATGACCTTTACTTACACTCTCCCCATTTTATATTGTCCTGGTTCTTCTTATATCTAGTGTCTGCAATAAAGGGTATCTGTTCCTACTTATGAACAACTTTTTTTTTTTTTTTTTTAAAGAAAGTCCCATTTGTGCTGTAATCAGTAGCTGTGATGATGACTGTGATGTGCAAACTTTCTTCTACCCCTTGGATTCAGCAGTTCTGATTCTCTCTATGGGTTGGTCCTTCCTGTGTGTAACTTCCCTTTGCTCTTTGGGGCTTGGCCAAAGCTGCTGGAAGCTGCCGGAGGGTGGCGGTAGCTTGTGAGCTCGGCCCTCACTAGCATCACCTGGGCAATGTTCCGGGCCATATCCTAGTTTTACTGCCTTGTGATGTCAAAGAAAGCCTGGAAATGTGAGCCAAAAAGCTCTGCGAGAGAATCTGGAACAAAGCAGAGCACCAGAACCACTGACATAGAGGAAAAACTGAAAACTGAGGAAGAGGTTCCAGTTGAGATCTAAGGTAGTAAGTTGGAAGATTAAATGGGAGAAACACACTAAAGTACAAAATGCATAAATAAAAATTTGGAAACCTGGAAGGAAGTAGCAAAACATGTGGAAGTTAGATCAAAGGGAAATATGAACAAATATCAGAAACTCTAGAAGGGGGAAAAAAAAGAAAACCAACCCATTAGGGAAATAAAATAATGAAGCAAACAAATCCAGATCATTTCACTAAGCTGAAGAAAGGCCAGAGTTTAAAGAAACAATGAAAATGCCCTATACTTAAGACGTGTTCTGGTAAAATTCCTGAAATCTAAGGTGAAAGGAAAAAATATCTTGCTGCTAAAGAACAGTGATTTACAGAAGGAAAAAATAAATTGGCATTTGATCTCTCAATGCAACCTTGGAAACTAAGGAAACACACGTGCCCATGTGAGAGAACAGAATTTGCAGCCCTCCGAAGAAAATTCATGTCTAAATAAGAACTCAAGAGATTCTAACCAAACAAGTGGGTCTGAATAGAGGCTTCAAGAGTGTGGCAGAGAAAGAGAAGAAAAGGAGGGTAAGCAATTATATTTGCAGTAAGTACAGGGAGCTAAACTGAAAATGGAACACAATAATAATAATAATGATGATGATGATGATGATGATGATGATGATGATGATGATGATGATGGGATTATCTAATGCAGTGTAAAAAAACGGAGCACCTGAAATAAGATACTGCCTGCCAGGGGAAACTAATAACTCTATGGAAGAGAAATGTTCTTAAAAAATGTATTTTAGTACAGGGTCTACAGGGTCTCCCTACACACATCAGACTTGTAGTGATCCTCCTGTGTTCAGCCTCCCCAGCATGGGATTACAGGCTCCTGCCACCACGCCCTGTCTCAATTGCAGTCTCAGTGTGCCCCAGGGGTGGGGCCTGCATGGCATTCTAGGATGGATCCGCGTCCCTGAGCCTGCTGAAGTAGGTGCTTTATTTCGCTGACCTATCTGGCCAGCCTTGTGAAAGTTTTACACTTGACAGCAAAACTGAGGATGGGATAGAGGGGGTGTGCAGTAGGGGGCAAAAGACAGAGAAGGAAGAAGGGCGCTGTGACTCCAGCTGGATGGCAGTGAGCTGCAGAACCCTTCCGAGCTTCGGTGGGCAGCAGCACAAGCACCAGGGAGATGCTCAGTGTGTTACGGCTGCATCCAGGCAAGTATGCTGGGGGAGGAGCTGCAGCAGAGGAGGACAGCAAGAGAGCAGAAAAGGCACCGCAGACTGCAGGGATCTGCTTCACTGCTCTTGAAGAAGTGTCCACTGGGCCTCAAATTGTGTGCCCTCCCTCCCATGACAACGTGCACACGTGTAGCCCTCCATTTGCCCCAGCTCTGGAAACTGCCCTGCCCTAACCCCGTCAGTGGTCTGCTTTGTGCTTGTTTCCTGAAGCCCCTGAACTTCCAGCAACCTGGGGCCTGGACTTCCCTGCACCCCAACTCAGCACATTTCACTGATAGATGGGGTGGATTTTGCCTCGGAGCACCTGGACCAAGACCAAGAGTGCTCTGTATCTCCTCCTCTTCAAGGAGGCATAGAGTTGAATCAGGAGGAGCTAGGACAGCACTCCAAATAGCTCTCCTGGATCAGCGTAAAATCATAGGCATGCTGGAGTCATCCTATGGATTTTTTTCTTATTCCAACCCCACCTCAGATCTGGGCTCCTTCAGAGTCAGGAAATTCCATTTCGAATCTTTGGGTTCTCGGTAGCTTGGGGCCTGCCTTTCACGGTACTGCCTGTAGATTCAGGTGCTTTCAGGAAAGGGTCCATTTTATCCTCCCCTCAGCTCATGAGGAACCAACAAAGAAATAGGTGTGGGCCTCTGACACCACGCAGAAAACCCCAAACGATAGCTCGGCTCCTGCTTGCCTGAGGCCAGAGATCCTGCGGACTTCCCCAAGGTGAGAGTGACTTCTGGTGACAGATCAGAATCCACTGAATCCTAATCTGGCCCATACTGTACCTGCCAGGTCCACCTTCTGGTCTGAGACAGAATTTCCCAATACTCCAGGTCCCTGGCTTACTTACTCTCAGGACTGACCCCAAAAGACAGCTCTCTGCACCTTTTATACGGAATGGGAGACATTTCAGGTAATATACTTAACATAATGATCCTATTTATATTTGTGTATCAAGAATGATTGCCACATGAGAACATATTTAATAAATCTAATAGGTGATAAATTGTACAATTTACCTGACAGAATTACTTATAAAATTGAAATTCCCACTGAGAAGAAATATTTCCTTGTTATGGTAATGATATGATTATGTGGAAATTCTAGGGCAAGTCCATCTGTATGGACCCATGTAGAAGAGTACATGCTGACTGACCTGGGAAAGGGCATACACAGATTGTACATTTGAAGTCTGAAAATGAATCAAGTGCTAGTTCTCTCCTTTCTAGTTACTCTTATTAAGACGCATCAGGTGAGTGAAGCCCTTTTTGTAGCTTATGGAGTCACATCTTATTAAATCCTGAGATTCTGCAGTGCCTCTGCCTCTTGGCCAAGGCATAGCGTAATTCTTGGAAGAGTCAGGAACTGCACAATGAAGGACTGAATGAAAAAAGCTTCTCATGCTTCTCTAGTGTTGCTGAATATAAACTCTGAGCATGAGGCGGCAGTTATAGTTTTATTCCTTAAAAGGTCACAAAGGATAAATGATTACAATAACATTTCACCCACTGACTCTAGGCTTTTCCTAGTAAATCTTGGCACTGATTTTAAAAGCTGCAAATCTTTTATTCACATATTTCTGATTGGACCACAAATCCTTAAAAATCAAATCATTTTCTGAATGAAGGATCTATGAAAATGGATGGTGAACTTCATGGGCTGTCAAAGCAGAAAAAGTTACATTTCAGAATTTGTCATTGAATATGATATAAAACACCTGATGGTAGATTATTTACATTGATAAAATTATTCTTCAACATTCTAAACTGTTTTCTAGGGAAATAAAAATAAAATATCAAGATAACTTTTCTTACAACTAGAAATTTTCTGCTGTAGAATTAGATAGTGAAAAAATATTGTTGATAAATGCCCAAAACAATTCACTTCAGTCAAATATAGGGTATGCTCTTACATAGGCAGAGTAGGGTGCACAACTTTCCACACAATATATTTTATCAATAAGCTACCATTATTCTTGCTGGAGATATAAGAATTCATTTTTAAAGTGCCTTTATTTTTCCCTTTCTGGTTATTATTCTTTTTAATACTTCCTTCCTAGATGTCATAAAATATAAGATTCCTATTTTAGTCAGTTTCTGTTTTCCAAACATTATTCTGGTAGTTGTAGGATTAAGAAACTGGATAGGTTTGTTCTTTTATTTTCTTCTTTCTTTCTTTTTCTTTTTCTTTTTCTTTCTTTCTTTCTTTTTTTTTTTTCGTATTTTAGAGAAAGGTCTACAGGGTGTTCAGAGTCTCACTACTAGATTGGACTCCATAGTGATCCGCCTGTTTACAGCCTCCCAAGAGCTGGAATTGCAGACATGCACTACCATGCCTAGTCTCAATTGCCCTCTCAGTGTGCCCTGGGGGTGGGGCCAGCACAGCAGGCCCAGGGATCAAACCCCCAGCCCCTGCTTGCAGGTGCTTCAATCCATTGAATTATTTGGCTGGCCCTTACAGGCTTTTTTTTTTTTTTTTTTGTGGTACCAGAGATTGAACTGAGGACCTTGCACTTGTCAGGCAGACACTTACTCTACTGAGCTATCTCCCTGGCCCTGCTTTGTTATTTTCCACAACTATAGACAGGGTTCCTAGTTTTGGCCAACTATCTCATCAATAAGTGTGTCATAAGGAGGCTAAGAGAACATGACCAGATCAGGCAAATCCTACACCCCAGCCCTCTGAAGAGCTAGGAGTTAGTGGGTTCAGAGAGTCATGTTCCTATGATACAGGGGTGTAAAGACATTCTGCACAACCTAGAAACTGGCATACATGTGGACCTCTATCTATATAAATAGAAACAAATATGCACACATTCACTAATCTATTTTAAGCCCAATAAATCACTTTTGCCAGTAATGTTCACAATTATATGAGACCAAATATTCTATAAAGAATTGAAAAATTTTGTAAAAATATTTATATTTTCAGATAGAAGACCAAAATATACTCAAAGAGCTCTCTTGTCAAGTTTTCAGTGTTTTCCCCCATTTGCTCTATCAGCCCCCACCTTAACTATTGTTTTCTTCCATTGGTAGAACAAGTAGTACCACACATTTAACACTGCAAACAGCATTTATAGCCAGAGATTCCAATCCCACCCAGCTCGGAGGCTGACTTGAAGTCACTTTACTTTTCTAAGCTGTTCGTAGCTTCCCACTGGGCTGAGAAAGCCAAGACAGTAATTTTAGAAAGTTGTTTTGATGGCCACCACAATTAATGGTTATTATTACTATTACTTTCCCTATACCCAACTTGAACAACATCAGAAGCCCTTGTGGCTAATGGCTATCATGGTGACTTAGAAGCTGTTCAAAGACATAAATCACCAACTAAGAATGGAAAGATGATGCTATTGGAAAATGGAATAAGACAGATATTCAGGAAATGCCCAAGACAGGAGGGAAGATGCAGGCTCAGAGCTCCCTTCTCAGACCCTGTGAATTGGAGTTTAGGTTTCATTTACAACAGTACATAATCTCAGCGGCACATAAGAAACCTTGCCACCTCTGCTCAGTAAAATACAAATCTCTGACTACCCGATTTTATTTTAGGCAGTTAGATAGTTAGTACATCGTTAATTCCTGCACATACTCAAGCTCAATATCCTTGTCAGTTCAGTTTTATTTCCAGCTTCTTTCAGAGATCCCTGGTTGAAGGTAAAGCCCTGCTCTCTGAGTGTCTCTGGGTATTCTAAGGCAATATGAATTTTAGGAGCTCTTCTCTGAGGCAATTTACAACTCAAAACAGCAACACATTTTCTTTTCAGGACAGAAATACTGACAATAAAAATGGAGCAGCTCTGAAATATACATTACTGTAATTAAAGTGACTGGCTCTTTGGAAAGTCCTGAGAAAAGACTTTATCACAACAATAACTGAATGGTGAGCATAATTAAAGGCTCTTTCTCAAAAGAATGTCACTACCCAGCTCTGGATGTCCCACAGCATCTATGATTACAGAATGTGACCACTGGCAAGGATCTTTCATCAGGACTGTCTGTGTCCTTCCTTGGACAACATGTGGATGATGTGCCAGGCCAGCACCTGCTCAATCTGGTGTTCCCTGGAGCTGTCAGCAAAGGGGCTTGAGAGAAGTTGTGGTCAAATGTGGTTGGGTGCAAGTGATCCTCTGTTTGAGACAGAATGTCTAGGAAGGCATATTAATAAAGTCTCAGACTATATACCTGTTTAGTTTCATATACTCTAGTATTCTACATTTTTAATTGGATCTTGTACTAGAGTATGTTTTGTATGAGGCACCACTACCCATAGTCTGTGGAGCAATGTTCTATGAGATACCACTTTAGGAAATGTTAGCTAAATCTGTGCTTTTATTCTTAGCTGTGATATCTGCCAACTTCTTTCATTTGTTCTGTGTGACACTCAAGCATTAGTATTATTCTTAGTGTTTCTCTTCCATAGACAAGTCTAATGTCAGCCCAAGGCGTAGAGGTTAGGTCATGCCAGGGCCCTGACCTGGACCTATCTCTTACGCATCTTGATTATCCTTTCTAGTGTATGGAGCCAGAATGGGTAAAAAAAAATCTGTAAAATTCTTATATGCCAGAGAAGTGTTTCCCTGAGGTCAGGTCTGGATTATAAACTGTTGTAGCTGATTCGCTGATTCACTGTTTTCATAAGCTTATTCCTTATGTTTCCTTCTCCAAGAATGCTGGAATTTTTAGTGGGAAGGGGAAGGCCACCTGCTCCACCCAGAACTTTTCCTGAAACCTAAACCTGCCCTTGTGAGAAATAGCTCTTCCTAACAAGAGAGGGTGAGAATCACTGTAGGTGGATCTTCTGAGGCTTTCTTTGCAGTTGGTGATACTCTGTTTCCAAATGAGCTAGCGAACTCTGTCTCCCACTGAGCTAGCGAGTGCTGGGAGCTCTGGAGATGCGCATCATTTCCCTGGAAAATGGAAGCTGGGGTAGAAACCTGGGAGCTGGAGGCTCAGAAAGCTTTGTCTAAGGTAGACTTATGCTCTGAATTTGCACCTGGGTCTGAGCTTTTTAAAAGATCACCAAGAATAGAACATATATCTTCTCCAAATAAGGAACCAACACTTACTGATTAAGCAAGACCAGAGTGAAAAAGTGGTGAATTTTATAGATTCATTTTATATTCTGCTAAACAAATTAGATGCTTTATCTTTTCCATTTAAAGGGTAGGTATAGGAGAATTAAAAATTTGATACTTACTGAGCATCTTCAATGTGCCAGGATGAAGTCAGGTGCTTTCTATACTGCCATCTCATTTAATCCTGGCACAGCCCCTTGGCATGGTTTGTAACTTTGGGGGCCTACAAAGGTTGGAACATTGCTCACAGTCATGTGGCAAGTGTGGGCTTGGCTGGGATCTGAACCTAAACCTAGAGTAGGTGATGGCCACCTGGGCAGTGGGCCATTCTCCACCTCAGGGACCTGCTGAGAACTCGTCATTCCTGCACCTTGGGCCTCAGTTTACTTTTGTATTTGTCTCCAAAATGGAATCTGAATTTCTTTTTTTCTTGTACTGTACTGGGGATTGAACTCAGCACCTTTCAGTTGCCAGGCAGATGCTTATACCACTGAGTTTTTTTCCTGGTGCCTTGGTATCTGAATTTCATAAGTAAAATAGTCTCTGATTTTCTCCTTGATGTCCTGAAATGGGACATTTGTCTTCAAACAAAAGAAGTGTTGATGCTGTAGGAAATATAGCATGCTTTCTCCCTGGGTTATATTTTAGTACTTAATACACAGGGGTGTATTTTTATATAGTACATGAACATATATATTATATATTATCTAAAATAAAAATAAATTTTATATAATATATAAAATAATATTTATTTATTTATTTATTTACTTATTTATTTATTTATTTTTGCGGAACCGGGGATTGAACTCAGGCCTTTGCGCTTGCCAGGAAAGTGCTTATTCCACTGAGCCATCTCCCCGGCCCTAAAATATATTTTTATATAATATGAGTTTGGATTAGACTTGAGTTCAAATTTTATACTGTGACTTACTAACTCTGTGAACCAAGTGACTTATTTTACCTCTTTAGGCTTAAGTATCTTCTCCAGAAAGTGAGATAATCATACTGCTCATTTCATAGAGTTGCGAAGAAGATGACAACTTAGGTCTGCTGAATTTAGTTTCCACTAGAAGCATATATGCAAATGTGCAAAAAAAGATCTACATGTTCTGCAGCCTTTCAAGGCTCGTCATCCATGAAGCTCAGGCAGAGTCACAGGTTTTCTGTCCTTTATTAACTCATAAAATCAATCAAAATTGATTACTTTATTTGGGGCCGGGGAGATAGATCAGTAGAATAAGTGCCTGTCTGGCAATTGCAGGGTACTGAGTTCAATCCCTGGTACCACAAAAAAATTAATTAATTAAACTTTATTCATTCAACAATTAATTAATTAATTGGCAAAGGATCTCCCTATGCAGCTCAGAATCACAGTGATCCTCCTGTCTCAGCCTCCCCAGCACTGGGATTATAGGAATGTGCCACCATGCCCAGTTTCCATGGCTGGCTTGGTGCACCCGGGGTTCCAGGATCCACACAGCATGCAGTATTGGGGATTGAACCTGGGTCCTTGCGCTTGCCAGGAAGGTGCTGAGACCACTGAGCTATCTCCCCAGTCCTTCAACAAGTATCTTACTGAGCACCCACCATCCATTAGGTGGAGGGCACTGGCCTACTGTGTGTGAGGTCTTGGATTCAAGCCCTAGTGCTTAAAAATGTGTTTTCTTTGTCTTTTACACAGCTTGTTCTTTTCAGAGTATCCCATGACTGCTTTGATTCACATGTGCATCCAGTTAATATTAATCTTCTCTATTATAGTGACAACAAAAATGTAAAAACAGAAAGAGCAAAATTTTATTTTCCTCTCTTGATTGCATGGGACCACATATAAGGCAAATACAGTGGAAGGTGCAGCTGTGGTCCTTGGCATCGAAAGCCCAGGCCAACCTGGTGTGTTCCTTGGCTCACTTGGTTTTCTCTGAGGAAAAGGCTCAGTCTCAAGTGCTAAGTAGAATGAAGAACATTTTAAGGGCAGCATAACTCACAAGATCAGGTATTGATAAAATAACTTTGGAGATTTACTTTGCATTTAGAAAACCCTCTGCACACGGCGGCAGGGTACCTCTAGCAGAGAGAAGCTTCATTGTTTCCACATTACAAAGCACTAAATCACTTCCTGCTGGACCTGTGTCCACCAGGGCCTCCTTTCATCCAGCCAGACCCAGGGTCTATGTTTTACACATCTTTCAACACTGCAGACTAAAACTTCCTGGTTGCAGTGGTGCTGTTCTTTTACACTTGATTTTTTTTTTGGGGGGGGATGAAATAACATACTGTATATGATATTTATAAACTATTACACTTGTCACTGAGAGGTTCCTTTGTCTAAACTTTGTCTTCCCCCAGCCCCGCACTGCGTCTTGATCTGTGTTTGCTGAAGAGGCTCATCTCCACCCTCCTCTTTTCCAGTTCACAGCCAGCCACAGCCAATCAAATACTTTTTCCTGTTGCTGGGTGACTGCGAATATTTTGAAAACAAGTCCCATCAATGCACAGCTTAGAAGGCCACCACTGGCTGCTTCGGCTTTCGGTGCAACGCTGACGCATTAAGGCTGGCAGCAAAGTGACAGGTGGGAATAGCTGCGAAAATATATTACCGGCCTGATGTTCCGCTGGAGAGGAAAACTATTTCAAGGCTGAGTGACAACTATAACATACCCTGTTAGAAGAAAAATAAATCTCCTTGAGTCTACATTCAGGCATTTGAAGAACCATGAAGGAAATACTGCAGGGGAAAAAAGCCATCCCCCCCCCCACACACAAAAAAACAAGTCAAAGTTGTCTCACTCTCACATACCCTGTTTTTTGTGGTCTGATGAGCAGCTCTTCCTGTTCAAGAAACACACAGGATTTCTATGCATCTTTTGTATATGTATTTAGTGTATGTATTACTAAAGCATATTGTATTTGTATATATATTAAATACTATGTATGTAGTTAGACATTGTGAATTCCGAATTTGTTTATTCAGGAACAGTTTCCAACAACATCAAGGAGGACTTGAATTTTATTTTTTGTTCTTCAGTTTCCCTGCCTTCAGTGTCCTCTCCTTCACCTTTCTCCCTTGACCTTCAAGTACCAAACTCTGGCAGCCACAGGATGCGGTCAGCGTCAGGGGCAGCCCTGGCTGCAGTTTATCTCATTCTGTCCACTTAAAATATTTACATCCTGATGGGAGGATAAGCAAAGCCCTGTCCAAACATCTTGGTCTTTGTCCTTGCAGCCAGAGAGGATTGTTTGGATCCAAGTAACTGCTTTTGCTAACACCAGGTTAACTGCTCATACACAAATCTGCCAAAGAGCCTCTAGGAAAGAATGTCCTTTGACTAATTGAATTCTAATGAGGCCAAAAAGTAGATTAGAAATTGAGCTATTTTACTAAGAGTTTCAAACACTGAACGTAGGGAATGTTTGGCCTATATGATCTGCTTAATAATCTTGTAGACCCTAATTAATTCATAAAGACATGACTACTCAGGAGAAACCTGTAGGTCATTGGTTGATCCACCTGAACAGGCCTTTTTTAGTTATACATTAGAGATGCAAGTTCATAAGCACAAAATAAGGATGCTGGTGTGAGGTGGCCTGAGGAGGGCGTCATTAGTGCAGACTTACTGGGTCATGTTCATGGAATTTATATATATTTGCCTTGTAAAATTTGGATGTTAAGAGTGCCAAATCAGGGTGACCAGGGGTGTGAAATGTATTTTAAAGACATAAAAGAATATTCTACTCAATAGTATGATTTAGTCAATACTATAGGGGAAGCCACTCCAGCAGGTAAATTATTTGTGTTGCCCAGTGCTTTGCTGTGAAGGGGATCTGTGAGCATTTCTCGTATGTCCCAGGACCATCTTTTTGTCATAAAAGGAAGTCTGATTGGGACTGAAAGCTATGTGCATGGATACCTCACCCGAAGTCAGAAATGATATGCTTTGCCTGGTACCTCTCTCTTCTCAGGGGAACTGGTCCTTCTTCTGTGCTAAGCATCTGTTTCCACCTGGAAGCTGGCATCTTCTATGAGCAAACCTCTCCCCGCAGCCTACAGATGCATGAACCGCACTGGATCAATCAGAAAATTTCCCTCTAAACTGCAAGCTGAGATCTTTTCTTTGTAGAAGGTACTGCTGAATGATGAGAACACAAGGCTCAGAGTTCGCATTTACTCCTTCGTAAAGCCCAGAGGCAGTGATCAGACAGAGACCAGTGCTGCAATGTGAGGTTCCGCACAGATGGCCAAAGGTGCTGCCTGGGTGCCTACGGGGGTCACCAGGGTCAGTTCTGGGAACTGTCAAAAGGCTCCAAGTGCAACAGCTGGTTTTGTGGTAGGATATTCCATGGTGCAAGCTGTCCTTTAGGTATGTGCTGCCCTTCCATTTATAAGTCTTCCTGGGGAGACTTCAAGCTCAAATATTACACAGAAGAAGGATGTTTTTCATCTGACACCCCACACCCCATTCCACTCTTCGTTTTCATGAGAAAACTCCCATCTCAGAGAGAAAGAGCTCCTATGGGCACAGATGCTTCATCTGCCTCAATGCAGGTGGTCCTTGACTTTTCTAACTGATCAGCTTTTTCTGTCAAACACACTTTGTCAAATCAGACTACAACTGATTCAAGGGGATCACTGATTATTGGAAAGTTATTTCAAGTAGAAACATCACCATGGTTGTAAAGGGAGAGCAATTCCTATGATTTTTTTTTTTCATACTGGAATAATGTAGTCATTAATCACTGCCCCTTTCTCCTTCTTTTCTGAATTCTGAATGTTTTCTCTTGGAGGAGAGGGGGAGCACACAAAGTGTTCCTCTTCCAAAGCCACTTGAGTGTTTCATAGTTGTTTGACAAGCTTGAGCCCATGGGTAAGGACAGCCACCTGTTTCTACAGAAAGCATCAAAAGCCGGCTTTCGCCAGAATCCCTTTCTGTCTCTGGATAGGCCAGAGGTGAATTATAATATATGTTAGGAAATGAACCAAGCAGCAAGAGGAATGAGATCAGTCAGCCCAGAATTGTTTGGGATTTACCCTTTGGAGGGAAAAACTGTTGTTAGATTTTCTCAATCCTATCCCTTACAGTCGGTATTGCAGAATGCTGATAACCGAGGAAACACACTCCTCAGACAGTGAGGCTGGGTTACCTTATAAACCATGGAACCTTAAGAACAAAGAAACACACTCTAAAGGAACCTGTTGGGATCTGAATTCATCTATCAAGCAGCAAAGCTAAGATTGCAGGAAAGCTCATAATCAGAGCATAACGACAGGGCCAAGCCCAGGACAGGCAGTACCAGAGAAAAATGAGTTTACCATTTTAAAAGTGAGTATGACAAATTCAGTGCACTCCCTCACAGCTTAATTTTTAACTTGTACACTTTAATTAGCTGGATATTTCTCTCTGTGTCTAAATTTAATCACCTATAAAATAATAAAAATAACAGCAGGATTTAGATAACAATTAAATAGGTTAATACGAATAAGGCACCAAAAAGAGGTCTGACAGGTGATGAAATGTTTATTAAATGTTGGTTGTTTTCCAGGTGACTCTCAGGCAGAATGAACTGAGCATATATTGAGGAGAGAAATTCAAGAAAAGGGCCACAGGAACTGAGGTCTCCAAACTGGCCATGTGGTTTCTCTGTGAGATGCCTGATACCTAAGTTAGACACAGACACTGAGGCCTCCATTAGAGGTCATTGAAACATTCAACAAAACAAGAGCTAGAAAAGCACTTTTAATCTGCCAGAATGCTGCAGCTCTAGTAGCATTACCCTGGGTAAATAGTAATATTTGAAAGGATATAACGATTGGTATTGTGTTAGCCTACAGTAAGTCCAGGAAATATGTTTTAAAGTCCATCCACCTGCAGGTGCTTAAGTGCAGAAGAGTGTTTAAGCCTCTTGTCCCTGAATGGGTTAAGCAAAGCCTGACTTTGTAAGTTCTCGCCAGCCCTTCACCAGCCCCTCCTGTATGGTCTTGTTGCTTTCATGGGGTGTGGGTTTGATTACACTGAGCCTTTGGAGGACCTGCACCTGCCACTCTGGGGCAGCTTCTAGGGCCAACTCTGAGGCCAGCTGCAGTGGCCCCCACCTAAGGTTTGCAGGTAAAAATCTGTTTTGAGCTTAGATTCCCCTCTACAAAGTGGAATTGTGAGAAGGCTTTTGGAGTTTTTTTCACTGCAGTAGAGTTTCAGTGTTTATTAAAGTTTTAATGGTTCACTGCCTTCCACTCTGCCTGAATTTCTCACCAAATTCTTTTCAGTTTCAACTGAACATTTGAAGGCCTGGTCTCAGCCTGGATTACATGATAGTCTTAGAATATTCTCTGTAGCTATTCTTCATTATCCTGAATTGAATTTCTTGGTTTTAGGTGTATGAGCCTTAAATTCCAAAACAGAAAAAATCCTGCCCAGACACTGTTATTGAGTTTGCATGTTTTGATGCCTGGCTAAAGTGGTGTCTGTGAATTACTCCATGAATTACTTCTAGGGAAATCAAGAGCCCCCAGAGTTGCCATTTAACAAACATGCAGCATTTCAATAAGGAAAGAAAAGGAGTGCTTAAAAGCTCCACCAGTTTTGGCCACAAAAGGAATGCATTTGAAAGTTTAGAGGCCAGCCACACAGTTAAGTTCAAGCCCTGTGTTACGTGCGTGCTGCAATTACATATACTAATAAAAATAATGAATGGAGCATCTGACCCGCTGACCTCTGGATCCCTGCTTACCACCTCATCAATTTCTAGCCCCGGCCTGCGGGCTTCTCTTGCCACTGCAGGCAGCCTCAGGCAGGTACAGCAAGTACGAGGACCTTCCCTTGGCTTTGTTCATGAGGCCCAGCCAAGGGGCAGACTTACCCAGGCCTCTCACCTCACGCCTGGACAAATGTATGAGCTGTGTTACTAACGCATTCTAGGTCATGCACACACACAAACGTTATTATATCTTGACATCACTTTTAAATTACCATCTTTGCGGTTTTAAGCATTTTCCTAAATATGTGGCTTGGGAAATTCTTCCATGGAGCAAGGATGGCACCCAGTGGCCAAAGTGTTTCATCTCAGACTCTGCTTTCCTACAGATTTGCCATTTCCTCATCTTTTTGAAGGCAACAAATTGTCTGGTGATTCTTTCCCAAACCAGATTTGAAACTCTGACTCATGTAACCTTCCCTCGAAGCTGAGGTAAATCACCTGCATGTGCACACGCACATATACCTGCCCCCCCCAACAAATTGAGACCACACTGGCTCAATTCAGAATAACAGCTTTAAATTTTTTTAAAACGTACTATATGTTCAATCATCTGATTTCAGATAAGCAGAGTACAATTCATGATGTCCTAATATAAAGTGTCACTGTATGAATATATTGTCGTATAGGAAACATTATACAGATATAAACCCAGTCTTACATTCTTCACCTAGTATCTTTTCTTAAATAGTCTCTAGTTCATAAGTTTTTATGCTTTAAACATAAGACTTTATCTCCTGACAAGTGCTTTATCATTAAACTGATGTTCGCAATCTTGTATCCTTGCTATCTTTCTTACAAGGTAACTTGGCTTGCCTGGAGAGCTCGGGATAATAAAGAGGGGCTGTTCTTTCCCCTTTAAGCTTTCCAGATGTCGAGTGATTTCTATAGAGCTAGATAGCCAATCTGACTAAGGAAGGCAGGTGAGATGTCAGAATCATAGATCATACACCATCTCACTGAGAATGATGCAATGTCTCTGTAATGCTTGCTGCTTTCAGTTTCCTTAGGTTTCTCAGCAGTCTGAAGCCCTGGCACAAGAAGCTGCATGGCTGCACAACCATAGTATGAAGGGATGTCGCTAATAAAGCTGCGCTCTGCGTTAATTGCCCAATGAGTTCCAGGAATAACGTATTTGGTATGTTGAGGTCATCCAAAAATTATTTCTCAGATATCATCACCATTTGTGCTTATTTGGCCCCCAAATTATGAAAACACCACTAAGGATCTAAGAATAATAGCAGAATTTTAAAAAAAGGATAAAATCCATGCCATTGTTTAATTTTCCTGTTCATCCACTTAAAGAGCAACACTGTCTTCAAGGTCAAGGCAAAACATTGGAGAGAAAAAAATCATAGTGGATGGACCATCCTTTCTGGCTGGCTTTTTGATTCTTAATTGCTTCATATGTACAATTGGGCTACACTTGCTTTTACCAAGAAGCAGAGAGGCTTAATAAAATGTGAAGACCTTTGTATATATGTTGCAGTTTCCTAGTATTTAAGACATTATTGCCATTGAAACATTTATTTACAGGTGGCAGTGGTGTATAGTTTCAAAACTGATGAGATGAAGGCTCTTGTTACTGAAAGTAATCACTTCTGTTCTTCAAGAGCATCATTACACTTACTGCCCTTTGGTGTGGTGTATTTAGATGTTTCCTGAAAGCCTCATGCAGTCATAGATGAGGCTTTTTCAGAGATGGCTGGATCTAGAGTGTGTGATGCCGGCATTGATTCATGGTGCAGTGTGAGGCTCCAGGGCACTAGGATTAGGGTGTGAGCACTACCTGTCCTAAGTAGCTCAGATAAGACATAAAGGATAAAAAGAGCCATGGTCATCCCTTGTTATTTTGTCACCTTTTGCCCAGCATGAACTGCTGCCCTCTGCCATATGCCACCCTGTCTTGGCGTCAGCCGATTACAGACTGAAACCTCCACAAACTATGAGCTTTTAAATAAACCCTTCTTCCCTTAATTTGTGGGTGTTGAGTATTTTATCTCAGCAATGAGAAAAGTAACTAAGACACCACTTAAATATGACATAGTCAAGAGAGGCTTTGGAAATTACTTATAAAATGTAATTAAATCAAGCTGAGCCAGTCTTCTTCTAAATGCACAAATTCTTAAAGAGAGTTTAAATTCAAACCTTTGAGTATACAAAATCATAAAATTCCCAAGGTGTTTTGTCAACATTTATGTTGCTTTGTGTTTTATTATCCCCTTAACTCCCAGAGATAAATTTTATAGTCTCATAAAAATTACAGCATTTTATAGTTGAAAATGGTTTTGGTTTTGCAGACGAGGAAACTTGAAACCCTGAAAATTTAAATAAAAGAAGCAGTTGATAGCTGCTTTTCCTGTGCACATACTTGCTTATTCTTGTCCTACTGTTTCCATGGTCTCACAAAGACTTTGTAAAGGGACAGTTTTAGCTCCTGAATCTGCAGAAAACCCTGACAGGCTCCGTGCACTCCACATTCCATGCAGAGCCTCGGGACTAATAGATTCATGATTCATGAACATTTTTACGATTTTAGATGGATCCATTTTCAATTAACAAAAAATATAAATAATTACTGAACCAGTACATTATTTCAAAATTGTTAGGAAAGATAGGCTCTAGGATGATGCAAAGCAGTAAATGAAAATATAAGTAAACTATTGGAAAGGCATTTTGAAGACTGAAAAAAATAGCAGGCTTCTTAAAAGTTTAGTCAGGAGGTGGTAGCAGCAGGGCATACAAGTGAAGAATCTTATTTATTAGTAAAGAAACTGCTCAAACAGTCAAAAAAACTAATGGTCAGAAGCTTCTGCCTACAGCAGAGAAGAGGTACAATGTCACTCCACAGGGAACAGCGTCAACACTTAGCCTACACAGAAAAGGTAATTCTTTCATTTTTATATAGTTTAGGCTCATAGGAAAACTAGGGAATGAACAGCCAAGAACATAAAACAGTTTATACAACATACAGCAAGGGTTGAGGCAAAATTTTCAGACTTTCATTTTGTCATTGGCCCTTGATTCAGACTGACCCATTACAATTTCTTCTGCCATAAACAATACCATTTGAATGAATTTGGTCCTAAGGTAGAAAATTTTCAGCACTCACAAAGCATGGCTGTAAGGAATGTAAGGATTACAAGAATGAGTAAAACAGGGATTTCCCCCTAAAAATGATCCTAGTTTAACCATTTGGTTAGATAGGTTTGTAAGTATATATGATAAAGGTGTTGAATGAGAAGGTCACATTTGCCTGAAGGACAGCTAGGACTTCCTGTGGGGCCATGGAGAAGGATCAGATAGATTATTAGGACTTTTTTGTTTTTGGTGGTGGCACTGGGGATTGAACCTAGGGCCTTCATACTGAGTTATATCTCCAGTCCCTTTTATTTTTTATTTTGAGGAAGAGACTTGCTAAATTGTCTAGGCTGGGGTGGAACTTGTAACTGTCTTGCTTCACCCTCCCAGAGTGTTAGGATCACTGGTATGTACTATCACACCCAGCTCTACTCTGGTTGGTAGGACTGTAACATGAAGAGATAGAGATAAGGCTAGGAATAGAGATAGGAAAAGGCAGGGAGTGGACAGAAAGCACAGAACGAGTGAGGGGGAGTAAGTGGGACCATGGAAACAGGTTGGGCAAGTGAACAAGAGGTTGGTTTCAGAGTGCTCCTAATGCCTAGTTAAAGAACCAAAATGGCAGTATCTAGTGGCTTAAGGAAGATGCTAAGCTTTGTGAGCAGGGGCCTGGTGAGGATAGAACAGTACTGTTCTCTTGGCATCTGGGCTCAGGTGGACTTGGGAAGGCCGGAGAACACGCATAGGGCAGAGCAGGGGGGAGGAAGTGGGGAGCAGAGCTGACCCCAGGCAGAGGGGAGGGCAGTCAGCACAACAGTCAGGAAGTTCATGGGAGCTCCTGTGTGTACTGCAGTTGTAGCAGGAAATGACCCCCAGCCAGCTTATTAGTTGCCCAGGTAACACTTCCTGTTACCTCTGTCTCTTAGAAATGGCTGGTCTCTGTGATGCACAGGTAGTCATTACGATGCATACTGTATAAACCCATCCCCTATGGACAAGTCATTCTGTCTCTGTACTTCCTGCTTGCTTCTCTCATACAAGCCTTAGACCACCAGGGCCTGATGGGGATGATCCTGATCAGTGCCCGTCCATATAAGTAAATCTGCCTCCAAATCCTGGGTGTCTTTGGTGTTTCTGCTCGCCCTTGCACAATCAGCCGAGGAAAAGTCTACCACCTGGACTGCTCAAACCTGCCCCTACCCCTAAGGGGAGGTGTTGCCCACCCTTCACTTGACAGCTGTGCCTCTAGTTACAGATGGCTTGAACTAAAGGGAAGGGAGAAGGCAGAGTGCAACAGCCCCAGTGCTCTGGAAGGTTCTGAGGCCTTGGGCTCTGCGCGCAGCTCTTCGCAGGTCAGGGCTCAGGCTTTCTCTGGGGACATTATTGCTGTCCACTGGACCTTCTGGACTTGGCATCGCTCTGCTTCCTAACATTGAAAACAGAAATGAACCACCCTCTATTTCCTGCCTTGGGGTTTGAAAAGGATCCCAGAGCCTTCCACCAGGTGGGGGCAGGGCCCACAGGCACTCAGCTGTGTCAACGCGGGCACTAGGCCCATGCTTCTCCCAGGGAAGTAGACATTCACTGTGACCTTCTGAGAACGGTGTGTGGTGTCTCTGCTTTGTTTTCAGAAGGAAAGAAGTGACAAATCGTGGCTGAAGCAGTTGATCTGAGGAGGTCAGGGTCATCCCAGGATGTATTTGGGTCAGGCAAACGGTCAGGTTAACGGACCCCATCTGCAGCGCTTAGCTCAGTGGGGTCAAAGGCCACCCTGCGCTTTCAGACCTGTTCCCGGGCCCTCCCTGCCCAGGATCTTCAATCCCCGAGAGTGACAAAGTGCAACCATCCTTTGTCTGATGTGGCATTTGATTAAGACACAATTCATAACACAATTGCTTTGGGCACAAAGCACACCGCGTATTTACGGGCGCGCGCCTGTGCTGCCGGGTGCGGGGCGATGCCCTTTCCTGTGCTGAAGCTGCTCTTTCCTCCGCACTCAATTTCCTGGTGAAGGTTCAATAACTATCCCTGACGGCAAAAGAAACTCAGGTATTAAACTTGGCATAAATACTATTTAAAGTCAAAACGACCTCCTAAATTCAAGGGCGGAGAGAATAGTTTAGGTGTAGGGGTGGTACCCACATCCCACGCCAGACGCGCGGCAAAGCCGTTCCTGAGATTTCTAAAGGTGGCATTTCAGAAACTAGGACCCCACAGCCCAGACTGCAGAGAAACAAAAGCAAACTCCGGCCTTCAGTGGCGCGGAGCTCCTGGATTACTCCCGGTGCAGAGGCCGGAGGGAGAGCAGCCGGAGCACGAAGTGGCCGGCCCATCCTGGAGCCCTGCTCCGGGCCCTGCGCCAGCTCCCCGCCTCGGGACGCCCCGCGTCACCTCGGTTTGGGTAGCTGCTGTGATATCTCTGGGGTCTGCTGAGTGAGAGGCTGCAACGAGGATTTCCGACGCGCTCCGCAAAGTGGCTAGCACGCCGACGTTCGCCAGTTAGGGGATGGCGCGCCCTCTGGAGGATCAGGTACCAAAAGGCGTCCCCAGAGCTGGCCAGCCCCCACCCTTTGCACACGCACAGGGCTGACACCTCCAAGAAAGGCGCATGAAATCACAGGAGCATATAATCGGCGTAGTAAACTCATTTTCTTAGGTTTTCACAGCTGGCATCTTCAGGTTATTAAAAGCCTTTCAAACCAGTCATCTTTCAAGAGGTTTAATTGTTAATATGGTCTTCATATGTTATTCCTGTTAGAGATGAAAATATACCAACAGGCTGATGCAGGCCTCGGACGTTCTGAAGCCTGAAGCTTCTTTTACACGTGAGACCATCTCATGGATCAAAGCGTCTTCTCAAATCTAAATTATTTAGTAATAATAATAATGCTTAGCAAATAATCTCCTATGCTCAGACTGCAGAGGAGGTGGGAGGACCCCATTTTTGACCATGCTTGTTCTTTTGGCATGTAAATATCACAAGGAGTATCTATTCTTGGTAATTCGCTTTATTTACCTTACCAGGCTGTTAATCTGTGCCCTCTGCGTTAACATTAAAAACTTGAAATATGGAAGAGGGTGTCCAAACCCAATCAGCCAACTTGAGTTATTGATATTTAATTACTGAGGCAGTTACAGGGCTGTAAACGAGTTCATCTCTGATTGCGGCTGTAACCCATGCCGTTCTGAATGGAAAGAAGGGATGATAGAAGGCGGCAGTATAGCTCCAGAACGTCCATGAGTTTTTAATCGGCAAACAGGAAGTATATAGTGATAAGCATTTGATCTGGCCACCGCATTGGAATCTAAGGAAAGTACATGAAATCACAGGAGCATATAATCGGTGTGGTAAACTCATTTTCTTGTGTTATCACAGCTGGCATCTTCAGGTTATTAAAAACCTTTCAAACCAGTCATCTTTAAAGAGAGCTAATTGTCATTATGGTCTTTATATGTTATTCCTCTTAGCACAAAGATGAAGAGTTATAAATAGGCACTAAAACCCAAATTTCTGTATACAACTTTCTTATTTCAAGTTCATGGAAAAATCACATTCTTCATGTCCTGGTTTCCTCATTATATGCACATGTCAATCAACACATAAAGAATAATTTCTTAACATTATACCCTGAGTTAGACTTTTAAAAATAGCTAATAATTCATTAGTTCCAGAAACTTTGGTTGTCCTTTGTGTGCAGGTGGCCCTACACATTGGACTATTCATGTGGTTTATATGCTGTCTCAGAATTGGGAAAAATGAACGTCAATTCTGATTTTTTTTTTTTTTATTTAGTGCAGGCTCTACAGGGTCTTACTACACAGATCAGACTCACAGTGATCCTCGTATTTTCAGCCTCCCAAGTGCTGGGATTACAGGCACATGCCACTATGCCCAGTCTCAACTGCCACCTCAGCATGCCCCAGGGGTAGGGCCGGCACAGAAGGCCTGGGATGGAACCTCTGACCCCACATCTGCCTAAGCAGGTGCTTTAATCTGCTGAACTATCTAGCTCACCAAGTTCTCCTACTGTTGGATGAGCACAGTCCCACTTATTCTTATTTTGGCTGGACAGTCCTGGGACTGTCCTGGGACATTCTAGAAATGTTTACACATTATGGTGCCTCTCACCTGTCTACCACCCAATCCCTCAAGGAGATTTTTACCAACTGAAGGAATAGGACTATCAGACTAAAACATATAAAAACCCCTCCCCCATGTTATCCTTGAAAAGAGAAATGAGTCTCCTAAAATGAAAGGTTGTGAAATATATAGATGAGATAAGAGGAAGGTTATGTTGGTATTAGCCTAGTGTTAATTATTATTTAAGATTTACTGAAAATTGGACTTTATATGAAATCTGCCCTAGGTCACAAAATTCATAGATAAAAATGACAGCAAATGAAGAGTTGGTACACATCAGTCTCCAATATTGTAGGATCTCTATCTTCCCTTTATATCTGGGAGTCTTCAGGGTCAATATTACATGTTCTTAATGTGTAAGCATTCAACCTGCAGTGACCCTTCCAGCCTCCGCTGGTCATACTGGTAAGAAGTAGCCCTGCCTCTGCTCTTCCATGGGCTCTGCTTCTCCTGTGAGCTGCTGATACTTTGGAACCTCAGGCTGTTGGAAACACACAACTCACTGACAGCATCCCTAAGCCCATGTCTTCTATGCTCATTTATGTTCTTAGCTAAGAGCTGGAATCCATGAGTGGGACAAATCTCACACTGAACTTGGGATCCTCTAGATGGTGAGCCCATTATCTCACCTTCCCTGACTTGAAAGGGCTCTCAGTCTCTCCTGTAAGTAACCACATCGAACTTTCCTCAGGCATTTCTGCATCCCAGAGGTGGTGAAGCTCAGACTTCAACAGAGGTCAGGGATATATATGTGCACATTTGACCTCCAGATTTTTTCCAGCACTAGATGATGAAATTAGTTTCTCTTCAAACATGTGCATAATCTCTGAATTCCAGTAGTTCAACTCAGGAAATTTCATGGATAATTCTGGTTCCACATTTGTAATCAGGTGATTGGATACTTTTTTTGGGTTAAATTTCAACTGTCTCTGTTTAAAAATTACTGCAGGTAGCAAAAGTTATATTTGACTAGACACATGATTTTTCTGCATGTATTGGTCAAAACATGCAATATCTGTACTTCAAGCACAGTAACTCTTTGGCCAGTAAGTAAGTACTATTTACTTGCCTGTGGTGCTAAAAAACTGTCACTGGATGGACTCCAGCCTAGAATTTCTATAAATGCTCTCCATTGCCTTTATACAGGATTATTTTATGCCCCACTACATTTTAATGTTATTGGTGCAGTTACAGTAGACATCGGTTACCAATTATGATAGTGTTTTACCAACTTTATATAGAAAGAAAAAGCCATTTGGTTAAAATTATCTACTAGATCTCAATTCCATTGCTATGGTACACTAGCTAATATCTTTCAAGATAAATTCTGGTAACAAATTAATAGGTAAATAATCTTAATAATTTGAAGATGAAATAACCCTTTGTTCTCAAATTTAAATACTTCATATTTTTAGTATGCCTGTGAGCTTATAATAGAAATGCATGGCAAATTCTAAGGCGGGTGTTTTCCTTACTTGAAGCAAAGAATTAAGCCCGGATGTAAATCAACAACCTTAGAAAGCAGACAGCTGTGGTTCTTGGCCTGCTATCGCTCTGGCCAGCTCCTTGGAATCATATTCAGCTCACTGCAAACCTTACTGTTTTTTTTTCCTATCTACTCCCTTCCAATTTTACAAGGATGACAATCATGATGATAACAAAACAATAATACAACATTATACTAACATTTCAGCAAGAACTTATTATTTCCATAAATAGCTTTTTTCTTATTTAACTTTCACTGATGTATAAAAATTGTGCATACTTAGAGGATACCATATGATATTTATATACATGTATACCAAATTTTATTAAAGTATAAAAACTTTAAGTATTTTTGATGGAAATATTTTTCCCATAATTTTATTGAGAAACAAATAGCAATGAGACAGTTTCAAACCAAATTGCTAGGACAGTTTCAATAATTCACACATTGCAAACATTCTTCCTAGTGGTTAACTGCTGTACAAGATGCAGACATGATATCCTATTTACAAACACTATTAGAACAAATCCCTCTATTCATTAAGAGAAAGTAACTATATATCTATCCTAACCATTTTGAATACACAGATACAAAATGGACATTCATCTGTATCATCTTTTTTTGTTTAGTTTCGTTATTTGAATATTATAGGTGTGTTAACTCAGCAAAATATTCTAAGAGTCCAGTAGTCCATAATAGTATTGGGTCTTCCGCTTGACTGGCAATGTCAGAAATTGTTGACCTGAGTTCCCTACAACTCAACATAACAGCATGGCTTTACTTCTTTTTTTTTTTTTTAAAATTTTTTTTTTATTTGTGTGTGTGTGTGTGTGTGTGTGTGTGTGTGTGTCTGCATGTGTGTGTGCCAGCTCAGCCCACCAGGGGGCGGGGCTGGCTGGCATGTGGTGCTGGGGGATTGAACTGCAGTCCCTGTGCTTTGCTAAGCTTGTTCTAAGTAGGTGCTTTAGACCACTGAGCCATCTCACCAGCCCATGGCTTTACTTCTTATACTTCGTTTTTTGATGGAAATATTGACAAAATTTATATATATTAAGTAAAAGTTATTTAAAGCACATAAAATAATTATATTATCACAATTAATTGTTTTGAGTTCCAGCACACTGACGCCACTTGGATTTATTTGGTCATTCCTTCATTCAGTCATTCATTTAGCCAACCAACAAGTATTCACTGTGTTACTCTGTTCCAAGGACCATAAAAGACAGCAGATGTGAATGCAATATACAAGAAGCCCTGCTCTAGTGGAGCTCATATTCTAGTTTCTATGCAAATATGTTCCTCAAATTTAATGTGTTGGGACTTTTGTCCCTGATGCAACTATGTTGGAAAGGATGACATCCAGGAGGTTCCTGGTCAAGAGGGCTCTGCCTTCATGAACGGATTAGCCCGTTCCTGGTTGCGGCTGGTCACAAGAGTGGTTCTGTGAGAGCAGCACCCTGGGCATGCTTGGCATGCTCGCTCTGGCTGCCACGCTACCACGCAGCAGGAAGGTCCGCCCCAGAGGTTGCGCAGGAGCCAGAGCCGTGCTCTTGGGTTTGTCAGGCTCCAGAACCGTAAGCTAAATAAACTTTGACTCCCTATAAATTCTCCAGTTTGGGATATTTTGTTGCAGTAACAGAAAACAGAGGAAAAGAGACAGGCTCTGACTGCTGTTTCCTTCCTCTGATGTCAGTGGTCGCCCCCATCATCTCTCTTTCTGGTCTGGGCTTCCACTGCAGGTCTTTTCATATAACTTGACTTCAGTGATCCAGTTAACAAGCTTAAACTCTCTGCTATTTCTTTTCTAGGAAGATGTATGTACTTCTGTGCAAATGAAATGCTTGGCAGAATAGCTATCGTCAACTGGTACTGTATGCTGACATTATAATACAAAACATGACCTTATGCAGGCACCAACATTTTGAAAGGGAGGGAAGTGAATTTCCTTATATTACATTTTTACTATTGCTGAAACCTACTTGGTCAGTGTGCAGGGAGATAAACATGAATTCTGAACAGCATTTAAGGAAACAGTGGTGACTCACTGATAAAAATGGGTATCTAAGACTCATTCACAGACTCATCAGACATTGGAGCCACGAGGTCACCCTGAGCCATGCAGTGGCACGGTGGTTAAGAGCAGCACCGGGGCCAGGCGTCTACTGCCCTCAGTGTGAGTTTGGCTGACTGCACAGCATTGGCATCCCTCAGCTTACTTACCCATAAAACAGTAGTACAATATTTCACAGCATTGTAAGGGTTAGGTGAGTTAGTGCAGGTAGTGTACCTCATATTGTCCCTGGCTCACAGTAAAGGGTTGGTAAATGTTAGCTATTGTGATCTCAGTCTCCCAATTTTTTTCTGATGTAGTTAGTGCTTACCTAGTGAACAGGAAGACATGCTGAGTCATTTAAGGGGTATGAAAGGGCTCACTCTTTCCCTCTGAAATTTTAAAACCCAAGAACACTGTCCAGCTTTACTGTCCCCACTTCCACAGAGCAGGACTACAGAGGGAAGTACAGACAGGTCAGGCATCCAGGCCAACTTTAATTGCACGCTCTAATAGTACGACAACTTCCTCCTTACCTTAAACTTGTCAACTTCAGCTTTTGAACATGTCGCGTGGTATGACAGTACCTGATGCAGAACAAAAGAAAAGAGCTTCAATAACAAAATGTTAGGATATTTTCTGAAGTTCTCCTGGATTAGAAACATACCTTGCTCATGTATATCACCTTGATGTAACAGTGGAGTTAAAAAATGATTTCTTCCTTTTTATTAGTATGTTTATAATACACAATAAATACATTCATCATGAAGTGATACATATACATGTACGGAGAAATAAAAGGATCAAAGAGAAAAAAAGCTGCAGTTCTCAAATGATGTGGATTCTTGGCTTGTGAAATGCTCTAAATTTAGAAGGTTTTGTGAGTGTGTGTCTCTGTGTATGTGTGTGTCCTGTACCAGATACTGTATGTTATTATTATTAGTAGTAGTAGTATTAAATTTATGTATTTGGTACAGGGTCTCACTATGCAGCTCGGACTTGCAGTGATCCTCCTGTCTCAGCCTCCCCAGCAGTGGGATTACAGGCATGCGCCACCATTCCTGGTTTTGGTAGCTGGCTCAGTGTAGGTCAGCACAGCATTTGGTATGGGGCACTGAACAAGATCCCTGCACTTGCAAGGCAGGCGCTTCGACTGCTGAGCTATCCCCAGCCCTGATGCTGTATATTATTCATTCAACTTTTATCCTCTGCCTATTCTCACTTGCCTGCTTTTCTTACATAGAAAAGATTGTATTCTATATTTGCTGGCCATTCTGTAAGAGGATTGTATTCCCTTGCCCTATGGATATCAGTCAAGGCATGTGACTTGCTTTGACCCATAGAGCATGGGAGAAAATGACAGATATACCCCCTTTGGGGGTATATCTGTTTTATTTTTAAAAAAGAGAACAAAAATGTAAATTTTCCTCTCTTTGCTTCTTTTTCCTTGGTTTTCTCCCTTTTCACTTTGGAAAAATTCCCCAAAATGTTGCCCGGAGAGACATGTTCTTGTTCTCTGAGGTTTAGTTGTTAAAAATGAAGCTGTTTTCTTAACCAGGTGCAGTGGCATATGCCAGTGACTGTAGCCACCGGGGAGGCTAAGGCAGAGAGGTCGTGGGCTGGAGACCACATGAGAACTTAGTCACTTAGCAAGACCTTGTCTCATGAAAAGGGGTGAGGATTGGGGATATAGCTCAACATGGAGGTCCTGTGTTCAACCTTTAGTGCGGTAACAAAAGAGTGATTATTATTATTATTATTTTATTTAGTACAAGGTCTCCAGGGTCTCACTACGTAGATCAGACTAATAGTGATTCTCCTGTTTACAGCCTCCGAAGTGCTGGGACTGCAGGTGCATGTCACCATGCCCAGTCTCAATCTGTCTCAGCATGTCCTGGAGACAGGTCTGGCACGGCATGCAGGGGATTGAACCCTGGCTGCTGTGCTCTGCCTAAGCAGGCGCTTTAGTCTGCTGAGCTATCTGGGTGGCTCTAAGACTGATTTCCTATTGGGAAAAATGTTAACCACAACAATAGTCTGTAAGGAGTGCTTGTACTTCACGAGGTTCTTGGGAGGATTAAATACAATAGCACACGTTAAATACCTGGCACTTACTCAACTTCTATTTATTATGTTAATAGCTAATTAAAATTGTCCCATATATGTATTTGGCATAGTATCATCATATGATCTTCATGGACCCATAATTAGTAATAAGTATTTTCAATACAAGAATAACTAGATTTTGTTTTTTTAGTTCTATTTTATTATGATAAACCCTAATTTGGCTGTCATCCTACTGTTTCCAAACCTTTTTTTGCAGATTCAACCCAAAACTTATCTTTACTCCCCAAACAAAACAAAACACACACACATAGTCTCTGTCTCCTCCGTCTCTGTCTCTGTCTCTCTCCCTCCTCTCTCTCCCTCCTCTCTGTCCCTCCTCTCTCTCTCTCT
>NW_004524641.1:2462937-2493669 GCF_000260255.1 Octodon degus | reverse complement strand
TCTCTCTCTCTCTCTCTCTCTCTCTCTCTCTCTCTCTCTGTCTCTTGCCTGTCTCTGTCTCTGCAATTCACACTTTCTGCCACCAGGTGGAACTTAGCCTAGCTTTCAGTACGCAAGCTGGTTAAACTGTATTCTTTGGTTTAAATCAACTTTCCCCACTTTCTTTTTTTAAAAGCTATTAACTCCACTAAATTGAAACTATTTGATTCAATGAAGCAGACAATTATCACAGAATAAAACTTTCTGCTCATTTAAAATTAGCTTCTTTTGTTATTGAGGTAGAGGAGTGTCATGTGGATCATGGATTTAAGTTCTGCATCAGATGTGTATTTCAAAAACATTATTTCTTAAGTCTGTGGCTTACTTATTCCTTCCTGGGGGAGCTATATGGCCCAGGCTAGTCTCAAACTCCTTGACTCAAGGTATCCTTCTGCCTTAGCCTTCTGCATAACTAGGACTACAGGTGCACACTGTCTGCTATTCTCTTAATGAACAGATGTTTACAATTTTGGCTTAGTGTATCTGTCAGTACTTTTACAGTTTTCATTTCATGTGTTCTAAGAAAGTTTTGCCTACCCTAACTATATAATTTCATTGTTGTATTTAGGTCTATGATATGAAATAAAATTTGTTTATAGTATCAGATTAAGATGTAAACAAATAAATACCTCAATTATTCTCTTGTGCTTCTAAGGTTTTTCTTATTTACTTTAATTTGACAACAATGATAATGAGGAAGCATTTGGGTTTAGCATTTGAATCTTCTTGTTCTGAGAGTGCCTGTTCCTTTTGCAGGACCCAGTTCAGCAGAGGGCAGAGGCAGTGCAGGCTAAAGAGTCTTTCCACTATCTCCTTCTACCAGGGTGTGGTTCAACGTGGATGAGCCTCCAGGGGGAATCACTAGTTACCAAAGCACATTTTTCTGGGTCCTTCTGATGAGAATATGGTAGTCTTGTCCTCCAATAAGAATCTTTAGAAAAATCAAAAAAGCCAGAAGTGTAGACTCTTTGATACAAAGATAAGCCTTGAGTCTTACTACAGAATATTTTTATATTCTCCTGAGCAGCTCCTGCTGCTTGCTTCTATAGGATTTCCTGTGATGCTTTCAGGAAGGTGGTGGTATTTTATTGCTTCTGTTTACTTCTGCTCTTGCTTTACACACAGAGCGCAGTGATGGGACCTCAAAAACGGCTGTCCCCCTTTCATGTATCAAGTTAGCCTTTCTACAGTTTTGACTAGATGAGAAAACACAATGGTGATGTTGTGTAGCTCCTGGCTTCATGGGGAAAAGACTATGATCAAATGTGATTGCTTCACTATTTTTAATAAGCATACACAAATATACATTGCTGCTGAATTTGCGTAGATCACATAGAACCTGACCACCTCCGGTCATAGAACAGGTCCCACCACTCCTCCACCTCCATCAGTTTTGCTTCTTTCCATACCACTTTATTGAAACAGCTTGCATCAAGGCCTCACAATTTGTGGACACATCTGTAAATGTCACATTTAACCTGGGCTCCCTGCCCCCTTTAACTCAGGATCACACCTAAAACTTCAAGACCCTGCCCTACTTTGTATTTGTCTTATTTCTCTAGCTGTTTTCTGTTTCTCTGTTGGCTTTCTCTCCATTCTAACTGCAGAAGCTTGCTAGATGCTATCTCTTCTGCAGTGATATCTGATACACTAATATCTTTATACCATCTCCATGTTGAACCTCCTAATTTAGCTCTAACCTTTCCTTGGGCATCCAAATCACAAATGGAAAGACCTACATTACAAATTCCTACATGGTCGACATACTGGTACCTCACATTTAACTTGTCTTGAAATACATGTCAACTTTTCTACACATGGTATGAGAAATAATACTCTTACCCCACTTGGCAAGATGTTCATGTCGCAATTCTTGAAATCTGAATATATTAGCAAGGGAAAGTTAAAGCTACAGATGGAATTAGGATTGCTAATCAATTCACTGTAGCATGGAGAGATTCATTTGGATTTTCTAAGTGGATTTAAGGTGTCGTTGGGATCTTTATAAGCAAGAAGGAGGTAGGAGAATAGAAGTCAAATAAGATAGTGTGAGAAAGGCTTGGTCAGTCATTGCTAACAGTGAAGATGGAGGACGGCCCAGCCTGAGGCGCACAGTGCAAGTAAGCTCTAGATGGTAGAGAAAGTAAGGACACAGATTGTTCCATAGTGCCTAAGGAAGAACAAAGCTTTGTCCACACCTTGCTGTTAGCCTTGTAAGGCCCCTTTCAGATTTCTGACCTCTGTACTGTAAAACAAGACATCTGTGTGTTTTAATCTGCTAAAACTGTGGGGATTTGTTGCAGCATCACTAGGAAATCAGTGTACCCCAAAACCCCATTCTTTCCTAGGTTCCCCAGGTCTACAGGTGGCATTCTACGTAGTCAACTGTTTAAACCAGTAACCCAAGGATTATCCATCCCTCTTTGCTTCACATCTGTCAAGTCCACCAGAAGAACATGTCATCTCCTCAACTATCTTTCCCACCTCCATTGTCACTACTTATGTTTAGTCAATCATGGTCTGCACTGCCTGTCCCACAATAGCCCCTCCATTTCTACTCTTTACCTTCCTATCTCTGGTGATACATCAGCCAGAGTGAATTTTATAAAGTCAAAATCCAATCATGCCATCCCCCAACTCATCACTGAAAACTCATCAATGGCTTCCCATTGCACTTTTGCTATATTTTTTTCCTTGCTGTTCATAGATCCTAGGTTAATGAAGTTAAGTTCAAATCCCTGACAGGGCCCAGCAGACCCTGTGCCATCTGGCTGTCAGCATCCTCTCAGCTGCACTTAACACTGCTTGTGCTCTCTTCTGCTTACTCCAGTCCTTTTCATCTCTGTAGGCTCTTTTATATCAAGCTCTTTTCTACCTCAGCACTTTCTGAAATTAGGCTAAATGTCTCATCTACAGTGAGGTCTTCTCTGACTATGTGGAGAAACCATCTTCCCCTATCATTTTTGTTTGAGGTAACAGGCCACCTCTTTCATACCACTTATCACAACTGGAGTAGTTAGCTTGGTCGCTGCCTGCCTCCTTGACTAGACCGCAAGCAGCATGTAGGCTTTCCCTCTTTTCTCACATTGAATCTATGAGGCAAACACAGCCCCATCAGTCTTATATGTCGACTTTTCCTACTGCTGTTGGTCACTATTTGGGTTCACTCCACCACTGCCTCTCCTATGGGGCTCCCACTTTTGGCTTTACTCTGGCAGCATACCTGATACTTAGTTGATATTCAGTATATTTGACAAATAAGGGAATAAAAAATAATCTGAAATGAATTTCTACTTCCTATATTCTCCTTTACTTGTCTTCTTAGTGGCCTGGATTTCTGCCCTTTCCTCAATGAAATCATAATATATAATAGATGTGATTACAAACCTAGTAGCATGAGATAGTATAGCAGATTAGGCAGATAAAAACATAGGATACCTAGTTAAAGTTCAATTTTAGGTCAGCAATGTTTGGAGCATTTTTATACTAAAAAATCTATTTGTCATTTATCTGTAATTTAAATTTACCTAGGAATCCTACATTTTATTTGACAACTCTCCTTATAATCACTCCAAGTTAAGAAGTTGCTATGGTTTGTGTCTAGTTTTTCCCCCAAAACCTCATGCAGTCATGGGTGGTTTCTAGAGTTTGTGATTAATTCATGATCCAATGCTGGGATTATGGTTTTTGGTGCTATACCAGCCCTGGGTGGGGGGAGAGCCTGCACACAATATAAAGGAGGGAGAGAGGCTTGCTAGCTGTGGCAGCTGCTGCTTCTCCCTTTGCTTTTTGCTGTCTTCTGCTGCCATGAACTGCTGTACTGTGCCCTGCGCCATTCTGCCTTGGAGCCAGCTGAGTATGGACTGAAACCTCCACTAACTATGAGCTAAATAAACCCTTGTTTCCTTAATTCTGGGTGTTGGTTATTTTGTTCCAGCAATGAGAGAAAAGTAACTGAGACAGAAGGGTAGAAATGAACCTGGAGAAGACTAAGGCATGTTCCAAGACACTCGTGTCTCCCTGCATTTCACCCCGCAGCTCCCAGTGAGTTTTTCTCCACAATGTTTAATTCAGCAAGTTTACTAAATGTCTAGAGTCTGGAATATTTTCTGCAGTGCTGCTGTTATGAGCTGAAGTGTGTCCCCTACCTTGCCAAATTCACTTTCTGAATCCCTAACCCGCAGAGTGTGACTATATTTGGAAATAGGGTCTCTAATGAGGTAGCTGAGGTAAAGTGAGGCCATATGGGTGGGCCCTTGTCCAATATGACTGGTGGACTTAGAAGAAGAAGAAGAGATTAAGGCACAGACAATACAGACTAAGGGGTGACCATGTAAGGACACAGAAAGAAGACAGCTATCTGCAAGCCAATGGGAGAGGCCTCTGAAGAAGCCAAACCCACTGACACCCTAATCTTGGATTTTAAGCTTCCAGAACTGTTCAAAAATAAATTTCTAGTGTTTAAACCACCCACTATGTAGTATTTTGCTATGTCTTGGCAGCCCTAGAAAGCTAATGCAACTACATAAACTCACTAACCTAAAACTCCAACAAAATTGAAAGAATTATATCAAAAGTCATGCCTGTTACTTTTATTTTAGAATAGCCAATCTTCAAAAGCCAATTGTTACTATTTATGTATAAGCAATATATTAAATACCTAACAGTTAAAAATAAAGCAAATTTCTATAGATGGGAAGAAAACTCAATAAAGAATCATATATTTTCAACTATTATTTTAAAAGATTCTTAGGACAGGTATAAGTTCCTTTATAATTCTAGATCATATTAATTTTATAAACTATCTGAGTCCTATAAGCTTTATATTTCATAAAAGGATCTAAATACACTATACATGCTAGATAATACTTTTGATCAAGTAAAAAGTTTTAAATATATGAATCATAATAATTTTGAAGAAAGAAGTATTTTTCAAAATGTAAATCTCTTTCTATATGCACACACATATGTACTGTTTTAATCTATGAGAAACGCTGGCAGGGTATGAGAGTTCAGCTATAACATACACACTACTTAATATCTTTGACAGCTAAATAAAATTTGTATAAAGCTTCTATACAAAAGTAAATAGTTGATGCACTGAACACTTGACAAACATTAAGCTTTCACAAGAAAATGTCTATCCCAGATAGATTTATCTTTTGTGTTGGTGCTAATTTAGAAAGTATTTTAAAGTTAAAACTAGTGACTCAGTTTTGTCGATGAGCTCTGACTTAAGAACTCTTTATAGTTTCTAAAATAAATCACTACTTGTAAAATGCTAAAATTTCAATTAACTTTTAGATTGAGTTGCCGCTAGCCTCCCCCGCCCCCAAAGCAAGATAAAGCAATTATCAGAGTCATGAAAGACTGAGGAAGGAAGACATGTTTTCATGTGGAGTTTGCACAGCAGGAAAAGACAATTAATTATATTTCAAAAAAAATGAGAAGTGCTTTGAACTAAAACCACTGTATCAGGCTTTGTTCTCTGCTACATGCAGCTCCAGACTGGAGCCAAATACTTGCCTTGCATTCCCAGGAAGTACCTCAGAATAGCTGAGATCAGAGCCCTGACACCTACTGTTTTGGATGTTAATTTATTAGAGATCTGGGCAGTCCTTTGCTCCTGAAATGAGAAATGAACTAGTGCAGAAGCTGGTTTAGAGGAGCACAAACATGAAGAACCACTTTAACAGAACAGAGGAAGGAAGAAGCCTTCAGGACCCAGCTGTGTTGGACAGAAAGGGCGGCATAAATATTTACTGATTCGTTTACAGCTCTGATAGCAAAGTGGCACTTGGAAGCTAAACTGACTTCAAATTGAAGCTGAACTGAAAAAATTTCAAATAACTTATGCTGATGAGCTCTGAAGAAATGAAGATGCTTTGCTTTCAGTACTAGTCCTCCAGATAAGAGAGACAACAAACCCCAAGGGACGAAAAAGCAGTTTTCTTGGAGTGACTGACAGAAGCCTCAGGTAGGTCTGTAAAGGATCACACTCCGGGACTTCTTAACAAGTAGATGGCAGGATTCAAATACCTAGCACCTGAATGATGCACCGAGACTGAGAATCGTCAGTTTCTAGTGTCAAATATTCAAGAAGCTGCTGCTCCTTTTGATGGGATGAATCTTCAGAGGACTCCTAGGAACCTATTGTCCTGAACATCAGAATATATGTCAGAGAAACAGTGGTAAAAATCTCAGAACTCAAACTTTGAAAATCTGAAGTAGAATAAAAGAAATTCATCGAATCCAAGATAGTCATTTTTTTCCCCAGTACTAGGGAATGAGCCCAGGGCCTTTCCACTGAGTTACAACTCCAGCTCTTTTTCTTTTGTATTTCAAGATAGGATTTTGCTAAGTCATGAAGTTGTCCAGGCTAGGCTTTAAATTGTGATCTTCCTGCCTCAATCTCCTGGAAGAGTGCTGGAGTTACAGTAATACATCACCATATTCAGCTATAAATAAATATTTAATCAATTGTCTGAATGGCCTTAGGACCAGCTGCTTTTTAATTCTTCCATGCAGGAAAGAAGGGCAACATTTGCAGTTCATGTCAACATAAAAGTAGGGGAATTACTTATCCCATGATAAGAAGCTTACACTTCCAAGCTGGGAGGGATCTGCCCATCTAGGTTGGCTTCTCCTTCAGTTGAACTTGACAAACTGAACTTGTCATCCTGCATTCTGTTTCATTCAAAAATATGGAATCAATGCCTACAGCAGATTGATGGAGCCCTCAATTTAGGAAGAGGAGTCCATTCATCATTTATTCATCCAAATCAAAGATTTAACTTAATCATTCTGTATCACTACTCAGATTAAAAATTTCATATTAATTACCACACTCCAAATGTAATTTTACAGAGCAAACCTTTAAGATGGCTTCATAATTAGAAATACTACAGCTTAGCTAATGTATAATGACAACCCTGGCATTTATCTGGCAGCTGCCCAAACTATCTTTGACCCTTGGTCCATAAATTGCTTAATATTGGTATCTATGCACTTGCAAGAAGATATGGCAAGCGCAAGGGCCTGAGTTCAATCCCCGGTTTGACCAAAAAACAAAAAAACAAAAAAACAAAAAAAAAAAGAAGATAGAAACTGCAACTTCATGCAAATTATAAAGACAAAGAAAGCACACATTCTCAGATAAGCCTGCTATGGAGGTGGGTTCTAGGTCCTTCTGCTCACTCTGGTGATGTTTGGGATGGCTTCACTGGCAGCACTATCCATAATAGTGTTGTTGCTCTGCCAGGTATGCTGGGCTCTGAACTTCAGAGACTGGAAGCTTCTATTAGTTGGGTTGAATCACTGTAGCCATGAATCACTGTGTTTGAAACTCATGGACTCTGTAGGACACTCCAGCCAACTCAAGAAGGAGGAAATATCAAGCTGGAGAGTGTGGCAAAGGAACACCGTGAAGCCACACTGTGAGGGAAGGAAGAAGCTGCCTTGGAATGGATTTCTGGGCTCTGCCCACCCTTGCCGCCACCAGTTTGTCAGAGGTGAATGTCATCCAAACCCTTCTGGAATTCCTGATCCAGAAGACCACTAGCAAAATAAAATGTTGCGCTCTAAGCCACACAGAGCTAGTGGTTAAAACAAATAAAAACCCATAAAATATGGCGACCTGCTTCTTGGACACACTACCTTGCACCACCCACAGACTTCTGAAACAGCTATCAGTTGAATCTGCCTTGCCTTTCAAAGTCTAGGAAAGACTGAGCTGAATGCATTTGCACATGGGACGTGTGGAAATTCAAAGCTTTTCCAAAATGTGCAACTCCTGGTTGTTTTACAGTCTCATCACAGGTTTTAAGTTCTCATGTGTTCCTAAACTGTGTCTGAGGTACAATCATTGCCCCTCAGTTTCCATCCCTTTCCCCCTATCTTCCTTCTTTCCTCCATACTATTCTCCCTCCTCAACCTTCTAAGAAGATAAATTGTGAAGTTACATCAAAAGAAACAAACACTTTCAAAGGAAATCTTGAAACACCATCTGACCTTTCTTCCACCAGCAGGGCACTTCTCTGACCACTGCCTTTATGCAATCTCGGGCCTCCTTCATCTTTCTGCCTTCTCACCAATGTAAACTTCTCTTTTTCCTTTTTCTCCCCTGTTCTTAAGTTCAAGTGAAAAACAATAAATTTATCTCCATTTCTCATTTAGAAGAATTTTCTGCACCCTCTGATTGCTGGAGGCAGTCGATACGTATCTCTCGTAATCTGTACCAGTAATGGTGAACCTGTGGCATGTGTGTTGTTTTGCTTTTGCAAAAAAAAGATGTTTATGGTTTGTTTATTCTAAATTAAAACTTTAATATTCAGGCTTAATTGCACAGTTGGCACTTTGTAATAAATGGATGGGCTTTGGGTAGCAGTTTGGCCACTCATCTCTAAAAGGTTTGCCATTGCTGAATTCAAAGAGGATCTGTTAAGGATTTCCTCATAGAAATCCTTACAAGAGAACTCTGGGTCCTACAGCTAGGAAACATTTCAGTCACCTTGTTATACTTCAAGTTCTCGTATGCCTCTTAAATTATCTACTGACTCATTGACAGATTTGACAGGTCATTTTGCATTTTGTTTCATTGAGACACATGGAGCTAACCCCTCAGTGGATTGATGGAGTCCTCCCTTTGGGAAGAGGAATGCACTCATCATTAGTCATCCAAATAAAAAATGTTTCCCCAAATTTAGCATGTATCAGATGGCTGTTCTGCTTCCAGAGTTCCTAACTCTTGTCAGATTGGGGCCTGATAATCTGCATTTGTAACAAGTTCTCCCATGATAGATACCCACAATTTGAGGACAATATCACTGGTTAAATCCTATTCATGGATTTCAGGTTAAAAATTCCTGAGTTAGAGGGCAACAGAGAAGGTTACAGATTGGCATCTGTTTGGGTCTTCTCTCAAATCCCAGAATGATCTGAATAGCTGAGATTTAAGAAGACAGGAAATGGTTCCTTAGGTTTTAACAACCACAGCTTAATAACTAAATTTTTTTTATTTCTTAATTCTAATGAAAATGAAAATGCAAAACTGCTATGTTATTTATTTCAGTGGGCATTAATTTAGAAGACCTGAAGAGACTTTTTTTTTTTTTTTTTTGCGGAACTGGGATTGAACTCAGATCCTTGCGCTTGCCAGAGAAGTGCTTATTCTACTGAGCCATCTCCCCAGCCCCACTGTGGGCATTAGTTTAGAGTCCTTCAACATAAAAATAATGCGGTTAAGATCCTGAGAGTCCACCTTACTTCGAAAAGAATGGCTGTCATCCAGAAAGCAAATAATGATAAACATTGAAGAGGCTGCAAGGTCAAAGGAACCTGTCTACATGATTGGGGAAAATGTAAACTAGTACAACCATTAAGGAAATCAGTATGGAGGCTGGCCAAATAGCTCAGCAAATTAATGTACCTGCAAGCAGGCGCAGGTGCCAGGGGTTCAGTCCCCACACCTGCAGTGCTGGCCCCACCCCCAGGGTACGCTGAGATGGCAACTGAGACTGGGCATGGTGGTGCACACCTGTAATCCCAGCTCTTGGGAGGCTGTAAACAGGAGGATCACTATGAGTTCGATCTACTAGTGAGACCCTGAACACCCTGTAGACTCTTCCCTAAAATAAAAATAAATGAATACACAGAGAGCACATTGGCAAAGCAATGGCCATGACTCATCCACATGGCTGACACTGACAAAGGTTCTACAATCTGAGGTACAGGATCTCAGGATAAATCCTGAGGGGATTTCACTGACCTTATCAGACCCAAAAGCTACAACTCTTGTTGCATAGGTCCTGCTTTACCTTGGTCTTAACCATCCAGCAGAAAAGTATAAAAATGAAATATAAGAAGTAAAGCCATGCTGTTATGTTGAGCTATAGGGGACTCAGGTCAACAATTTCTGACATTGCCAGTGAAGCGGAAGACCCAATACTATTATGGACTACTGGACTCTTTTAGAATATTTTGCTGAGTTTGCACACCTATAATATTAAAACAACAGTACTTAACAAAAAAAGGGGATACAGATGAATGTCCATTTTGTATCTGTGTGTTCAAAGTGGTTGGGATAGATGTATAGTTACATTCTCTTAATGAATAGAGGGATTAGTTCTAATGGTGTTTGTAAATAGAATATCATGTTCGCATCTTGTACAGCAATTAACCACTAGGAAGAATGTATGCAATGTGTTAATTATTGAAACTGTCCTACCAATTTGATTAGAAACTGTCTCATTGCTATTTGTTTCTCAATAAAATTATGAAAAAAAATGAATGAATAAATAAATAAATAAAGGAAATCAATATGGAGATTTCTCACAAAAAGTAAAAATAGAAATTCTATTTGGCCCAGCTATTTTCCTTTTAGGTATTTTCCTGAAAGAGTTAAAGACATTATATTCCAATGATATATTCCCACCTATATTTATAGCAACACAGTATGTAACAACTAAATCTTGGAAGTAGCCTTCATGCCTATCAACAAGTGAACAGGTAAGGTGTGGTGTTTGTACACATCGGACTTCTACTATACCATAAAGGAGGATAAACTTAAGTCATTTTTAGAAGAGGAGTGCACCTTGAGGCCATTATGTTATGTGGAATGAATCACACATGCAAGCCGAATAACTATTGCCTCATTTCACTTATATGAGAAATCCAAAATGTAAATAAAGAGCAAAATAAAGGATAAAAGGAAATGAGATACATATTTTGCAAAAGGGCAGGGGACTGGGTTGGGGAGATAGCCCAGTAGAATATGCACTTGCCTGGCAAGCACAAGATCCTGAGTTCAATCCTTGGTACCACAAAAAAGAAAAAAAAAAAAAGAACTTCAAAAGGGCAGGGGAGGGCTGGTGAGATGGCTCAGTGGTCTAAAGCACCTACTTAGAACAAGCTTAGCAAAGCACAGGGGACCGCGGTTCAATCCCCCAGCACCACATGCCAGCCAGCCCCGCCCCCTGGTGGGCTGAGCTGGCCACACACACACAAAATAAATAAATAAATAAATAAAATTAAAAAACAAACAAACAAACAAAAGGGCAGGGGACCAAGCGATGTCAGAGCGAAAGGGGGGAGGGGAAAGGAGAAGGGGAAGAGGATGAAAGAATGATGTGCAGGGTGCATGTACCACTTCCCCATGAGGAATGTAATCTGTATGTAATGCAAACCTGTGCTAATAAAAAGAAAAATTATCAAAAATATCAATTTAAAGTTAATATCACTATGAATGTGTATAGGGTGATGCAGAAATAAAACTTGATCTTGAAGTCTAAAAAAGAGATCCTGTTTAGAATAATCTAATTGCGTGAATCACCCTACAACATTTTGATTAGAAACTGAACACAGAAATCAGAATGCATCCCTTGTAGCATGAGCCTGCTGTCACCCAACCTACAGAGATCAGTCATAGAACTTGATTTTCGTTAGGTAAATTAAATTCTTTTGTGTATTATTTGCAGAACTTTTCAAGGCAGGCCATTTCCTTTCAACTTTGTTCCTTATTTATCACTAGTTATAGGGTAACATATAAGCAGAGCAGTTTGGTCTTCACGCACAGGGACTTAGTGTCAGACTGCTTGAACTAAATATCCTGCCTCTACCAGCCCTGTAACCTTAACTTAGGGAATTAGTGTAGGGCTCAGCTTTCTCCTTAGTAAAAGGTGAGAAATATCTTTATTTTCCAATCACTTCTCACTGGCCTGCAAGTCACAGGTTCCATTTAATGTTTAGTGTAATCCTACCATGGGCTCCAAAAGGAGAAAACCAGAAATATTTGGCGATGCGTTCTAATAGCTGCCACAATGAACTGGATAATCAAACAGGAAGTTGCATTAGAATTGTGTTTAAAACTAAGGTAAGTAAGTCCAGTGTATGCATTTATTCAATGTTTTCTAACTTCCTGATTGTCTTCTGCATTTAAGAAAGTTGTATAATCTCACCCATTTACAGATCTTATCTACCCAATTAAATAGTCTATGCTTGTTAGATATTTTATATTGAACATTTATTGTATATGTAGTATATCACTATTAAACATTGTGCTTTGACTAAACATATTCTGATACCAATAGAAGAAAATTATTGTAAGAAGAAGAATTATTGGTTTATTGCTGTTACATAACTGTCAGGAAATGCTTAGATACTAATTTCAATCATTTCAATGTCAGTAGGAAATGTCTTTTGAAAGTTTCATATGGTAATGACTTCTGATTTTTTAGTTTTCAGTAGTCTTTCATAAAGGGTCTAACTATTAATGTTTAAATTAGGAAGGATTCTATGATTAATTCTTAGTGGGATTCAATATGACTCTACACAGATGCATATTGGGCTATAATTTATAACTGAATTAAGGTAAGCATTTTGCTCCCACAGCTGCACTGCTCCCCACATTCTGCTTTAAAGTGAGGCTGTTTTTCTTAATCATGAAGGTTATTAAATGCATTAATGTTTCACAAATGCTTTTCTTGTGAACTCATTGCTTGCTTGCTTTTCTTGTTATCATTAAGAACAGAGGAGAACACAGCATTCTTTTAGACTAATTGAGCAAACTTGGATTGGTTATTGCTGTTTCAACAACTATAACATGTGCCAGTAGTTTTTCAAACTAGAAATTCATATAACTAGAATTATTGGCAGTCTTATTTTATTTAATGCCATGTTTCTGAGCAGCCCATTATTGAACAATGAATACATGAAATTCAAATATTCTTACTTTCTATACCCCTGCTGCCATGTTTTTCTTGCATAATCAAAAAGATTACTACCATGGTTTCTCATGTCTGAGATAAAGGTACACTGCTCATTTTAATTCATTACACAGGGCATCATAGAGCACTTCTGGCATATACGGTTTGGCTGGGAGTTCTTTCTGGAGTAAAAGGAGTAAAGAGGAACCAGGCCTCCTTGGGGCTACTATCAAACTGTCTAGGTGACTGGTTACCATGGAGGAAAGGGAGGCCAAAGGTAAGACTGAAAAGGGAAACTTCCAATCTGTCTGAACTAAGGTTTGTGGCCATACAGATCATGTCTGACTTGAAGGAAGTCAGGGAAATACATCGGTGTAACTTGGGATGTGCCAGTTGCAAATAATCCATTCAATCAAGAAATATTTACTGAGGACTTAATTTGTGTCAAGGACTTACTTTGGCTGTGCACATAGACCCTGTTCTTTGTAGGGAGGGTAGTGGGGATTGGATCAGTCTTAGCTTCTCATGGCTGGGACAAGAATTCAATTCAGTGTACATCAATTGAAGGAAGAGAAGTTTAGTTTGTCTCATAGTCTGTAGAGGTTTCAGGTCAAGCTGGCTGGGTCCAAGTCAAGGAGGCATGGAGGAGAAGTGTAGAGAAGCAGTTCATGGTAAGTCAGTTAAGAAGCAGAGAGGGATCAAGGGAGTAGGAAGGACATATATTTCTTGGTCACATCAACAGTGGCCTGCATCTGCCTACCTGGCTTTACCTCCTAACAGCTTACCCCCTGTAAACTATCCATGTGCTAATCTAGTATCACATACTTGGGACTCAGTACAGCACACCAAGAGCAAGTCACCTCTCTAAAGCCCCACCTATGAGCATATGATGGCCTGGGGAGCATTTTAATATAAACCATAACAGAAACCATGCTAGGGAAGTGCTCTACTGCTGAACTACATCCCCAGGCCTTCCTATTTCATGTGGGACAGGGTCTTAGAAAGTTGCCCAGGCAGCCCTTGAACTTGGGCTTTTCTTCCTTCAGCCTCCTGAGTAGCCGGGATCACAGGTGTGCACCACAGTTAACTGCCAGAGTCTTCTCTTTTGTTTCAGTAGTAGAGACAGATACTAATCAAACACATATACACATTGAAACAATCGCCACAGAGTCAAGAAGTAAAATGATGAAAGAGACAATTATGGTCACTGGGAAGAGTGGAGAGTCAGTAGGGAAGATGTTCAAGTTGTGATTTCTCTGAGGAGATGTTATTTAAATTGAGACCTAGAACATCAAAAGGCGCGCAGAAGCATCTAGGGCAGCAGAAATAGATTGGAAGTGGCATAAGAAATGGGAGCACTGGTCAGGGGCCAGCTCAGCCAGGACTAACCTGATCTGGTTACTTTCTAGTCCCTGTACTCATGGAATCTTCTTATGTGCCCTTCCTCAGTTATACTCCACCCAAGAATGGCCAGCACCTCAACTTTTGTGGCATTCATTTCCTTTGTGTATAGTGTTGCTGTCCTTGAAGCTAGGTAACTGGGTCCCCTTTCCAGGTAGGTCATGATGCTTATAGCTGTGTGAGGGTTGCTGAATGAGCAAGGCAGGTGGGGGAGACAGGACAGTGGCAGCTCTAGGATGGTAGAAGTGGAGATCTAGGTCTTCGCAGGGACCCACACTCAGGGAGAAAAGGCCCAGCGTCACAGGAGCGCTTAGCCTTGAGCCCTATTTCTTGTGGTCATAAGGAAGCAAGGTACCAGCGGGCCAAACAGAAAAGGGGAAGGGATAGACAGGAGAAGCCTACATACAAGCACACTGGGCCCCAACACAAGAGGCTGCTTATCCCTGCTTGTGAGTGCCTGCTATGTGCTGGGGACAGGGGAGCTGACTTAGTCCAGAATCCTTTAACTAAAGCAGAAGGAAAGTGATGCCCACTTACTGGGTTGCAGATGGGGAATTTCATCACCTGACTCAGAGGCAGGGTTGGGAAAACACAATGCCTTTAAAGGTTTCTCAGTCATCAGACACTTGAGTACCAGGTATGTTTCAGGAAGTATTCTAGGACGTGGAAATATACCAGTAAGCAGAAGAGAAAAAGTCTCTGCCAATATGAGGCTTACTGTCTAGAACAGAAAGGAAGCAAAGGAAACCTAAATAAACAAAAAAGATAGCATGTCAAATGGTGATTAATGCTACTGAAACAAATAAACAAGCAGAGGAAAGGGAGATTAGTGAGTGATGGTGAAGTATATACATAGTATATATATAGTATATATATATAATGGAGAGAGAGAGTAAGAGTGAGTACATATCAAGTATTTCTTGTACTACATATAAATATGTGGTCCAATATATATGTATACATACATACATACATACATACATATCACACAACATATGGTACCTGAAACATAAGGTCCATTTCATAAATGCTGCATTTTTTAAAGCGCACTCATGCACGCGAACACACATACACACACACAAATCATATTATGAAAGCAGAAGAAAAAAGAACATGAACTAATGAAAGAAAAATTTTCAGATGATCCAGAACAAGTACTTCCAAATAATAATCATTTCTTGAGGTTACCATGGGGACTACACTAAGTTATTCCAAACATCCTGCTGTGTTTGGTAACTTTTGTCCAGGATCTTGAAGCACATTCCTTACACCTTGGCAGTGATGACAAATCCTATGAAGGTGGATTTGATTTTGGAAGATCACCAAATATTGTTTAATAAGAAATAAAAATTTAAAAATATGACCACCTTTATTTTGTTTTTCTGTTAAAAACAAAGTATGATTATAAAGTACTGAGATGAATCCGTCTGCAGATGCCAAGATGAGGATTCTGAAATGTCAAGCTAATCATGTTCCTCTCCTGCTGAAACTCTTCAATCATTCGCCACCACTTTTGGAATCCAGTTCAGATTTCCTCATGATATACAATCCTCTTGTGACCTGGCTTATTTTCAGCCTTATCCTGCTCTGCCCTGGTGTGTTTTTAGCCCTCGCTGTACCAAGAGACCAAGGCCGTCCTCCCTACTTTCATTCACAGCTTCCTTGTGTCTGGAGCCCTTCTGCTATCTTTCCTAACTATATACTTACTGCTACACTCAGGAATTACCTCCTCTTCAAATCAATTATGACCAAACTTTCTGAAATAGATGAACCTCTTCTGTTTCCTCTAATGCTGTACCTACCTCAGTCCTGGAACTGTCAAACAGCATTTGTTTCCATCCTCTTCCAGACTGAAATTATGTGAAGTATTTCTTGTTCTACATCTTATGAAATTTTCATGTGTCTACCATGTTGTTTTGGTTAGGGTTGAGTTCCTGGTACATAGTAGGAGAGTAATTCATTGCACTAATGATTATTTTTTACAGACCTTAAAGACCCTATTAAAGTGTTTCAGAAATGTTTGCAAGTTGACAAGATTATTACAAAAGTATAGAATCCTCTATTGACTACTGGCAGAGAAGAACCACTCGTTCAGATACATAAATTCTTTTTTTGTTGTTAAGAAATTACATTACTGGTATAAACTAGTATCTGATAAAGTGTAAGTGAATCGTAACCCAAAGTATAGAATAAAAACCCATTGGTATGTAAATATATTCAAATAAAGGAAGAGGGGAAGGAAACAAAGGAAAGCTATAAATATAAAGAACTCTAAGTGCTTTATCTAACTACTTCCCCTCAAGGATGTGGAACATAACTGGCTATTCCTTAAGTAGCTTCACAGAGCCATTCCCTTCCAATGAATACAATGTAGAAAAAAGGAAGAAAAGAGTAATTTCACAGTGGGGCAACTGGATAGACACTGCTCTGGCCATGTGATCAAGGTTAACATTTACAGTGTGAAGTCATTTGGACAGCATGGACCCTTGATGTGACGCAGTGAACATGGCACTTTATTTTTGTGGCTTTCCTGCAGTATAACCATGAGGAAGACATCAGGCAAATCCCAATAAAGCAACATTCTACACAATGCCTGACCAAAAGGCCTGATCAAAACTGTCAAAGTCATCCCCCCAATAAAAAAAAAAAAAAAAAAGAAGACTGAAAGTAGGATCTAGGTGTGGAGATCCGTGCCTGTACTCGCAGCACTCTGTGAGGCTGAGCAGGAGGATCACAAGTACAAGCTATGCTTGCATAATTTTGCAATGAAGTGAAAGCCTGTTTTAAAACCAAAAGGGTCATATGCAATGTGTTAATTATTGAAACTGTCCTACCAATTTGATTTGAAGCTGTCTCATTGCTATTTGTTTATCAATAAAATTATGGAAAACAAAATTTCTTACCTAAAAATAAATAAATAAATAAATAAATAAATAAATAAATAAATAAAATCAAAAGGGCTGGGGATTAGTTCAGTGCAAAGGCAGTGGGTTCAATTTTCAGTAACAGAAAATGAAGGTGATGGGAGAGAGAATGAGGGGCTGGCAGAGTAAAGGAGGAGGAGAAGAGGAAACAAGTATGAAAAACTGTCATAGCTAAGAGGATGCTGGGATACACGATATTTGAACAAAATAGGGTATCCTGGGTTGGATCCTGAAACAGAAAAAGGAAGGTAGGGAAAGTCTAAGAAAATCTGAATAAAGCATAGACTTTGGTTAACAATAATGTAATACTACTAGTTCATTAATTGTAACAAATGCACCATGCTAAAGTAAGACATTGAAAACTCGGGAGAATTGAGGGGGGTTATATAAGAAGTCTCTATTATCTTCCTAGCTTTTATGTGAATCTAAACCTTTCCTAAAGACAAAGATTTTTAAAGATATCTGGCTAGGTATCAATGCAGGGTTGTCCATTTTTCACAAAATACTTATGTGAAAAGCCAGAATCATCACTAAAACTCCCAAGTTAGGTGACTTGTCCATATAGGAAGGAACAGAGGGAGAATAATCAGTCTGATTTGAAAGCCCACACTTTAAGTTCTTCACTGAATTTCATGAAGGCCATAGATGCCATGTATGCTGATGATTGAGTTTCTTATTGAACTTTATAATTGTATGCTTTACTTGTACTTGATGCACTTGGCAAAAACTTTTTACATGTGCCCTGTGTGCCCAGTCCAGTACTGGGAGCACCAACGTGAGCGTCACAACACAGACACAGCTTTCTAAGAAAGAGAGCTGGAATCCACTGGAGCAACACCACATCACCTCAGCTGAACAGAACCACACTGAATCTGTGCCTCCAAGCTCGATGCTGAGAGCCAGATTAGGAACTAAGTTCACTGGCTTTCCCCCCTTTGCAAATACAGCCAAGGGACACAGGTGGCCAATGACATTGGATCCAGGGTGCTCATAAACCCTTGCCAAGTAGGAAACATGGCATTCTGAAAACTCCAAGAGATTATGCCTCTGAGGATCACTTCCCTGAAATCTGCTGAGTATCCTGATGCTCATTGGAACTGGAGCAGAAAACTGCACAGGAAAATAGATTTGCATGACATTTATAAAATAGACAAACTGAAGAATAAGATAACAAAGCTCAGCTGTCACTTTCTCAAGGTGCCTTCATCTGAATGTACTCACAGTAGCCCCTAATTTTCAGCCATTGTTCATGAACACATCCTTTCTTTTCTTTATGACATGATATCATGATTCTATCTTGCAAATTTATTTGTTTATCTATCAACTGCCTGTCTTCTGCCAGAATATAGGAACACGAGAGTGTGAATATAATTTGTTCTTTCAATGCTGAACCTCATCACCTGAAACAGTCTAAAGAAAGTGAAATTACATGAAGTATTTCTTGTTCTACATCTTATGAAATTTTCATGTGTCTACCATGTTGTTTTGGTTAGGGTTGAGTTCCTGGTATCGGTCACAAAAGGACCGATACTGTTTGTCCCACTTATATGATGCATCTAAAATAGGTAAATTTATAGGAAAACTAAAATGGTGGTTTCTGTGGGTCAAGTGGGGTGCAGAGTTAGTGTTTAAGGGTTAGCAGCGTCAATTTGAGAAGATGAAAAAGTTCTAGAGCTGAAGGTGGGGACAATTACAGAACAATGTGTGTTTCTAATGCACCTGAGCTGTACTCTTAAAATGACAAAAATGGTAAACTTCATATTGTTTCTACTTTACCACCACTTAAGAGCAGAAAACGACAGTGAGCAAGAGGACCGCCTGGAATGAGAATCTAACCATGAACAGGGAGTGTCAGATAGACCAATGGAAACCAGAGGCTAGAAGGGATTGCAAGTTGTCAGGAAAAGCAAAGCAACATCAGCTCATAGCCAAAGGGACATGGCTGGTCTGGAACTATATTTATGAAAGTGGTTCTCCCCAAAAAGAATGTTGGTATCTGATGTGGAGGGCCCTAAGCCATGTTAGAACTTCTGTCATATAAGGCTTTGTCTCTCAACCTCCTGCCTCCTGTCCTTCCCCTGGCTTGGGGTAGGATGTGGAGTGGGGAAGAGCGCAGAGTCTGCTGTGATCCTGTCTTGACCACAAGGTTCTGATTATAAGGAAGAGGAGAAGCTCAGAAACAACATGCATGTAGAAGAGCTCTGGCGTCTATCAGAGCAGGCATCCAGGAGCAGGGAAGGCTGGTGGAACAGAAGGTGTGAAAGGTGAGAAAGAACAGAGCTTTGTTTACATCCTATCCCTGTAGCTTTCACTCATTCACTTAGAGCAGATCTGTTCCTAGAGCTTAGGAAATTCTTCTGGGAGAATCATCTTTCTTTCTTTACCCCAGGAAGCCAGGTGGGTTCCTCAGTCTTCATCTCATCTAGGGAAATATCCCAAGGGGCATAGTACTTGGGAAGAAATGTTCACTGCCAAACTTCCACTATCCTCCTCCCCCTATAAAGCAACTCTGTACTCATGGTCTATTAGAAAAGAAGAAAATACAGAGGTGATGCTATGCCAATCGGTATCCAGGAAGACTACACTAAGAATGAGTGGCAGTTCTGCCATCATTGCCCAAGCTTTTCCCTTTTTTGCTAGAGAAGACCAATAATTCTTTGTGGAAGCACGGATTCTTTTATTCAATACATTTTACTGAGGAATAATTACAGTGGTACTCAGGTTCATGGACTTGATTCTTTCATGTAGAAAAAAAAGAGAGGAACAAAAGATAGTTAAGACATGATCACATATAGCACTTTAGGGCGTAATATTCTAGAAGAGGAAAAAAATATACGGCAAAGGCAGAGATGACCATGAGATTTGAAGCTTTACAGAGTAGGCTACATTTAAACCACCCTTTAAATGATGGAACAATTTTGAGTGGAGAAGGTATAATTGAAACAGAATAGTGTGAGTGGAGTGGATACTAAGGATCGGATCGCAGAGAAGTAGGCGGCTGATTTGTAGACTATGAAGCATTTGAATTTGTAAGTAGCATAGAACTCTGAGAAGAGCTATGGGACCCAAGAGTAGGAAAGTAGTTTGGCATGAGATTTCGAAGGGCCCCCAAGGCCAGGACATTTATACTTTGATAGCTAATCAGGGAATAATTTAATGTCTGTGAGTGGGTGAGTGATGCAATCGAAAATATGTTTCAGGAAGAACAAGTGGAAGGCTATTACAATTGCCTGGACAGAGGTAATGAAGCCCTTAAGTGGGATGGCTGCTGTGGCAATTGGAAAGGAGGAAATAGGCAGGGGGCTTTGGGGAGGTAGAACAAATGGAGCTTGGCTCCTGATTGCATATTCCTTTTTCTCACCCTCTATTTGACCCTCATTCCTTCCCTCTTCTGATCATAAAGCTGTATGAGGTGTCCCTTAACACACAAACTTGTATTTCCTGAAAAAGTTCTCATCAGTATTAGGTAAGGCTTCATTTGCAATAACTGTGAAAGACACCCTGAAGGACAATTCTTGATGTGCAAAATGAGAAAGTAATATTCTACATCCACATTTGTATTGTGTTTTCTCCATATCCTGATTTCTAGGTAAAGTTTATCCCCCTTTTTCTTAACATCTTACTTTCTGATAATGTGACCATATATTAAAACAGCTCTGCTGGTTCTCTTGGCTACCCATGCAGAATGGAAATAAGGACTAGAAAGTTAAAGGTATTAAAAGGGATAGTAAATTTTTCTCTTTGTCCTATTATTCAGGTTTAAGAGCATCTCTGTCCTCTAAGAACCTCAGTACACTGAATTTGTCTGTCTGTCTGTCTGTCTGTCTATCTATCTATCTATCTATCTATCTATCTGTCTGTCTATCTATCTATTTTGGTACTGGTGATTGAACTTAGGACCTTGCACTTGCCTGGCATGTGCTTAAGCTGCTGAACTATCTCGCCAATCTTAATTTTATATATTAAGAAAAAGGAATTTCATAATTAAATCGCACAACTAATTTGTGAGACTAAGAAAAGCAGTTGCTAAAAAAATTGAGTAGGTAATTCAAATGTTAAGTAAAATCCAGACAACTATTATTATTATTATTATTATTATTAAATATTCCATTTTTTTGTAGGCTAAAAAAGTAGAAAATACTGTGTATACTCATGATTCTACATTTCACATTTGTGGATTATGGCTTAGGTGAGCAGAAGTTGTGCTATGGGGCCCCAGTCAGGCAGGTCTTTTAGGGTTAGCTTCCCCTTTGGAGATGCATAGTTTGGAGGAATTGTTGGCTGCTTTTGGCATGGACATTTTGTATTTCCATATACTGGAATCCTAGGCAAGAAGATATCCAGTAATACAGGCGACAGACAACAGGCACTCCTGAGAAAGCAAAAGTGTGCAAGGGCACCCTCTTCTCTCCACTTGCCTTAGACATTCACTGAGCCTGAGACTACACAGCTTGCTCAGAGTCAACAGTTGTTGGATCTGGATTCAACCCACACTAGACCGAGACTAATGCTGAAGCCAGCATGTGTAATTTCAACCTACACTGCTTTTTGCTAGCATAAAGCCTCTTTCTGCAGGAGATACTAATATAAAGTACAACCTGTATCAGAAGAGTATTTAAAACAATGAACTTTTGTTTTTTCCCCCCAGATCAGTGGAACAAACTAACATCTAAAGAAGTGTACTTGTACATATAATACATATGTGTGTTAATATGAATTTTTATAATTTAAAATGACACCTCAAAGCAATTTTATTTTTTTTTATAATTTTATTTATTTATTTATTTTGTGTGTGTGTGTGTGGCCAGCTCAGCCCACCAGGGGGCGGGGCTGGCTGGCATGTGGTGCTGGGGGATTGAACCGCGGTCCCTGATGCCTTGCCAAGCTTGTTCTAAGTAGGTGCTTTAGACCACTGAGCCATCTCACCAGCCCTCAAAGCAATTTTAAAAGTAGGCATTATTAAACAAATACATGGAAATTGGTGGCTATATGGGAGGAAAAAAACGTTACAACATATTTTGTTTAAAAAAGAACAGTTCCAGGCAAGTCTGAGTGCTTCAGAGATTATACTTAATCCAATTTGTGGTAATTAGTCTTACAGAGCATTTGTCTGAAGAATATTTACTTTCAGAGGATGTGCTGTGTTTGCTAAAAGTGCATTAGGAAGGATGTTTAAAAGACAGAAGAGAACAGTGTTGTCGCATCTCTCCAAGTATCTGGCATACAGGAAGAAATGCATCCCTTGAGCTCCTCAGGCCCTGAGCTACCCCTGCTCTCTTCCTGGAGGGGAAGGCATCCAGGAAGATTACTGTTACTGAGACCCAAAGAATGGGTTGTTTTGCTCCACTCCTGTTATTAACTGAAAAATAAGAGACAATGTGATAGGATTCTGAGGATGACAGCTCCTTTCTCTTTGGCCTTCCTGTTACGCATGCTAATCTCAAGCACTCATGGATCCTTCCACCTCAGCCTCCTGAGTGCTGGAATTCCATGTGTGCACCACCACGTCCAACTCAGACTGCCACATTGTATTTTTATTTTTATTTGTTTTTTCATAATTTTATTGAGAAACAAATAGCAATGAGACAGTTTCAAATCAAATTGGTAGGGCAGTTTCAATAATTAACACATTGCATACTGTCTTTCTAGTGGTTATTTGTTGTACAAGATTCAGACATTCCTATTTACAAATACTATTAGAACAAATCCCTCTATTCATTTAATTAAGAGAATGTAGCTATATATCTATCCTAACCATTTTGAATACACAGATACAAAATGGTCATTCATCTGTATCCCCTTTTTTTGTTTAGCCCCATCATTTAAATATCATAGTTGTGTGAACTCAGCAAAATATTCCAAAATAGTCCAGTAGTCCATAATAGTATTGGTCTTCCACATGACTGGCAATGTCAGAAGTTGTTGACCTGAGTCCCCTACAGCTCAACATAACAACATGGCTTTACTTCTTATACTTCATTTTTATACTTTTCGGCTGGATAGTTAAGACCAAGATAAAGCACGACCTATGCAACAAGAGTTGTAGCTTTTGGGTCTGATAAGCCAGTCAAATCCCCTCAGGATTTATCCTGAGACCCTGTATCTCAGTTTGTAGATCCTTTGTCAGTGTCAGGCACATGGATGAATCATGGCCATTGCTTGGCCAATTTGTTCTCTGTGAAAGCCTAAAAAAAAGTTTTCTCTCCAGAGAGCCACATTTTAAATACTGCTTTTCTCTAAACAAGGTAAAGCAGGATAAAGGTTGAAAAAGAATATGTAAAATTGAGACAATACAAAGAGAAGATGAACCTGGATCAACCAGGTGGGGTATCTTCCCTTCACTGCAGTGCAAAAGGGGGCTGGGTTGGCTCAAGCACTGCATCTTACCTGGTTTTTTATCTCTCTTTGTTATTATTTCACTTTTTAAAACAATTATCTGGCTCATATATGTTCTTATAAAAAACCTTAAATCCTTTATGGGATTAGGTTGTTTATAAATATACACTGTAAGTACATAATTTTAATAGAAATACTTATAAAATATTACACTTATGCATGTACTGTATGTGTAAGTACATGAGCTTTATATATTTATTCAGAAGTTATGTCATGATAGTGACATGGAAATCTCATCCCTGAGTTCATGTTTAGTAGCTTGCAAAAAAATCATTCTTTTATTTTCATAAAGTCCTGAGCACAAGGAATCCTTGTAGCTACTCTTGCATACAGATTCCAAGAGTAGGGAGTGGGATGGATGTCACCCAACTACTAGAGTCAAGAATTTGGTCCCCAGTGGTAATGGTTGGCTGAGGCTGGGTGGGAAAGAGCCAACATGGCAACACTAGAATCTGACAGGGAATTTCACTTTTTACAACTGACGTAAAACAAAGCACACAGAAACCTATAAATTAACACATGCACATGAATCTTTCTTTCCTAAGGGAGAGACTCTCACAAGGCTAAGAATTAGGCCAGAAATTTGGTAGTGTAAGACTTTGTTTATATATCTATGGACAGAAGGCAGTTGAATTACACAGACGAGAGGGTGTTTACTCTGCACCTGAATAAGCAGCACATAGGTGAGAAGATTGCGACTGAGGACGGCCATTGGCACTTTCTAGGTACCAGTGTCTCCTGGAGGCCCAGGGGCACTGGGAAGTGATGCTGGGGAGGCTGGTGCCTTTCCTTGACTCTTTTCCAAGGTCAGTAGCTCAGTCATTCTAGCTTTCTCTCAGCAGGATGAAGATGCAGTAGAAGGCAGGTGAGAAGTGAGAATGTGAGGGAGCATCAATTCCTTTCTGCGTGTTCTAATGATACCATGACATGACCATAAGGATCTCTCTGTGACTGGTCTTGGGGTGGTCTTTTTACAGATGAAGGAAGTAAGAAGCAGGGGATGAGGCCACTCTGCTGCAATCAGTATGCGATGACAGCATGACTCACATTTGTGATTCAAAATTCCTGTCCTTTGCTCTTTGTCCTAATTATTTCTCAGTAATAAATATATTGCTACAGATAATAAATATAGTGGCTATTGTTGTTGCTATAATTTTATTGAGTGCTCATTAAAATCTTCATCACATTCATCATCTGATCTAATTCCTACAATTGAGCAAGATGACAGAGCCATTATTTAAAACAAGTTCTGCCCACAGATCTTAGTGCCCCACTAGTGAGACTTACCCAGTGTTATGTTTGCAGCTCATCCACTTATTGATTCATCAGGTATTACTTTTAGTCCTTACTGCGAGCATGATACATGGAAGGAATGCAGGGCTATCTCAGGAGGATAACAGCAAACTATGTTCTCTCCTTTCTGCTCTTCTGTCTTCTTTCCTGCTTCCCTCCCACCCCAAAACTATGCAATAAATCTCTCCTCTGTGTTAAACACCTGCTATGCATTCCAAATAAAATTCCATAAAGGATAAAAACTCTGCTTCCAGAAGTCATTCTAACCAGGAGGAAAAAAGTGACTAGATTAGATAACCATAATTTCATGTTTTTAAAACCTTAAACCAAAGTATTGCAAGTACCATCCATTTGCCTGCTCATACCTCCCTTGCTTTTCTTTTTCTACTGAAATCTGGCTCAGTACCCACAATAGTCTGAAGACCACACACGTATTGTACTGTTCTACAGACTGTTACCTTGGCACTGACGTTTTAGCTGCCTTACCTTAATAAGCATGCCACAGATAGAAACAAAATCTACCCACAGAGCAAGATGCTGGAAAAATGACAGACCTTGGGTCAACATAATCCCCTGAGCATCCTAGGAGAGGGGAACTCTTCTTTTAGAACTTAGTGGGTCTGAGAGGACATGCAGTGTCAGCATGGGAAACAATGCAGGGTATGTTGGGAAACAGCACAGGGGGTTCCATGCATGTGTGGAAAGAGGTAGCAGGATAATGCCAGGAGCAGCTTCTTCCATCTGGGCCACAAATGTTCACAGTGAGGCTTTCTTTGATAAGGAAAATTGTGAAGCTGCAGAATGTTCACACATATTCATATCTAAGTTCATATTACATTTTAAATCCTGACAATTTTATTTTTTCTTACTCTTATCTAATAGATCTAATATATAAAAATCCTCATCTAATCATGAGACATATATGCATGGACAACAAACAATCTGGGGGCTCCCTTAAAATATGTGAAACATTGCATGTATGTGCATTTTTCTAAAAAGGTCTTTAGCTTTAAACCTATAGCCCAAAAGTGCTTAAGTTTCAAATGAAGATAAACAACAATTAAGAAAGTAAGCCCCACACCCAGGATACTTTTTCCTCCATAAAATTGGGACTCTTTAGTACAGGATTTTGATGTAAGTACAGTACTTACGTCAAGAGCCACAGACTGCTTAGCCCAGGACTTCTTCACTTGATCATACATAATTGTGTTGTTGATACCAAGGCCACAAAAGATGACAAAGGCCTAGGGAAGGGAGAGGCCACTAATTAAAAACTGTGATAACTCACTGACAAAATTTAATATGAAAGCAGGCAATAATCAGAGATGGGTCTGAGAATATAATTTTATTGTACACAGAGGCAGGCCTTGGGGAAATACACACATTAAAATTCTTAATTACTATTGTCATGTAACAACTTTATAGCTTACATTTCACTTGAGAAAAAATTATTAATACCATTGTGAAGAAATGACTTCACTTAAAAACATACAGTCTATTTCAATGTGCTTTAAATTTATTTAGGTTGTGGATTGATTTTAGTTAATTCCATTCTATTTAACCAAAAGCAATCTCTTTCAGTAAGTAGGCTGTAAAATATTCTGGTAAGTGAAGTGAGAGTAACTACAAGGCAAGGGGAAGGGAGACTGATTTAGGATGAGTTGGTAAAGAAGCTGTGGGATATCCTGAGTTAAAGAAAACCTGGCTAAGCCAACTGAGGATCTCAGGACTCTGAACATATATAAACCACACAAGAATGGGATAATAACAATTTGCAGAGGATAAGGGAGACTTGTTTTTGTACTACAATTAAGATAAAAATAACTGAGAGTTACAAAATAATGTGCTAGGTGAAAAACAAAATCAAACTTTACATATGAATTTATATAGTCTTCAAATCTCCCTTTACATTTTGGCAGCCTGCTTAAAATTAATAATAATTAAAGATGGTTTATCCTTACAAACATGGGCAAGCTGTGACCAGGAGACTACCAATGACTCAGCCATGACCCTTGGTTTATAAATTTATGTTCTTACCTCAAAAAGTCGTTGATCTGCATCATCAAAAGGTTTCCCATCAAGTCTATTCAACACTTGAGCCACTCCTGTGAAGAAGTTTGAGAAACATGGCCATTTTCAATGTTAGACAAAGTGTTACCATATTAGAGAAGGCTATGGTGGCTGGATCTCTGCCTTCATTAAGTAACTATAGATATCCAGCTTAAGCTCCTATGTATCATTACTCTGGTATAGCGGGCAAATGTGTGTGTATTCACAAACACACAAATACTGCAATAGTGTGTGTGTGTGTGTGTGTGTGTGTGTGAGAGAGAGAGAGAGAGAGAGAGAGAGAGAGAAGCAGAGACAGAGACAGAGAGACAGAGAGACAGAAAGAGACAGAGACAGAGTGAGACAGAAAGACAGAGAGACAAAGAGAAGAAGAAGGAGGAGAAGGAGGAGGAGGGAGAGAAAGAGGGAGGGAAGGAAAGATAGAGACAGATAATATATAACTGCATATATGCTTAGCAATATTTTAGCAAGGCTGAGATTAAGAACATAAACTCTGGATTTTAGATGGTCTTGGTTCAGATGCGAACTCCACTGCCAGCTGGGTGACCCTAAGTTATCATTTAGCATTGGATTTCTCATTGTAAAGTGGGAATTAAAATGTGGACTACTTGAAAAAGGCTGGGAAGACTCCACTCACACAGATACCCTAAGTTATCATTTAGCATGGGTGACCCTAAGTTATCATTTAGCATTGGATTTCTCATTGTAAAGTGGGAATTAAAATGTGGACTACTTAAAAAAGGCTGGGAAGACTCCACTCACACAGATACCTATTTTATCTTTTTCTTTAGGTGCCACAAGAGCAGCTAAAATCTACTCAATCAGAAGGCATCCCAAATACAGTACAGTTTAATTACTTATCTTCATGTTATAATTAGAGTACTACTTTTTTTCTCATACACATTATGCTGCTAACTTACTTCACCTCTGGTACCTACTGTTTTGTACTCCATATTGAGATACAAATGTTTGTAAAACAGCATATAGCTCCACATGAAGTAGACACTGAAGAAGTGATGGGAATTGCCACAAGCAATGGAAATTGATATACCATGAACTTTTAAAGCAAGGTTAGTTCTGTTGTACTACCAATGGTTTGCATAGTTCTGACAACTTAATTTATGAAGACTTCCTCCTCTCAAAGTTTGTTTGGCATTATACCAGCTTATTTAGGGCATGCTTCCAAAGCACAGCAGTCTAATAAGAAAAACCCAATAATCTTGAAAACCCACTAGTCTGTTTCCCTATTTAGTACAAACAAAAAATAGCTATTATTCTAAAATGTGCTTGCTATTGTTTTTACAAAATCTAACTCCTCACCAGGGAGGTAACTGATCCTAGGCTAAAAAAATACATATGCAATGAAATGAAAAATCTTAGCATGTAACAAGCAAACTATAGTCCCAATTTTGATGTAATGACATATTCACTATTAGAACTGAAATGTAAAACTGTATGCAAGATTATCATTGAATCAATAAATAAGCCATGGTGTTTCTCATGGACTTTCTCCTTTCTTTAAACATATCTAAAACTTTGTACAAGATACAATTTAATACTCATTTGTACTAAGGGCATAGAGCCTCAGACCTTAGAATATACTCTATATTCAATAATGTACCAGTATTTTGTGCAAATTAAGCAATCCAATGAAAAGAATCTTTCAAAACTCAGATCTGGACCACACTTGCTGAGTACTAAATCCTTCGCTGGCTAGCAGTGTCTTAGAGCTTAACAGGCAAATTTAGGGAGGAGTAGAGAGGTCAAAAGATACATTACGTACTGCATACCTTGGATACCTTATGTCTCCAAGGGACCAAACAATCATATTTTGATTATGTTTCAATAAGTATAAACAATGTCTCCACTCATTTTGACTTTTTAAACCATGCACTCTTCTTGCCTGGGTTTTTATATTAACTTTAATTCTTTTTATTTTTGATGGGAGGGAAAAGGGCAGTTAGAAAAAAAGTGGAGGTTATTATTATTATTTTTTTTTTTTGCAATCCCCTTGTACTGGGAAGTGTAACCTATTTTAGAACTACAGCAGTGGAAAAGCACAGATAAAAAATACAGATACATGGGAGAGTTGTACCAGGATTTAGGAGGCCTGAATTTTCAATGCTAACCCTGCTGTTAACTTACTGACTTTGTTTAAGTCACTGTGTTCTCTCTCTCTCTCTCTCTCTCTCTCTCTCTCTCTCTCTCTCTCTCTCTCTCTCTCTCTCTCTCTCTCTCTCTCTGTCTGTCTTTCTCTGTCTATTTCTCTCTCTCTCGGCTTCAACCTAAGATAAAAGAATTTTATTCACTTCCACAGTTCTAACTTCACAATTTATTGGTTCTTTGAGCTTAATAAATTCTGTTATGCTCTCATTCATGTCTGTTCATTGGGAGCTATACTTAGGAGACAGCACAGGCCTGGGGACTCAAGGACGTAGTAAAGAGAACTCATAAAAATGACATGGGTATATCTTAAAGTATATTTCTGTTCCTTTATAAAAGAAGCTAGAACTGTTTGAGGAATGTCTTACCAATTATTTGATGGTTGCTATTCCAAATTGGGACGCAGAGAACAGATCTTATATGAAAACCTGATATCTGGTCAGCCTAGGATATAAAAAGGCAGTTAAAGTTAAACATTAACCTTCCACTGAAAAATAACTTTTAACGTTGTAATCTTTTTTATTAATTTTATTGAGAAACAAATAGCAATGAGACAGTTTCAAAACAGGTTAGTCAGACAGTTACAATAATTAATACACTGCATATTGTTGCCTTTGTAGTGGCTATTCATAGTAAAAGATGCAGACATGATATCCTGTCCAAATACTATTAGTATAAATCTTTCTTCTCATTGAATTAAGCGAAAATAGCTGTATATATATCCTATTTTGTATATACAGATACAAAATGATCCTTCATTTGTATCCCCTTTTTTGGTTTAGTTTTGTCAGAGAAGGGTATTCCATTGCCATTTAAATATTGTAGGTGCGTGGGTTCAGCAATATAATACAATATAGTCCAGTAGTCCATAATAGTAGTGCTCATGACTCATCTACATGGCTGACACTGACAAAGTATCTACACACTGTGGTTCAGGGTTTCAGGCTAAATCCTGAGGGGATTTGACTGACCTTGTCACATACAAAAGTTACATTTCTTGTTATTTAGGTCTTGCTTTATGTAGGTCTTAACCACCAGCAGGAAAGTGTAAAAAGGAGGTATAAAAAGTAAAGCCATATTAATATGCTGAGCTATAAAAGGCTCAAGTCAACAATTTCTGACATTGCCATTCCTACGGATAACATTGTAATCTTTGTTTTTATTTTTGAGATTAGTCTTAGCTGGGATTGCAGGCACAGACCACTGCATTTGGTTCCCATTATAATATAAGTTTTAAAAACTTGCTTGCCTCCTTTCATTTAAGTAGAAGCTTTTTTTTTTTTTTTTTTTTTTTTTTTTTTTCCGTACAGGAGATTGAACTCAGCACCTTGAACTTGCTTGCTAGGCAGGCCCTTAAGCTGCTGAGTTATTTCTCCCACCCCCACCCCCTTTCAACTTCTTTTCATTTAAAACAACCCAGGGAACATCCCAAGTGAATCTAAAGCAAACCAAATACCAGTCAACTGTAACACTCCAAGCCAACACCACCTCCCTCAGCCTGCAGCATGGAAGAGCTGCATGTAGTAATACCTTGGTTATCCTCACATCCCCAGAGAGGAAGGCTGGCAACCAGTTCTGCCTGAGTATCTACAGCATTTTAATTAAACCAGTATTCAGCATTCATCTTTGGTTGGGCACACCAATCGTAAAAAGGTTTGAACCTGCAAGTAAATGTAATATATACATTTACTTTTATGTATTTACTGTTACTAAGTCACTGTGGATACTGTGAAGATATATATATA